>NC_080167.1:59806227-60119977 GCF_950295315.1 Erinaceus europaeus
ATAAAAATGTCAATCCACACTAACAAGAGACATCCAGATATATTATAGACTCACAACTTCTTTCTCTTAAATCTACAAGAAAACTAGTTCATAACCAAGTAACCTAGATGTAAACAATTAAAATAATTTTTTCCCAGCTCCAGTATCACTTTATTGAGGAAAATTATTTATAGGCATTTTGATGACACAAAGACACCTTTCCAAATTTCCCCTGAGATAGATATCAGTACATTTCATCCTCAACCAAACCATCATCTTCTTCTACCATAACGGCTTACGTCTCCAGCCTCCCCCAGTGTTCCCTCCCTTCCCTGCTCCAGGTTCCTATCTGCTGTGATAGACCACAGTCCACTGAGGCTTCACCTTGTATTGCCCTTTGCTTTATTCTTAGATGCCATCTAAGTGAGTCATCTGCTAGGTGTCCTCCTCCTACATGATTCTAGATTCCTCCATGTTGTAGCAAAGGAGAGGATGATGCTTCTACAGCTGTGTAGTATTCCATTATAGAATGTGCCACAACTTTAATGATTCACTTGTTGTTGGACATTTGGGTTGCTTCCAAATACTGGCTATTACAAATAGCACCACCACAAACGTAGGTGTGCATGGCTCTTTTTAGATAGGTGTGCTTGTGTTCCTTGGACAGATGCCTCAGACAGGAATTGATTAGTCATATGGTAGGCTGATTTTTATCTAATTTTAACTTTTTTTTTTTTTATCAGAGCACTGCTGAGGTCTGGTTTATGGTGGTACAGGGGAATTTGAACCAGATTACCTTGGAGCCTCACATGAAAGTCACTTGCATAACCGGTACTATCTCTTCTGCTAGTAGGTTGATTTTTAATGTTTTTAGGAATTGTTTTCCACAGGGGATGTAATAATTACGTTACCCATCAACAATGTTAAAAAGAGACCAGAGCACTGCTCAGGGGATTGAACTGGAACGGTAGAGCTTCAGTCTGAAAGTCTTTTGCATAGCCATTATGCTGTCTTTCCAGCTCTAGGCTGTGTTTCCTGATCTACCATGTTACTCTGTGACTTTTGGTGGGTGAATTCAGTCCATTGGTATTCCTTAAGTGAGATTATGTATTTAAGAGGGTTGATTGTCATTATATTATATGGGTGTTGAGTGTTTTTGAATTATTTTTTATTTTCCTTTTTGTTGCCCTTTAGAAGTTTTTTTTTTTTTTGGCTTGGTTTTTAAAAAATATTTATTTATTTTCCCTCTTGTTGCTCTTGTTTTTTCATTGTTGTTGTAGTTATTGTTGTTGTTAATTGATGTCATCATTGTTAGATAGGATAGAGACAAGTGGAGAGGGGGGAAGACAGAGAGGGTGAGAAAAAGATAGACACCTGCAGACCTGCTTCACCACTTGTGAGCTTGGTTTGTTTTTGTATGAGCCCATTTTGAAATTCCTATAGTGCAAGTTTAGTAGTAATAGATTCCCTTAGGTTTTGCTTTTCTAAGAAACTCTTTATTCCTCCACTCTGTCTAACTGAAAGTGTAGCAGGGCACAGTATCTTTGGTTGGAAGTCTCTCTCATTGAACATTATAAATATGTTCCCATTCTTTTCTGGGTTTTAGAGTTTCTGTAGAAAAATCTGGTGGTCCAGGAGGCGGTGCAGTGGATAAAGTATTGGACTCTCAAGTGTGAGGTCCTGAGTTCAATCCCTGGCAGCATGTGCATTTGAGTGGTATCTGGTTCATATTCTCTCTCTCTCTCTCTCAATCTGTTTCTATTCCTGCCTTCTTCCTGAATAAATAAATAAAGATTTCTTTTTTATAATCTGCTAGTAATCTTATGGGGCTTCCCTATAGGTGAATCTTTGTTTTTTCTCTTGCTGTCCTCGGGATCTTATCCTTAGTTTTTGCCATTTCAATTATAGTAAGTCTTGGTGTGTGATTACTTTGTGTGGCACTTTTTGCATGTTCTGGACTTGTGTATCTCCCCCTTAATCCAGCTGGGGGAAGTTCTCATCTACTATCTCATCCAGTGTAAGTTTGTCCCCAAATTAACTGGTTCCATAACATTTTATGGCACTGGTTGTACGTAACTTCTTTATTTTCCTAGGCCTGTGTGTATATATATTAAACTGGTAAAGAACCTCATGGTATGAATGATAAAAGAGATCCTCATTTTTTAAGCAGATGTTCTATTTGCTAAGTCACCTTCCTATTTATTTAAAAACAAATCTAAATAAACTTTACTTTGATTCCATAATAAAGTTATATAGACTAATAAAACTCTTTGGATGGATTTCACTGTCATTAGATCAATTCAGTGAGAAATCACTTGTTTACACCAGTTGATCAAATAAAATCATTAAGAATAACATGCAGTAGATGAATAAAAAAGAAATACCTTTTCTTTAAAAGTTTGTGGTTTATGAGCAAACAGAGACTACACTAAGGAAAAGAAAAAAATGATACTAAACAAAAGAATCTTAAGTATTCTCCATGAAAAAATATTTTTAGGAAAAAAAAATGACATGGTGTTGTGGTCTGGGAGGTAGCGCAGTGGATAAGCCATTGGGCTCTCAAGCATGAGGTCCCAAGTTCAATCCCCAGCAGCACATGTACCAGAGTAATGTCTAGTTCTTTCTCTCTCTCCTATCATTTCTCATGAATCAATCAATAAAATTTTAAAAAATGACACATTGCAATTTATGTAAACATACTCCCAGAATTTGAAAAGAAAGCTAAAATCTCAGGACTCCCTGATTAGGGCCCCAGCTGATGGGGTGGCCTGATAGTGACTAAAGAGTCATCGTTAAAGTATGCCAGTCTCTTGCCCTTACTCAGATTTTACAGACTTTGCTCTGATAAGGTTAGCATTGGAGTGAGTGAGAGAACTATAATAGGAAGTAGGTGAGGAGGGTATCTAAGTCTAAGTAGACACTAATTCATTAGGAACTTGATACTGACTCACTACAGACTATTGTGTATTTTTGCTTTCAGGTATATATTTTGCCCTAATTTATGGATACATGTGAACACATGCTCTATCTCATGGGACCTGGTCTATATCTAGGTTTTGGGACTTTGTTAGAAAGTGAAACTCCTGGAATGGAATTAGAGAATACTATGAAGGGAAAGGTCTCATCTGAGTAATGAGGGTGAAGGGTTGATATTCCATGCCTGACATCTCTGGACACAGTCTGAAGTGAAGCATGCTGATGTGGTGGTACTCGTTGCGTTGATTAGGTTGGAATCGGCGGATGCAATATCATTTGGTATGAATTGAGAGAGGCATGCAACATGGGTCTAGACCTCAAATCCCTCTCTCCATTGTTACTGGTCATTTCTATCGGGAACAACACAATAGACCCCTTTGTGGGTCCCCATAATACCTTGCCCTCAACCTGGATCAACAATGGTAGAGAATATTTCCCATCCTCCAAAGGGAGGATGGACAACATACTCTATGCTACACCTGAGTTTGGAATGTTCCTACTCATGACCACAGAATGTGAGCTCAGATCTACAGGGATGCAGAGGTCACATAGGCTCCTAAGCTGAATATGGGCCCCAGATCACATCAAATCAATGGGGTTTACAGTCAACAATATTTATACCCCTTTCCCATATTAGGGAACTACTCTCTTCCTTGATCCAGCTTTCTGGTCCTTTTTCTAGCCATGATATCATCTCCCCAGACAATAACCTGGATCCACCTGCATATCAGATTTCAGGCTCAGGGGAAAAAAGAAAAAGAAAAAAATACTAATACAGCCACAGGCCCTTTGGAATATAACTAAAATATGCCTACTAGCTATCTACAAAATGGAGGACCGCCCCCACAACTCTTCATCTGCACTATTCCAGCCTTTAGGTCCATGAATGGTCAACAATTTGTTTGGCTTTGTATATTAACTCTCTTTTCAACCACCAGGTTCCAGAAGCTAGCATGATGCCAACCAGACTTCCCTAGACAGACAACCCCACCAATATGTCCTGGAACTCTCTTCCCCAGAGCCCTTCCCCACTAGGGAAAGAGTATGGATTGACCTGTCAATGCCTATGTTTAGCAGGGAAGCAATTACAGAAGCCAGACCTTCTATCTTCTGCATCCCACAATGACCTTGGGTCCATACTCCCAGAGGGTTAAAGAATAGGAAAGCTATCAGGGGAGGGGATGGGATATAGAGTTCTGGTGGTAGGGATTGTGTGGAGTTGTGCCACAACACTGCCCTCTTATCCTATGGTTTAGTCATTGTTTCCTTTTTATGAAAAAAAAAAGCTGAAATGTAGAGAGATTAGATCTAGAGAGGTCAGGGTTGCAGAAACAGACAAGCTGATAGCTCTGGTGCAAAATGCTGGCCAAGAGTCTAATGCCTATGCCCAAAGGCATATTACTACCTCAGACTTGACTCTGACACTGAACATCAATACTGAAGTAGTTCTATGGTAGTGAGTTCTGATGGAAGTGTCATCTGCATAGTGTCTGTGATGCAGTAATGGCAGACAGGATGAGTGATATCATGGTAAAGGCTCTGTCTTCTGGGGCAAGATCCAAATCTGGGCAGTGTCAAGGCTCTAGTTAGGTGACCTGGTATTCAAGATTGACCTCTAAGACCAGTGCAATTAGAGAGAAATTCACTGCTAAAATCCAGGAAATGATATAAAGCAACACCATGTAGTCAGGGATAAGATGGTTGCCCTGAAAGTCAAGGGTGACTCTTCTGCTAACACTGAGGTGAAAATATACCTGGTCGGAACCTGGCATGAATCCTGTGGCTAAGAGTTCCTGAGAGGCGTAAAAATTGGCACGGATTTTAAATTTGTCTTCTTCTGATTTCTACAAAAATACAAGCCCTTCAGTTAAGTTGTATTAAAATACTGTGAGAGCCTCTGGGCATTAGCACACCTGGCGGAGCACACATGTTGTAATGTACAAGGACTTTGGTTCAAGGCCCTGGTTCCCACCTGCAGGGGGATAGCTTCATGAGTTGTTAATCAGGGCTGTAGTAGTCTCTCTGCCTCTCTCTCCCCTCTTCCCTCTCAAATTCTCTCTGTCTTAAGTGAAAAAAAAAAATAAGTGTTTTAAAAAAATATCTTGAACTCTACAAGTAAAATGCTATAGCCCCTCCAAAATAAAATAAAGAGATAAAATGTAAAACTCGTCAAGTTATTTTAACAAATAACATTTTCATTGGTGTGATACGTGTTGAATATTTTTTCTACTAAAATACCTCCACCCTACACATATTATAAGTAAAACCATCTTTCATTTGAATGCTAAATATGGTATTACTCAGATGTTCAATTTTGGTCACTGAGAAGCAGAATCTAAAGATGAGTTTACTTTGGTAGTAAATGAAATAAATCATCAATCTAAAAACAAAGCAAAGACCAATAAAAAATAAAACAAAACAAGTGATTTTAGTGCATGGTTTTACTTCTCTCCATAGCTTAAAGTTAATCATTCAAAGAACAAAGATCCGGTTTGATAAGGAAAAGTCTTTTGTGTCAACATAATCCTTCAGAATATAGTAACCACCCTTTGACAACCGCTGAAGCATGCACCTGTCCAGAATGGTCCTATCTCTGCGTGATCCCCTTGCTCCGCATGGTCACTCAGCAAGAACATCACTCTGCCTTTCCCCACCACTCTGCTGAACTATTAGCTGTCTGCTTTCTCAATCCAAGCCAAGGAGGAGAAGCATGACAGAGTGAACAGAACATATTCCTTTCTTCTCGGACACAGCTTATCTTAAACCTCATGAGCAATTCCATCAAATGAAAGGTCTGCACAGGAGTGAATCGCCCATCTTAGGAGAGACAGACATTCCCATCATCCTCCTAGCCTGTACTACTGTGCAACTGTCATAATCATTCTCTATTCTAGGGTAGCATTTTCAAAATTACTGTCTTGCAGGATGAATATTGTCATGATTGCAAAACCATGGCAAAAATATTACACCTAGAAATTTATTACTGAATGTTTAATGAGTAATACTGTAGAGATCTCATTGATTTTTTTTTTTTTTTTTTTTTTGCCATCAGGCTTATAGCTGGGGCTTGGTGACTGCATAATGATTCTATCACCCCTGATGACAACCTCCCCCCTCCCACCCTGTTCTTTTTTCTTTTCTGACAGTGATAGAAATAGAGACAGAATGGGGGGGCGGAGAGAGGGAGAGAAAGAGACACCTAAGCTTCCTCCTTAAAGGTGAGGGCCAGGGGCTTGAGCCTGGGTCCCATAGTATTGCGTATACTCTACCAGGTGCACTACTGCCCAGCCCCTGAAGTCTTTCATGTTGCACAGTCTTTTGTCTTGGGTGAACTTGAAGAATGGGAGCATGACTGACTTTACCCCATGTCCCACTTCCCACACAGAAGATTCCTGATGCTGTCTGCAGATCTGAGCAGCACCATATGTTCCCTCAGCACAGCCCAGGTTACCCGGGGAGGCCCAGAGTCTTCCAGAGAAGCATTTTCAGGGTGAAATCTTAATCTGCTAATTACCCCGGGAGAGGGAAAAAACCCGGAAATTCAATTTAACCTTGTTCTGTGAGACCTCCTTATTTGAAATGCTTTGTGGGTATCAAAAATAAACTTTAAACAAAACACTGTACAAATAAAAAATTTTATGTTGTGAAATCTTTCATAAGTGGAAAGCGGTCAGCAGAGGCCGTATCATGTTCTCCAGACTGGCTAAACACTCAGTTTATCACTGTGTACTCCGCTCCGGCAAACACGTGTGCCGTTCCCACCGAATGACACAGATTTCAGAAAATAAGTATGATTAATTAGATAAGTTAAATGACGGATGTAAAAAATTCCTGCAGCACACTCTCTTTACATGAAAGTAACATTATAAAACTCTTAAAGCCACTTGGGAGAAGTTTGGCATTTAAAATGCATTTGTATTTAAAATGCATTTGTAGAGAGAAAATGTATCTAAGTGAAAAACAGACAACTTGAGAAGGTGAAGGAGCATTTACATAAAAGGACTGCTGTCAACAAAAACAGATGTAATGACAATGACTAGAAAAATGCACTTTGCTTTAAGCCAAGTCAACTCCTATAATATGTGAACACAGCTTATGTGATCTGTCTCCTGCCCCCGTCCAATTTTTATTTTATCGTTACACATTAACTTCAGAGTCTCTTCAGCTGACCAAATGTACTGTTTCTTTGGCAAAGGCAAGATAGAAGTCATTCCAGTCAGAGGGAAAGACTGTGACACTAAGAGACAGACGCCTGCTGAAATGACACCCTTTGTCCATCTTTGTCTTCCCTCTGCGGTCCCTTTTCTGAGGATGACAACAGGCAATATTTTTGTTCCCTGGGGGCTGTGACTTAGGAAGCTCTATTTCTATCTGTAAATTGAAACCACAGCAAATATAGGATTTAGCTGCAGTGCTGGGCTTTCTATAGGGGCAGGGGCTGCTCCCCTGCTGCTGCCACCCCAAGATTGGAGGTTGGATTTCTCTATCCCTGTCACTGAGCAACCTTACAGTCATCCTGGTCAGTGTCGAAGTCTCAGACCACAGAGCCCTTGAGCATGACCTGACTTTCAGGCAGCTGATGGGGCTTCTGGAAGGAGGCACTGCCTTGGTCACTGGCTCAGAGTCCAAATTTTGGCAGGACCTCATGGTTGAGAATCCAGTGCTTTATCCACTGTGCCACCTCCTGGACTACAGCTGCTTATACTTTGTATCTCAATGCAAAGTGAGCTGCTTTCAAAGGAGATTGCACTTTCTCCACTCCTGGATTTTCCTTTCAGTGGAGTGCTCCCTGTCCTCTCTCTACTTGCTCCTCACTCCTGAGCTCTGAGCCTTCTGTCTGTGGGCTCTGTTGGCTTGAATGATCTCAAATGTTAAAGAAGCAGAATCTATGGCAAAAGCAGCAAGACCGGAACTGGAAGCAAGGAGACAGGAGAGCATGGAGAACGCAGTGCACACGTGGAGAGCATTTCTGGAAGTGCCCTGCAGTGGCTTTGAAACTTGCCCAAAGTCAACATGGAAAGGGAATTTTGACTCATCACACAATGCACAGCACCCACAGGGTAGACCACTGCAGCTCAACTACTCCCACAGCTCCATGCTGGAGAACGCCTGGCCCGCCGACATTATGGAGTGTACTGAGTGCGGCTCGGGCAGCTGCTTACTAATGGCGGCCCAATCCACCAACGTTGAGCAGACTGGCTCAGCACTGCCTCTTAACATGCTCTTTATGTCCCTTAATATGACCTGCCAAAGGTCCAGGAAAAACCACCCTTATTATTCAGTTGGAATGTGAAGTAGGACAGTGGTGTCTAATTCATGCACAAGTGTCTGTGATAATGTGGCTGCATCCAGTTGTCAACTCAGATTATGACATGAGCCAATATGGTGTGTCTGCATGGACTTCAGAGACTCCTCAGGAAGCTTTTGACAGACAACAGATGGTTGTGCTGCCCTAGAAATTATACATCCTAGAGAAGTCTATAAGTTTGATTTCTCTATCTTGCTAATTAATTAACAGAGCCAGGGCCTCACACACTGAGATGCCATTGTTCCTGGGCCATGTTTTGGCTTTCCCTCCAACCCGCCCACCATTTTGATAGAGATAGAGGGAGAGTGGGGCGAGGAAGTGACAAACCCTTTAGCACACATATCACCATACACAAGGACCTGGGTTTGAGCCCCCACTCCCCACTTGCAGGGAGAAGATTTCATGAGCCGTGAAGCAGGTTTGCAGGCATCTCTCTTTCTCTCCCCCTCTTTACTTCCCCTCCCCTCTCAATCTCTCTCTGTTAAAATAGAAAAGAGAAAAAATAGAAAGAGAAAAAAAAATGGAAGAAATGGCCACCAGAAGCGGTAGATTTGTAGTGCAGGCACAAACCGAGTGATAATAAACCTGGTGACAAAAGTAAAGAAAAGAAAAGAAACAACAAGGTCAACAAAAGAGAATAAATAAATAAAATAAAAATATAAAAAAAATTTAAAAAAAAAGAAAAGAAAAAAGAATGGAAGGAAGGTAGGAAGAAAGAAAGAGGGAGAGTCACTACAGCATTGGAGTTTTCTCCAGAGTTATAGCACCCCCCCCCCTTGTGGTACCTGGGTTCAACCCAAAGTTATGCCTCCTGTCCCTGTCTTGTTAATTTCATAGATATACACTAAGGCTTGGTGGCTAAGCTAAGTTAACAACCATGATGGTTGTTCCTCTTGGGAGTGGTAATAGGCCTAAGGAGTGTGTGGAGTAGCAGGTGGGTGGCTACCTTGTTGATGTGGGACTGGGGGTGGGCTGTGCTAAGGAAAGAGTTGTCCTTGTGTAGACAAAACTGTCACAGGGTAAGGTTATACAAACAGTTCTTACCACAGGCTTCTCTTCTGTTTTTTGAGATGGCTTTAGGCTCTTCAATTTTTGGAGCTTAGCAGACATTGAACTAATGGAGGAAGATTCTGGCCTTGGAACATCTGAAGCCTTGGCTGGAACTGCTGTGGCTATCATGGGCCAAGGGGATGCAGAGGGGACTTCTTTTGTCTTGGCTATTTTCGAAACCTGGAGTAGAAAGAATAAGCTTGGTTATTGTCATTTCCTTCTTCAGGTTGGGGTCCTTTTTTCCTCCCTTGAGCTGAAGTTACAGGACTGAATTTTTCAATCCCAAAGGGTCTGCTCTTACTCCCATCCCCACAATCTCCTCGAGCTTGATTTCCTCTGCAAACTGAATCTGTTTTCCATTCCTCTTCTTAATGCCTCGGCATTAAGAAAAGCATAGCTACAGATCAGTGTCTCCTGGGGGTTCTCTTTGTGGAATTTGAACTTTGTTTCTTATTTGTAAGAAAGTGGGAAATAGGAGGTGGGGGGAAGGGATGGGAATGTGAGCATCATTAAGCCTACAGATCATCTCACCAGGATGGCACCTGCCACTTTCCTGGTGCTGGACCTATTTCCTCAGCAGTTTACTCTTTTCAGTCATCATCTCAAGGGTCAGTCTCCTGCTCTCCCACTCATACTTCTTGCCTTACTTAAAAAAATAAATAAAAGTAGGCTTGAGTCCTCACTCCCCACCTGCAGGGGGAAAGCTTTATGAGTGGTGGAACAAGTCTGTAGGTGTCTCTCTTTCTATCTTCCTCTCCCTTCTCAATTTCTTTCTTGTCCTAGCTAATAAAAAAGACAGGGGGAAATGGTAAAAGGGACTGAGGCCAGAGTCTAGTGCATGTGCGATACCCTAAACAGCCTCTGAGGCCCAAGTTTTACTTTGTATTTTTATAGTCAGAAAGAGAGGCACATATACAACAGGGCACCACTCCAGCATCCATGGAGTTCCATCTTTGGTGTTGACCATCATGCTCCCATGTAGTGCCAGGGATGGAACCCAGGGCTTCATACATGAGAGGCATTTGGTCTCTCACTGAGCACCTCCACCCTCCAGCCCCCCTTGCCTCACTTTCAAGCTTTTCCTTTCTCAAATTCAAATGCTGGAAAGTGAAAGTCTTGGTGTGGTATGTGCAGATTCTTGAACTTAAGAAACCAAAATAAGAAACAGAACACAAGAAAGAAAAAACGATCAGATAGATGGGGTTAACAGTTAATGGTATTTATATACTTTCCTCAAATTTGGGAGCTACTCTCTGCCCTAATCCAGCTTTCTAGTCCTATTATCAACTCTGAAACCATCTTCCCAAATAATACTTGTGGTCCACCTGCATGTTGCTATTGGGCTCAGGCAAAAATTAATAAAGTCATGGGCCCCTTGGAATATACCTAAAACAGACTTTCTAACTTTTTTCCATGTGAAAACCCCCTTAGTTTTATCTGCTCTATTCCTACCTTTGGGTTCCTGTTTATTAAACAATTTTTCCTGCTTTATATCTTACTGCCTTTCAGCCACCAAATTGCAGACGCTACCATGACACCATCCTGACTTCCCTGGGCAGACAACCTCATGAATGTATACTAGAACCTTACCTCTCCAGAGCCCTACCCAACTAGGGAAAGACAGAAAAAGGCTGAGGGTGAGGACTGACCTGCCAATGCTCATGTCCAACAGAGAAGCAATTACAGAAGCCAGAACTCCCACCTTCTGCACCCCATAAAGAATTTTGGTTCATACTCCCAAAGGGATAAAGAATAGGGAAGTTTCCAGTGGAGGGGATGGACATGGAACTCTGTGGTGGGAACTGTATAGAATTGTACCCCTGTTATCTTACAATCTTGTCAATTATTATTAAATCACTAATAAAAAAATTAAAGAAAATCAGACACAAACCCTGATAGCTAGGTTGCCAAACTTCTTTTTCACTTCCATCTGCTCTTTCTGCTTAGCAACCTGGGAAGTTGAAGGCCCATACCATTTGTTATCATTTGCAAAGATTTAGAGAATTCTATATAAAATTTCCTTAAGCAATGGAAAAGTAGCATTTAAAACTATTAGGCCACTGAAACTATTAAGGAAATATGTTATAATATTGACTGTGAATTAGAAATGTAAACCAAGTAAAAGTCATTTACAAGAGAGTGAACAGAAATAGATGTAAATGCAAGTATTTAAACTCATTAGCATCAGATCATTTATTTATGCATAATAGAGATTACAGAAAAACATGCATTATTTGCTTATGTGATAATAATTGTTTTACATACAACTGTAAGAGTTATAAATTCCAGGGTTAGTAAGGTTTCTGGAGAGAGAGTTCAGATAACTGAACAGCCAAACATCAACAATGTAATAAAGTGACTGTTAGTTTAGTCAATTCCTTTTTTGAGGAATAAAAGGCAATTTATCAGAAATAAATGATTAATGCATACCTCTATAATATTAAAGTTAGTAATGTGAATTTATGAGTAATGCCAGCAATTATATTATTGGCTAATTTTATTATGAAGTTAAATAATGAAGAGAGATGCATCTAGTCATACATTTCACTGGCATCTGAACAACAACTACACCTGGTTTTCAATAGTTTTTTGGTTCTACTGAGACAGAAGAATTAAATAGCAATCAGGTCTGTCTCATGAAGTTTTCGTGTCAGGAATGATAGTTAAGTATTTATATTGATTTTTTAAACCAACCTCCTATTTCCTTGATTCTACCTTTGTGCAGATTTCTAATGCACTGACTTTAACTGTAAGTTTGATACCTGATCAGTCTTTTGTAATCATTTTTCCAATTTTCTTTTTAAAATATTTTTTAAAATTTATTTATTTCCTTTTGTTGCCCTTATTATTTTATTGTTGTAGGATAGGACAGAGAGAAATGGAGAGAGGAGGGGAAGACAGAGAGGGGGAGAGAAAGACAGACACCTGCAGACCTGCTTCACCGCCTGTGAAGCGACTCCCCTGCAGGTGGGGAGCCAGGGGCTTGAACTGGGATCTTTGCCAGTCTTTGTGCTTTGTACCACCTGTGCTTAACCCGCTACTCTACCGCCAGGCTCCCCATTTTTCCAATTTTCTCAAGTGAAAGCTTAGATCATTGAATTTGGAGTTTTTCTTAATTTCTTTTTCTTTCCTTCTTCCTTTTAAAAATTGATTTACTTTTTTGTTGCTACCAGGGTTATTGCTGGGACTTAGTGCTGGCACTACAAATCCACTCCTCCCAATAGCCATTTTTTCCTTTTTTTTTTCCTTCCTAGCTTATTTGATAGGATAGAGATTGAGATGGAAGAGAAAATAGGGGAGAGAAAGACACCTGCCACACCACTTGTGAAGACCCCCACCCCCACTGCAGGTGGGAAGCGAGGACTAGAACCCAGGTCCTTATGCTGGGTAATGTGCACACTTAACTGGATACACCAACAGCCCCCCCCAATATTTTTAATTTTGACTATATCCCCTTAGGGATATTCTAATATACCCTTTTGGAGCTAGAAATATTCTTTCAAGTACTGCTTTAGCCTCATCACACACATTTAAAAAATGTTTTCACTTCATTATCTTTACTTGCAGTAGATTTTATAAAGACTCTTTTACTGTTTAACTTGCGCAGGTGAGAGAGTTACATATGAGGAAGAAGGCACCTGAGAGAGGAGCCTGGGTATCCCTCCACCACCTGTGACGCTGGGGCCTGAGCCTCCTGCAAGCCAGTCGACTGGCTGGCTGAGCCCTTTCTTCAGCCGCAAGTTCAACTGCTTTTACCATTTGCCTTGTAATCCTTGTCGTTGATGACACAGTCCTGCTAGTAAATGTTTCCTTTAGATCTTTGTAGATCTCTATTTTTTCATTGATTAAGTCTGGCTTAGTTGCACTGTGACAGAACAACTTGAAGTACAGATCTCACACCCAAATCCAGTTCTCGAGTTTCCTTTGGTTCAGTGTATTTAGTTTCTAAGGAGACAAGTTATGTCACCATGTACAGCCCAAAATACCATAGTTCAACATAGGATGACTATTTGAGACCTTGCTCTTCTAAAAAAAAAAAAAGAAAGAGAGAAAGAAAAGAAAAGGAAAGGAAAGAAAGTTTGGGTTGGGGGATTCATAGCAAATTTGGATTTCAACTAGCCCCATGTTGACAGTTCCTCGAGGCAATCTATAGAAGGGAAGAGAAATACTTGCCAATATTACATATGTAAAAGCATAAATCCTAAACAACTCATGCAACTCAGTAGGCAAAAAAAGAAAAAAAATTTAGAGGTAATTATCAAAGAAATACAAACCAAAGGGAGTTGGGCAGTAGCGCAGCGGGTTAAGCACAGGTGCTGCAAAGCGCAAGCACTGGCATAAGGATTCTGGTTTGAGCCCCCAGCTCCCCACCTACAGGGGAGTCACTTCAAGGGCAGTGAAGCAGGTCTGCAGGTGTCTATCTTTCTCTCCTGCTCTCTGTCTTCCCCTCCTCTCTCCATTTCTCTCTGTCCTATCCAACAATAATGACATCAATTATAACAATAAAACAAGGGCAACAAAAGGGAATAAATAAATAAATAAACAGAAATACAAACCAAAATCTTCAAGAGATATGACTTCACATCAGATAGAATGACTTATCAATAAGACAAGAGATGGGGAGTCGGGTGGTAGCGCAGTAGGTTAAGGGCAGGTGGTGCAAAGCTCAAGGAACAGTGTAAGGATCCTGGTTCGAGCCCCCGGCTTCCCACCTGCAGGGGAGTCACTTCACAAGTGGTGAAGCAGGTCTGTAGGTGTCTATCTTTCTCTCCCCCACTCTGTCTTCCCCTCCTCTCTCCATTTCTCTCTGTCTTATCCAACAATGACAACAGCAATAATAACTACAACAATAAAACAATAAGGGCAACAAAAGGGAATAAATAAATAATTATTTAAAAAAAGACAAAAGAAGATATGTTTGAACACGGATGTGGAGAGGAAAAAAAAGCACACTTGGACACCTTTGGTGGGGTGCAAATTACATGGGTCCTTGTTCATAGTGCTATGTGCACTTAACCAGTGTGTCAGAGCCTGGCCCCCTAATAGGGCAGGCTCTTAATAGGCAGAAAAAATAGTATCTATTGTACAGTAATACACAAAGATGGGAAAAAAGCCCCTCAATGAGAACATTTTTTAATTTTTACAATATGACTTTGGTTCAATCCACTCCTCTATCTGGGTATAATTACAAGTCTTCATTTCCGGGGTGGGTGGGGATGGGGGGAAGCACTATAGCAACAAGCAAGGAAAGGTCAAATAGCCACCAAGCCAGCCTCTCGCCTAGTGAACAGCAGAAAGCCTTGGTGGGAGGAGGGTTACCCAACAGTGATCTTCCTGCACCCAAAGAAAGCCTTGGGGGAACAATGGGCACAAGAAGAACCTTAAGCACACTATGTCTGCTGTATGCATGAACCCCCAAATTCGCCAAGCCTGCCGAGGGCTCTTGTGCAGTTTTGGGATTTGTGCCACAAGTTTTTGCTGCTTGGCAACAAGGCTGTGGATCCAACTTCTGAACAACAAAATACAAAGTGATTGGTTCCCCCTGGGCAATACAATAGCACCGGTTAACCACTTACAGTTCAAATAAATAGACCAAGTCATTCACATCCTACAGGATCTATTCACAGCATAAGGTACAAACTCACTGATTAAGCAGCTTGGTTTCTTCTATAATTCTGTAACAAACTGACAATGATAACATTTTTTTCTTTCTACAAAACACACTTGGTACTAATGGTATTGTGTAGATTTAGCTGTTTTCTGAAGTAACTCCAGGACTTTGGAGGAATGACAGGAGAGGGCTGGTGCAGGGCAGAAGAAATTGACTGGGTTCACCCTCCAAAATGGACATGATTTTTATATGCTGGGTATTTAAAAGTAGAAGCTTCAAAAGAACATATTTACTAACACATAGTTACTGTGAATAGCTGACCATAGTGGTTTTCCTTGCCTGCATTCCCCAGTTGGTTTCATAGAAGGCTTTATTGTAATCCAGGAGCATTGTTCTGCATTAATTTCTATGACAAGGAACCCAAAACACATGGTGCTGAGAGTAACAAAACAGAGTTAGGGGAACAGTCATGACTTGGCACAAAGTGTGACAAGCTGTTAAAAAGGGAATGTTTCAATATCTGAAGTAGTGTTGATTTCCTATAAACAACCTTTTCTCTTCTAAACAGTATCATATTCTTTTCAAGCACATTTAGAACGTAAGTCAAGCTGTGTTTTATTTTTGATGATAAAAAACACAGTCAGTTTACAGTAACAAAGACATAGTAGTGGTGACCAGTTGAAAGCCAAAATACAGCACCATGAGCTGGGCAGGGGGTGTGGTGGGGGGGCCGTCTAGGGGTGGGCAGTCAACAGATAAAATAAAAGACCAGCCGTCTGGAAAGTTCTCTTAAAAGGACATAAAAAGGCAGTGTTTTCTTATGAGACTGACACAGAATGCCAAAATATCTAGCTGGGCTCTTTTTCTGTTGTCACTTATGCTAATTTGTAACTAAAAATAGCAAATTCTTCAAAATATTAGGCTCTGATTTTTTTAAATATCCATAATAAAATTAAAAGTATTATACACTTGATAATGCTATACTACTACTTACATAAGACTCTTCTACACAATAAGTGTATTTATTATAATACTATTCAAATTGTTTTCTTCCAAATGATTGTCTTACATATTTATAATTTTTCATATACTTAGATTACTAATAAAGTAAAAATGGATACTTTGTAGTAAATGGTTACAGATAAAGTTCATAAAATTTCTGTGAAACAAACTGCGAAATCCAAATATTTTAGGAAAGTATGTAAATCACCCTACCATTTCTTGAACTAATGCTTTTTCAGTTTCAAGCTCACTTATCAGCCTGTCTCTGCCATCCATTAGCTGAAAGAGAAGAACACAAAATTTTGATTAGAAGACATCTGAACTTCCTCCTCAATAGTAGTGAAAAGCATTTTTATTTGAAATATGAGGAAAATTGACTCTAGTATGATCAAAAGAAATACCGGATACACACTGTCATCAATAATGTTATTATACTTTTACTATTCAAGCAAAGCAAAATATATACTGTAAGAGCTAAGTGACTCCCAGGGTTCCTCTCTCACCATACCCCAAAATGTTACATCAGCACCTAGCAAAGCAAGCCCTAGTCTACATGAAGATCGAGCTCATTTGACTGTTCATGTGATCTATTCTCCTATTTTAGGCTTTGTGCTATATGCATATAAAGCCAAATCTAAACCAGCTGAAAGTGATCATCAAACGCATCTATTGCAGGGTCACCATCTCATATGATCAGCCTAGGGTTTTAAGAGAGTTTAAACAGATCAGATTCTGTGTGTGACAGAAATAGTATACACTGATAAAACCCAACCTTTGGTTTTAACATCCATTCAGTTCAATTAATTTATACATTCATTGGTTTCATAAACATGTGTAGCACACCTTTTAGGTATCAGTCATTATGCTCAGTTATGAAGATATAAAAAGGATATAGAACAGAACCCTTTCTCTGGATCCATCCTACAGTAGCCAGAAAGCACCGAAAAAAAAAAAAAAAGGAAAAGAAAGAAAGATGACTACAGTACATAGTAAAAATGTTGATTTAAATTTTAGGTAGTTGAAAAGCATACCAATCCACATAACACAGTCTTCATATTTATAGCAAAATAATCTATCCCTGTGCTAATCCCATAAGAGAAATAACATTTGACAAAGGTCTTGAAGGATGTAGAAGTTCAACAAATTGAACAAGGGAATGAGGGAAGTGTAGACAAAAATAGCAAGCGACCACAGAGAAGCATGGACCAGTGGAAGAAATGGAAACAGTTTGGCGTTGGGGGCCACAGGGAACACAGACAGGATGGCAGGAAGTGAAGAGAGAAGAAAGAGGATTCTGGGTAATATGAGGACACTGCTTACTACAGTTAGCAATGGAAGGCAGAATGATGACAGAAAGAGCACAGGGGTTGGCTTAGATCAAACCTCTCTCTACCCCTGTACTACTAGCTGTATGAATAAGTTGTTTCTATGTTTCTTTAAGTTTTATTTTAGTTTTTATAAGGATGTTATTTACTTATTTATGAGAGAGAAGAGAGGAGAGATAGGAGAGAGGAGAGAGAGAGAAAGAGAGAGAGAGGAGAAAGAGAGAGAGAGGAGAAGGGAACAGAGTATCTGGTTCATGTACTCTGGTACATGTGCTGCTAGAGATTGAACTAGGGACCTCATGCTTTAGAGTCCAAACTTTACCCACTGTGCCACCTCCTGAGCCACAGGTGTGTCTGCTTGTTTTCCACCAGGGCTATCAATGTCTTCCTTGTGGTTCTACCATTCCCCTTTTTTTCTTTTGATAGAGGGTAGGGATGGAGAGGGAGGGAGGGAGGGAGAGGGAGAGAGACCTGCAGCACTATTGCAGGGCTTGTGAAGCTTCCCTCCTGCAAGTGGGGGCAGGGCTTGAACCTGGGTCCTCTTGCACAGTCATACATGTGCCCATCAGCTGTATCACTACCCAATACCAAGCTTTAGCTTTCTTATCTGTTGCTTTTGAGAGCTATCCACCCTAGCTTCTTTCTCTCCTTTACCTCTCCTGACTTCAACCTAACTAATAGCCCCAGCTTTCACAGCCTAAAATCATCACTGAATTCATCTTCCTCTTCCTCCCTAGGGTCATTGTCCTTGTTCTGTTTCAGGACTTTATAGCTTCTATAAGTTTACCCAAGCAATCATTTAATTGCTTTTGTTGACTCCCATCCCCCCTTAATTTAATGTCCCTCTTTTCTTAGACAGAGATAGGGAGTCAGAGGGACCAGAGTACTGTTCAGCTCTGGCTTACGATGGTGCTGGGGACTGAGCCTAGGACCTCTTGGCTTCAGGCATGGAAGTCTGGTGTACAACTGTTGAGTTCTCTGTCTAATGCCATTCATTCCATTTATAGAAGTCAAATCTGGCCTGCCTCAGTGTTCAAGGATCCTCAGAGCACTCAGGAGGTAACTTCAACCTCTGCTGGTAAAGAATGAGCTTCTATAGTATGTGCTGCCTGCAACCACCCCTCGCTGCTCTCACTGTCATCCTGCTGGAGCACATCATATGGGCTTCTCTTTCTCTTGTTTCTCCCCCTTTCCACATCCCTCTCATCCTTTCTTGGCAATCCCTACCCTCTCTTCCAGGGATCAGTATCCTTGTTCAGCCTCCCCTGGTTCTTACAGTCCAGGCTGGGCCTCCCCCCTTACCTCCACAGTCTCTACGCCTCCTGGTCTCACCCACCCAGGGTGCAATCTCTGACTTTTGTTCTGTCTCCCTCCCAGCAGAAATTCAGAAGGTAGCTGCAGCTGGAATATGAACCCTGCTCTTTTTAGGTTTTTAGAATTAAAACATAAAAGCTACTAAACACTTTATCTGAGACTGCTTGGTACAGATAGGTGGCAAGAGGTCAGCCTACCTGAGTTCAGTCCCACATTCAACTTGTTTATAATCTCATCCAGGCCTAAAAATGGGAGCATGTGGCTTCTGAAAATGCCTCCTCCATTATTCTCTTTTTCCATCTTGCAGACTTCTTTCTCCTCCTGCCCCACTCTTAACTCTTACCACATACTCTCCCCCCACCCCACCCGATTCCCGAGTCACACTCCAGCTGCACTAAATAAGTGTCACAAGTGCAGCCCACACTCTGCACCTAGACCTTCCACCCTCTTATGCACCTAGAAAATCAGCTCGAGTAAAGGAAGTGATGTAAGCACGTGGCTGTTGGTGAGGTCTTTCTAGAGCCTTCCAGGTCAAGTATTTCTCCTCTGTGTATATACTCCTATCATAGTCCCATGACACTTCCCCGTGGATTTTTGTCTCTTCTTCTAGATTGATTTTCCACAGCAGAGGCAACTATATGTTTATACACAAACCACAGACAGGTGACTGCCAGAGTATTTCAGCAGTAAAGTACCTGGCACCACAAGGCACCTAATCAACACTTCTGGATTAATTTAGAGCACGAAGGATACTTGGATATTGGAACTAAGTCACTATTAGCTCCCATTTATCCAGCAACTCCCACTCTACTTTCCAGCTGTCAGAGAACTTTTCCTGGAAGATCTTATTCTGTCTGCAGTCAGTCTGTGAAAAGCAGGAGGAAGGAAGGGGACAGACTGGCTTAAGGCTCCATGATGGCAGAAACAGCAGAGGAGCACAGGGTTCTAGATTCTTTCTGCTTCATATTCAACTGTACCCACAGACAGAATCTATGTGGGAATCCGGTGCATAAAGGAACAAAAAGAGAGAGACAAAAAAAAAAGAGAGAGACTAGGGAGTCTGCTAATTTCATCCAGAACAGATCTACTGGATAAAGATAAAATTCAAATCATATGCCAATAATTTTTATTTTTGTTGCCCTTGTTTTTATTGTTGTTGTAGTTATAATTGTTGTTGTTATTGATGTCATTGTTGTTAGATAGGACAGAGAGAAATGGAGAGAGAGGGGAAGACAGAGAGGGGGAGAGAAAGATAGACACCTGCAGACCTGCTGCGCTGTCAGTGAAGTGACACCCCTGCAGGTGGGGAACCAGGGGCTCAAACTGGGATCCTTACACTGGTCCTTGCACTTCGCGCTGTGTGTGCTTAATCCGCTGTGCTACCACCTGACTCTCTACAGTAATTTTTTTAAGAACAGTAAGCTAATGAAATTTATTTGAGAGGGGACGGGATAAAGAATTCTGGTGGTAGGAACTGTGTGGAATTGTACCCTTCTTATCCTATGGTCTTGTCAGTCCATTTTATAAATAAAAATTATAAAAATTAAAATTATTTGAATGATATGTTTCATTTATTTTAATGCATATGTAAAATATCATTTTAATATGTGAACATGAATACCAAAAATTATTAGTGATTTATGTCACAATGTTATTTGAATTTTTGAAATGCAGAGTATTTTAAAAATATTTTATTTATTTGGGGGGTTGGGCAGTAGTACAGCAGGTTAAGCAAACATGGTGCAAAGTGCAAGGACCAGCATAAGGATCCCGGTTCAAGCCCCGGGGTCCCCACCTGCAGGGGGGTGTTTCATGCTTCACAGGTGGTGAAGCAGGTCTGTAGGTGTCTATCTTTCTCTGTCTTCCCCTCCTCTCTCCATTTCTCTCTGTCCTATCCAACAACAAGAACATCAATACCAACAACAATAACCACCACAACAACAATGATTAAAAAAAATATAAGGGCAACAAAGGGGGAAAAAAAGCCTCCAAGAGCAGTGGATTCGTAGTTCAGGTACTGAGCCCCAGCAATAACCCTAGTAGCAAAAAAAAACAACAACAACAACAACAAATTTTATTTATTATTTATTGGATAGAGACAGAGAGAAATTAAGAGGGAAGGGAGAGAGAGAGGATCAGAGACACCTGCAACACTTCTTCACCACAGAGCCTTGCATGTGGGGAGGTGTGTGGGTCTGAACCCTGGCAGCACATGGAGACATCACAGTACCAGGGGAAGCTTTAGGAATTGTGAAGCAGTGTTGTGATGTTTCTCCCTTGCTCCCTCTCTTTGAAATAAAAAGACTGTAAGTGGGGGCCTGGGTGGTAGCACACCTGGTTAATCACACGTAGTACTATGCAGAAGGATGTACATAAGGACCTGGGTTTAAGCCCCTGCTCCCCTCCTACAGTGGGCCTCTTCTCTAGTGCTGAAGCAGGTCTTCAGGTATCTATTTTTCACTCTCCCTATCTTCTCCTCCCCTCTCAATTTCTCTCTGTCTTATCAAATAACATGGAGAGATAAAAGGAAGGAAGGAAGGAAGGAAGGAAGGAAGGAAGGAAGGAAGGAAGGAAGGAAGGAAAGAAGGAAGGAAGGGCCCCCAGGAGCAGTGAATTTATGGTCCCTGCACTGAGCCCTAGTGATAACCCTGGAGGCAAAACCAAAAACAAAACAAAAGGACTGTAAGCCAGCCTGGGAGTGACCGAAACAAACACACAGGAGACCCCAGCCGTGAGTACACAAGAATTCCCTGTTCAAAACATAGACTGTTAAATAACCCAAGTGTGGCTCCTTCATATGTCATCAGGCTACTCCTTAATAATTTTCCACAAGCTCCCTTCTGGACTCCCTGTGCCCTATCTCTTCTCATCAACAAAACAGATACTTAAATTATTCCAAAGAAAAGTAGTGTCTGCACATGGACACACTCTCAGGCAGAATCCTTCCTTATCACTAGAAAAGTCGCATACATGACTTGATGATGTAAGTCATATTTGATCACGTAAGTCATACAACCTGACGTGGCTCTATAAAGCTGCCCTATCACCCACCTACATAAAGGGAGGAATTAAATCCAGAGATTGACTCTACATCACAAGACAAGCAGGGCCCAGTGTTATTTCACCAATTATGCTGATGTTTCAATTTAAAAGAGTCATTCATCAATGTAAAAAAAAAAGTTTCAGTACCCTTTGAATAGTTATTTGATCCTTTTCTGTCCTGTCTCTCAGATGTATAAGTTCATATTCTGTAAACAAAAGGAGAGAGAGACCAACCATGAAATTACAAGCTTATGCGGACGTATTCAAACTGCTGGCTTCAGGGCAGGCTGTACACCGCTGGCAGGGCTGGTGGACGCAAGTCCTAGCAAGACTGTGACCTTCACAACTGCCCTTGACATTCACAGCCTTCTTCCTGCTGTTCAGATGGCTGGTCCGATAGGGATTGAGAACTAAGTTCAAGATCCAAGTGTGGGTGACGGCTAAGAGCTTTTCATCAGCATGAGCAGTGGACATTTTTGCTCTTAGTTGCAACCAACACAAAGTACTTTAGCAGGTGGCACTTTATGACTCAGGAAGAATGATCCCAACCTGAGAAAGCTTCATTATGTCACACTGAGAAACCAAACTGACAGTGTGTACATTTGGATCCAAGCTTACTGCAATCTATCTGATGTAGTCAGTGGCTTGCATTAAATTCTTACTGCTGGCTAATGCTTTGCCTTTCACATTGTTGATTAAAGGCAATATTGTTTTTTTAAAGATTTTATTTAATTTTATTAATGTATTTAATTTGTTTTTTTAAGATTTTATTTTATAGGAAGATAGGAGAGAAAGAACCGGACATCACTCTGTCACATGTGCTTCTGGGGCTCGAACTCGGGACCTCATTCTTGAGAGTCCAAAGCTTTATCACTGCGCCACCTCCCGGACCACATAAAGGCAATATTGTTTAATTCACATAACTAAAGAGTAACTGTGAAAGAAATTTAAAGCAATCTTACTTTGGTGAGGTAAAAATAACTTTTACCCCTGTTTATGGTGTATAAAAATGAGGCAGAATGCATATAAATCAAAATTTGCACTTGAAATCTGTAATCTGTATGAAAGATTGAAGAGAATAGATAATGTGCATAAGTAGCAGCTTATTTTCCTGAAGGGCTAGCCCTGTTTCTCCATGAAGCACATTCTCACATACATGTATACACATCTTAGTACTAAAAACTCTAAAGAATCATTATAGCAGATGAGACAAGAACCATCAAAATACAGTTTATAATGTCTATAAGTGAAACAGCAGTATTAGCACATTGCTTTCAAAGCTCAGTGCTTGGTTTATGTTTTTAACATGTGTTAAAGTGGCTCAGGAGGGCAGGGGAGATAGCATAAAAATCTTTCATTTCTGAGGCACCAAAGCTCCCAGGTTCAATCCCCAGCACCACCACGAGCTAGACCCGACAGGTACGCTGAAATTAATTAATTAGCTCAGGAGTGGAAGCACCCACACACGTCCCAAGCAGGAGTGTCATTTTAAATACAAATCAAAGATGGCCATCAAATTGATCCATTACAAGTAAATAATTAGACAAGTATGTGCTTGGAAAAGAGTAACACAGCCTCAAATTTCATGAAGTCCCCACTGTAAAGACTGATCTCAAAAATCTCAAAAAAAAAAAAAATGAAAAAGACTTTAAAATGTTACCTAGTTCTGAATTTTCTTTCAAATTGAGTTGGATTTCGTCTTCAAGTCCTGAGATTGTTAGAAGCAGTTTCTCATTTTCCAGTCTGTAGTCAGAAGCTACCTTTTCTACATTTCCTTTGGCAGTACTGAGATCAAAAGAATCCTGCTGGAGAAGAGTTCCATATTTCTAAGCAGGGGAATCAAGGATTTTAATATGCAACACCAGATACAGACGAGCTATCATATAATTTTCTGAATTCTATTACACACTTATAATATGAATAGCAAAAAAGGAAGGAGACTAAATGGAGCTGGCTGGAAGAAAGCCTGCAGTACATTCTGTACAAAGACCACAGCCCATGGGGACATTTTATTGACAAGAATAATGCATATCATTCTGTTTGTGTGCCCTCATCATTCAGGTCAATTCATTATGGAGCCTGTGTCCGGGGAGGCAGCTGGGGCCCCTCCACCCACACTTCCCTCTGTGTGCACTCAAGTCTCTGGCCTCGTAACTAGGCAGGCTGGGGAGACTGTGGCCGGGCAGCACCAGGGGGTAGCTGAGTGCAAGGCGAAGGAGGGGGGCTTGTTGCCTTTGTGGCATTTCCCAGTGTCAGCACTGCCAATGTCAGGAGGAGCACATCACATGTCAAAGTGGTGACGTTTTCAGGCTGGGAGCCGCATGGAGTCCATCAGGCACACGGATATGCACACAGTTGGTTTTCTGCTCAGTGGAGGAGCCACCCAGAGGCAATTCATATTCTGAACATTAACATGGCTTTGCATGCCTGTCACACGGGGGCTGTGCAGACGCTGAACACTATTGAAGACTTGGGTTTAAATCTCTATGCAAACAGTGATTACCTTGTAAGAAGGTTTCAGGATAACTTCCAACAAAAGACTTTAAAGTTATAGTTTTAGGAAAGCAAACTCATTTACATTTTTATTATGTGTGTCTTTTGTTTAAATCTTGCCATGTCCATTATGGGAGAGGGTTTTTTTTTTTTTTTTAATGCAATAGAAGCTTATTGGAGCAGTGACTCTTCCTTTCTTTTTGTCTGCTTCAAAGCTGTTGAAAACATCTGAATATGCAAAACTTATGGCTGTCTAGATTTTACTGCCACACATTAATAAAAATTAAGATGTAATGGATTGGGGAAGTTGGTGCTAAACTTTGTACTTAATGGGGTAAAATGTTAAGCTGATTGTGTAATTTCATAATATTAAAAATATGCTTGCAAGCAGTGATATTAAAATGCTGAGAGATGGCTCTGCCTTGTTTTAAAATTAATATAGATAGTAGACATACTTTTTGCACTTTAAGGTACTCTTTGGGTGAACTATATAATTGCTCTCTCTGTAACACTGACATAATTGCAAATATACAAGAATAAACTTCCCCTCAAAAAAACAAAATCATTCACACAGATATGCTGGTATCCCTTTGGAATTTCCTTTGACTTACCTCTAGAGATAGCTGTAAGTAAATTAAAGTGCTGTCTTCTGTGATCATAGTGAGTCAAAGAAAAATAAGTGATAACAATGTTTTATAGTGTATTCTTAACTACTTAAAGGCAAGTAACTTACTAATAAAGTGTTATATCAGAATTACTTTTTAAAACAATATTATTTTTGTAGTAAACACAATGCAGTTCTTCAGAATTCTGTTCACCACTCCATTTAAATTATTTGAGCCCACTGCTCTCTTAAACGAGTGAATAAACTAAAAGTTAATAAATAACATTGTTTTGCCACCAGGGTTATTGCTGTGGCTCAGTGCCTGCACTACGTAAATCCACTGCTCCTGGTGGGCATTTTTATCAATTTTTCATTTTCTTTCTTTCTCTTTTTTGAACAGGACAGAGAGAAACTGAGAGGGAGAGAGAGAGAGGGAGGGGAAGAGAAAGATAAGACACCTGCAGACCTGCTTCACCCATAATGAAGGTGGGGGGCTGGGGCTTGAACCCGGGTCCTTAACGCATGGTGATATGTGTACTTAACCTGGTGTGCCACTGCCCAGCCCCCAAACACTGTTTTCTTAACAAAGGACTCCAATTCGTTAATTTCTTGTTTTATTTGAGGCCACCAGAGCATGTATTTATAAAATGAAAAGACATTTAAAAATAAATAGTATTTGCCTTAACAGACCTATGTCTATGTCTAATAGTTGAAGAACATGAAGACCTAAAATGAATTACATAAATAGTGACATCATAAACTAAACAAACTATTGAATTAATCAGATAAAGTGTAAAATTTCTAAGTCATGTTAGTTCAAAATATAGGTGTATTTTCAAGTATACATTCAGGAAGCAAGGAAAACATTCAACTCCAAGGCATTTCCTCCTCTCCGTGCCTGATAGGCCTGAGTCAGAGTAGCCTTTAGCTCTGTCCCCACCATCTGTCAGCTGAGGGAACTGCAAGTAATTAACTATGCAGTCTCCCTCAGCAATGAGGACACTCATTAGCAAAACGAACAAAGGGATAGTTCTGGGCTGCTACTGTCATCTGTTATACTGCGAGTGGCAGATTTTGTGGTGGTGTTCTTTTTACCATCTGCCCATTAACACTAGCTTTGGCTTACTTAGATCATGCAACTTCTTTAAAATCAACTGTGTTCATAAAATCAGGTTTAGAAGGTGGTTAATCTGATGTCACTGTTTAATGACACACTATGGTCTAAAACAGGCTGTCAGTGATTCATGACCATTTTAGAGTTTTCAATTCATAAAGTTAACTTGCCCAATTAACGTTTTATCATCTTGAGGATAACTAGGGCTTTAGGCTTTAGGAGGTGGCGTAGGCATGATTCTTCTTGGGGGACACTTATAAAAGGTGTAATACCCGTTTTTGGTTTCAGAACCCCAAGCTGATCTTGAGAGACTCAATTTTTGAAACAATGTTTCTTGAGGCTTGCTACTCGAAGTATGGACTTCAGGCTAGGAGCCTCAGAGTGACCTGGGAGCTTTTAGAAACAACATCTCAGGTCCTAGTCCCAACTCAATGCCAGAATCTATCTGGCCAGGAGCTGCAGATGAAGCCGTGAAGTCTGGAAACGCTGTCTGGAGCACCACATATGCTTTTCAGCTGCCTCCCTTCTGTCATGTTGCTGTCTCAATCTGCAGGTCCCATGGACAGCACTCAATTTGACACTGGGGACAGTGTGGGGGTTCAGATGCATGCCTGTGCTGCATGACAGTCACACAGAAGAGCAGGTGCTTTTACAGTGAGTGACAGCCAAGAAAGTGGCACGCTGGGACAGTGCAGCCCCGCGGAGCTGCCACTCTTGAATGACAGATCTGTTTTACAGCCATTGGCTACAGGCAGTCATGTTCACATACGGGAACCAAGGGGCTGATGGCTACATAGGGCATCCATGCTGGGGCAGTAGAGAAAAGATAAACTTTCAAAACAGCTCCATCTGCAACTGCAATGCATATGCAGGCAGGTGTGTGCAGGTAAAGCTGTGAGTGTGAGTCACACAGTCTTACTTAAGAAGCTCTCAAAAGGATCGGTGAAGGGGAGCCCATAATACCATGACCACTCTGGTGGGGCATAATTCCATCACACAGATTTGCCAGGAAACTAAACCTGAAAAGAAACTCAGACCTGGAATGGGTCTGCCCTTGGGAATCTCTAGCTTTAAGGCTGTCCTGACTTGGAGAGATAAGGTTTCTGAAACTTGAGAGAGTTTCCTTTCCTGATGTTTGATTTCATCATCAATATAAGCTAACTATACTAAACATTCTCTGTTCTGATATCACAGTCCTGTCTGACTTCTCCCTAAAGCAGTCCGGAAAGGGTATTAGGGTGACTCACTTATTATAAAGCTATTTGTGTAAACTGATTGTTGGTTTATTTTGAGTTTTATTTCATGTTATTTTCGTTGCTATTTTGACATTTTTCTAAGTGTTTCTCCATCTTCTTTCAAATTTGATTTTGGATGGGGGGGAGCCAAGCTTTTTTGAACCACTAGAGGGAGCAGTTGTATAAGACGACATTCAAATAAAAGCAATCCCATCCAGAATTTAGCTTATTCGTCAAGGACTTTTAAAATAGTATTTCCAGAGGTTGACCGTATATAACCTCTGATTTTATTTTGTGGCATTTGTGTACATTCTGTCACTGTGCACTAATACAGCACTGCAATGTCCTCAATGGAATTAGGAGATCAGGGTTGTATATTTTATATGGCTCCAGAGGAACTGGGGGAAATGCACACATGCAGTTTATCAACAGTATTTCCCTTTCCACAAATATTAAAGTGCTTACAGAAATTCAGAGGTGGCCACCTTTAGTACAAATGCCAGTGGAATAACCATCAGCATCTTTAAGGTGTCGTCTGGAGTCAGAAAACAGCTTGCTCACTCATTTCCAGTTGTCCTCATGAAACTCATTCTCACTCTTTCTCCAGGACATGCAAAGAGGCCAGTGGGGACAGAACACTTGAGAGATATAAACATCTCAAAATGGACCATGTGTGTCTGAGTGTGAGGCCACTGAGTAGGGCTGTCCTCAAAGGCCCCAGGTCTCTGTTCATTACATCTGTCTGGGATGCAATTTCCTGGACTGTCTCAAAGTGCGCTGTCCCTAAATCACGTTATTTTTTGAGTCTTGGAATGCTCAACAGTTATCGCACATAAATTGTTGGTGACATTTCCAAATCTAAAATATTACTTACCAAATCATGCCAGATAGGAATGTCCTACTTTTGGAGGACAAGGGAATCCTGTGTAAATCAGAGAGCTGGAAGGACTGCTTTGTTCCCTTGTAGGATAACAAGGATTATATGCTTTTGTTTCTTCAAAGAGCAGTTCACATTCAATAGTAGTGAGCAATCTCACAACTTAATCTAACTTCCCATCATTCCTTTCACTAGACAGGTGTCACTTCCCATTTCACAAATGGGAAATAAGTACATTAATACTGTCTCGCCAATCTATGCTGGATACCTTCAGCCAAAGAAGGACTAAACATCAAAACTGTCCATTTCTTAGTCTTTTCCATCAAATTATTTTCTTCAAAAATAAGAATGAAGAGAAGATTAAAGAAAAATAAATGGAAAAAAATGAATGTCCCTTCTCCTAGACAATCAGAACATACAAAATGATTAATAATCAATTCTACTAGATCTATACTAATGACAATAATACACTACTGAGAAGATGCTCAGGCTTCATATTTTTAGATACTAATGCATTTTAATAGATTAGTATTACAGCACTAGAAGAAAGTTCAGTGCTATGCTACCTCTTCCTCTCCCTTTATCTCTCTTTCTCTCTGAAGTTATTCCAGAGAAATGTAGCCCCAGTAGTGACAAAAAGAAAATAACTTTAATAAATCAAACAAAGCATTCAAGCCCCCAGCTCCCCACCTGCAGGGGAGTCACTTCACAAGCAGTGAAGCAGGTCTACAAGTGTCCATCTTTCTTTCTCCCTGTCTTCCCCTCCTCTCTCCATTTCTCTCTTTCCTATCTAACAATGATGACATCAACATCAACAACAACAATAAAACAAGGGCAACAAAAGGGAATACAAATAAATATAAAAAATAAATTAATTAAACAAAGAAAACACTCCTTTACCAATCGGTAAATCTAAATCCTTTCTAGTTACTATACTCATTCTATTCTCTCCCTCTTCTGAATTTGGAGTTCTAAGTGCAGGATTTAGATAAGCCATAGATTACATATGCAGAGACCAGTAATCCACAAGTGCTTCTTCCTAGTGTTAATAAATTGATGCATCATTCCCCAAACATTTGTGTGCTGGGTGAGGGTGTGTACTTACTTAACCATCCTGTCTGCTGCCTCTTCTGGAAATGGAGCTGTTGGTGAGAAAAAGCACCACTAATGAGGTGCTTAATGCTGACACTCAGCATAAAATTATTTTGTTTGGTTCTCTGCTAGGCTTACTTACTCTCATGTCTCTTCTTGATTTTAGGCTCTAGTAATGAATGTCCCTCTAAGGCTTGGGACTACATGGCTGGGCAGGAGATATCTCAGGGCTGACTTGAGTTGAGAAAGAACTTGTCTTCTGAGTCTCACCTTTTCCAGAGTCCTTAAAATTATCTCCTGGGGTGGGGGTAAATAGCATAATGGTATGAAAAGAGACTCTCTTGCTTGAGGCTCCGAAGTGCAAAGAGACTCTCTTGCTTGAGGCTCTGAAGTCCCAGGTTCAATCCCCTATACCACCATACGCCAGAACTGAGTAGTGCTCTGGTTTAATTTCTTTAATTTTTTAATTTTTGTTTATTTATTTTCCCTTTTGTTGCCCTTGTTGTCTTTTTATTGTTGTTGTAGTTATTATTGTTGTTGTTATTGATGTTGTTGTTGGATAGGACAGAGAGAAATGAAGAGAGGAGGGGAAGACAGAGAGGGAGAGAGAAGGATAGACACCTGCAGACTTGCTTCACCGCCTGTGAAGCGACTCCTCTGCAGGTGGGGAGCTGGGGGCTCAAACCAGGATCCTTATGCGGATCCTTGTGCCTTGTGCCATGTGCACTTAACTCGCTGTGCTACTGTCCGACTCTTTTAATTTTTTTTTTCTCCCAGGCACTTAGATTATTTCCTCTGCATTGTGCTTTCTGTTTTGGTTCCCACTGATATTTTGACTAAGCAGATAAGCGGCTCCTGGCTCTCACAGCAACAGGAAGAACTTGGGAAAACCCTTTTTGAATATGAAGGTCCTCCTGTTTCAAGGTGACTTCTTGAAAATCTGTGATTTAGAGGGAATTAACTTTGTGTTCTTCAACTATCTGGACTGCAAAAAGAGTGGTAGTTTTCTGAATTAAACAGAAATCTACTTACATGCTCTTCTGGAGTGAAAAATATTCTGTGGCAGGAAGTAGGTTGTTTTATTATCATTATAAATACAAATTAAGAACAATAATCTTGCTCCTATTTCCAAAGGCTATGGGCTTTCTAGAATGTGCTATAGAATCAAAAAAGATAAGGCTGATTTTATGTTGTAGAGAGAAGCCCATAGAATACATCAATTGTATTTCCTTTGTTCTTAACACAAACTTTTAGACAGCTGTAACCTAATTTACATATGTCATGCTTAATTATTCTTTGTTTTTAACTCACAAGTCTTTGAAATCCATGTTCTTCATATATTTCTATTTCTTCTCTTAAGTCCTTAATAACGTCATCTTTCTCCTTCAATTTTTTCATCAAACTATTCAACTTGCGCACATTTTTGTCCTGGGCAAGAGCCTTCTCTTCTTCCAGGTCAAAGTATTGCTGGGGGAAGGGAACATTAAAAATCAGACAATCCACAAGCACCAGTAGAAGTGATTTTATACTTTGTTTAAGCCATTGCCTTGCAAAGCTATTTTTTGTAACTTGCACACAACTTTCAGTAAATAACTATGTTTAGATTGAAGATTCTATTTATAGTGAGGACCATAGCAAGGTTGTCCTATAACACACAAAGCATGATGTATTTCTCTATGTCTGACATGCACATAATAATAGTAGTAAGACCTGAGCATAAATGTATGTCTTGACTGTGGGTGTCCTTCAATTCTTCTCTAGATAGGGAGATAGTTATAATAGCAAGTACACGCTAATGGTACAACATTAACTTTAACTCAATTTCTCTGTGATTTGGAATGGAGATCTGGAAAGAAGGGAGTGTCATTTCTTGACATCCTATTTCAAATATTAGGGTGTTTCTCTATTCTGGTCATTACTCTGAAGAATGGTATCACAATCTCTAAACAGGTAAGAAATGCTTTAAAAAATGGATACCCTTGTTTGTTTCAGCATATAGACATCTTATTTTTAACACTGATATGTAAAACCACAACACTCACTTTGAACTGTTTGGGGGCACTGCAGAATTGTTTCATTTTTATCTTTTGCTTGTTAGCAATGAATTTGGGCAACTACATATACAGGAATACAATGAAACCTATGCTCTCTGCTAATACATCTGTCAGAGAGCTAGATTTGTACTATTCTGAGGCCAGGTAGTAGAGGCTCTAGCACACACATTACCATGAGCCATCTGGGTTCAAGGTCCCAGTACCCAACTGCAGAGGGGATGCTTCATGAGTAGTGAAGCAGAGCTACAGGTGTCTGCTTCCTCTCTTCCCTTATATATGTCTCTGGAAAAAAAATAATAGGAGAAGGAGGAGGGAGAGGAGGAGGGGAGGGAGGAGGTGGCGGCTGCCACTGGGAGTGGTAGACTCATCATGCAGGCACTGGACCCCTGTGGTCCTGGTGGCACATAAAAATGAAATAAAAATAATCCTGGGGAGTCCGATGGTAGCACAGCGGGCTAAGCACATGTGGCACGAAGCACAAGGACCAGCATAAGGATTCCGGTTTGAGCCCCCCGCTCCCCACCTGCAGGGGAGTCGCTTCACAAGTGGTGAAGCAGGTCTTCAGGTGTCTATCTTTCTCTCCCCCTCTCTGTCTTCCCTTCCCCTCTCCATTTCTCTCTGTCCTATCCAACAACAATGGCATCAATAACAACAACAATAACTACAACAATAATAAAAAACAAGGTCAACAAAAGGGAAAATAAATAAAAATAAAAAAATACATACAAAAAATAATCCTGGTGGCACATAAAGATGAAATAAAAAATAAAAATACAACATAAAACTGCTCTAATGTTGTATGATAAATACTGGTTGACTGAGAAGAATGACATTACATTGATGAAAAACTAAGTCTAAGAACTAAGAACATAGTCCACACAGTGCTAACAAAATAGCCCACATGTAAGTTTGCATCAGTACTAGGAACAATCAAAACAGAGTACTCCACATGACAATACCACCTTTTCTAACTGGGTGACCTGAAGATACAGTCCCCGTTATGGATAGCTATTCTAATCTGTTCTTGGCAAGGGTAGATAGCATAGTTGTTATGCAAAGAGACTCTCTGCCTGCTCTGGGAAGAAAACAAAAACAAAAACAATTCAATCTAACCTGTTCTTATCTAAGGCTACAGTTCAGATGAGCTGTTATGGTCAATACATGTTTATTCCACTAGTGCCCTTGGAGTTGCTGGGCACCTCAAAGTCAACAGGTCCAAGGGAAGTTTGCCATCTCCACTGCCATCTTTTCACACTCCCAGAGATACATGTTCTGTCATTTAAAGCCTCTTCTACTCGTTCACCAATTTAACACATCTGTTTAATGTATCCTCTCCTTCTCTACCATCACTGTCCTTTTCTTGTTGGCTTGCCTATTATGATCATAGCCTCTTTTTACTTAAACATCTTATTTCATTCTATTGAGAGATAGAGAAAGAGACCAGAATACTGTCCCTCCAATGATATGCATTTGGAAATCAAACCCAGGGCCTCACTCATGGAAGGTGGGTGCTCTGCCCCTGAGCGTCTCCCCACCCCCTGTAATCACCTCTGAACTTACCTGCCCATGAGTTTTGTACCATCTAAATAGTCCCCATACTGTGCCCAAAATCACCTTCCCAAAACATGACTCTTCCCATCTTCCACAGGCTAGCTTCCAACTCCCTAACTGAATCAAACCAAATGTTTGCAATCTTGACCTGCTTTTCTCCAATAAAATTGAGATGGACTTTCCAGGTTTAAGAGAAACAAAAACTAGCCTGAGGCTCGCAGTTTGGAGAGTGAAGACACCTCTCTGGAAGGCCAGGCTGCTACATTCTTCTGGCTTTGACTGGACCAAGACAGACGGTACTGGAAAGCACTTCAGGCCTTATACCAAGCAGGGCTGGTCAGGGGAGACTGCACAGGGGAGCCCTGTAGCAGGCCTGTGAGTGAGGATGCCTTTCCTCCACCCTCTGTGCATGTGCTGGATGGTCATTGTTTGCTTTTCTACTGAGCATGCCCAGTGTTCACCCTCATAAAGATGCACGGTTTGTTTTCTCTGACATTAACCTAACTGTGCTCAGTGAGTGCAACACTAAAACCTGCTTCCTCTTCCTCAAAGCTTGCTCTGGAGTCTACACATTTTGTAACTTCAGCTGTCGCCCAGCCAATAACTTGCTTCTTCCTTTTTAAACATTTTATTATGGAGAGAGACAGAGAGAGAGAGAGAGAGAGAGAGAGAGAAACACCAAAGCAATGCTATGGTTTATGGTAGTACGGGGGATTGAACCTGGAACTTTTGGAGCCTTAGGCATGAGAATCTGTTTGCATAACCATTATGCTGTCTCCCCCACCCAACCTGCTTTGTTTAGATCCAGTTGTTACCATGATTTCTTTGACAACACTTATCACACTGTATAAAATGTGCCCTCCACAGTTTGCTGCCAGATATACACACTCTCTATGCTAGTCTTCTCTCACTGTCTCTCACCCACATAGGGCATTTTATCAGAATGACTGATAGCCAGCTGCTCAGAAGTCCCATGTTATCACAGGCCTCCAGCTTTTGCACTTGAAGTTCCACCCCAAGGAAGCGCTTGTCAATCTAGCAGAATGACACTTGGGCTGGATAGCCTGGTGGACACTTCACACTGGATTGTAGAAGAAGTCATGATGTGTTTTTGCATAGGAAAAAAAAAACTTCATGTGGTCCAGGAGGTGGTACAGTGGCTAAGGCACTAGACTCGCAAGCATGAGGTCCAGAGTTCAATCCCGGCAGCACATGTACCAGAGTGATGTCTGGCTCTTTCTCTCTCTCTCCCTATTTTTCTCATAAATAAATAAATAAATAATCTTTAAAAAATACAAAACAAAACCTCATGACTTTTCTGGCAACCCAACAGTTACATGACCTTGAACTAGTTTCTGAACAGTATGCCTCAGTTTTATTACCTGCAATATGGGATTGATAATACTAGCTATTATTTAAATATTGGAATTGTTGTGAGAATTAAGTATGCTAGTGCAGGTAAATTATTCTAAGCCTCTGCAGGACAATCAGCTCTCAATATGCATTGCATCTCAGCATTTCACATTGTTCTTACTGTTAATCGTTCCAAACCAGATGTCCCCTGCTTCAGAGAGCCCTGGCGCTCCTCTCCCACCCACCTGCCTTCTCCTGCCACGCTCTTTCTATATCCTGTCAATGCTCTTCCTGGACTACTTTGCTTATATTTGTTTGTCTGCTCATTCATTTCATCATGCTCTGAATATGATGGCTTCATTTTACAGTTTAAAAACACACACACACACACACACACACACACACACACACACACACACACACAGCAAAACAATGATGCTTTTGACAGGCTGGCCAAGGCATTTCCTTTATAACACAACACAAAACCACCCCCAGGAGCTCATTGAAAATCCCACCAGGAACTGCGCTGAGATGCTGTGTGAACTTGGCAGTGCTCAGGCCAGCCCGCCTTTCCACAGGGCTTGGCCTCTCTGGAATTCAGTACAGGGAGGGTCACAGTTCTTTGGGAGAAACAGTTTCTTTTTGGACTTTTTCATAAAATAACTTTAAGGTTCAGACACATTGGCTTCATGATTCTTCATCTCCAGGGATTTTTTTCTGAGGTTTCGGCTGTTGTTTATTGAATGAGCTGGACTCAGAGAGGAGATAGGCAAAGGCAGTTCTGTTTTTCTGTGCCATCCCTTGAAATCTGGTTGCCTCCTCAAGTCTTTTAGAAGAACTGTTAGCAAATGTCACTTACCTCTCTCTCTCTCTCTCTCTCTCTCTCTCTCTCTCTCATCTCTAGGGTTATAGCTGGGGCTTGGTGCCTACACTATGAATCCGCTGCTCCTGATCGCCATTTTTTTTTCCCATTTTATTTGATATGACAGAGAGAAATTGGGGCGGGGGAAATAGAGAGAGGGAGAAACAGACAGACAACTGCAGATCTGCTTCATCACTTGTGAAATGACCCCCCCCCCCGCAGGTGGGGAACTGGGGGCTCGAACCTTGTGCGGGTCCTTGGGTCTCATACTATGTGCACTTAACCCAGTAGGCTATCACCTGGCCCCTCTTTTTTTTCACTACTCAATAACAAAGTAGAATAAAAGTGAGGAGGATAAGTAAAAGCCAAAATAAAAACAGACCCCTGCAAAGTGCAGTCTGTGACTCCCACCCATCAGATTTCTACTCTTTTCCCTTCAGCGGTTTGGTAACCTGTCAGGAAGAACGACCACACCTGGCTTTCTCTTCCACCCAGGCCACAGCAACCAGAGGGGGTGCTTAAATGCCAAGCCTGGGGGCTGCTACAAGGGTTGTTGTAGGTGAGATTAACATTTAGGTCAGTAGACTTTTGAGTTAAACAGATTACCCTCCATACAGTGAGTGAGCCTGGTCCCAGTAGTTGAAGTCTACCGAGTACGCTCAGAGCCTCAGGAAAGTGGGATTCTGTTGGTCTTCTGACTGCTGACCTGCCATGAACCTGCAGATTTCAGATGTGTTCCAACTTACAATCACATGAGCCAAGCCAAAAGTCTCTTCTCTCTCTTTCTCCCTCACTCCCTCACTCTTGATATGCATGCTATTGGCTCAAGGTCTCTGGATAAACCTGCCTAATACAATGTTTACATCTAAAGATCATACTTTTATAGCGGCCCACCCCACCAAATCCAACCCAGCACCATAGCATTTAGTGAAGCCAATCTCTTCTCCAGAATTCCGGAACGCCCTTCTCCGGCCATATCCTTTCCCTGGTGAGAAAGCTAGTTACCATGATGCTCAGCACACTTTAGTCCTGGAACCAATTTCCTGACCATGCACTGCTGAGAAGGGAAGGAGGCACGAGAGCTGCCATGGGTCTTTTAATCCGAAATGGTGAGAACATTTGACTTGGGCTTTACCTGCCTACACATTGCCCACACCCAACCCTCTATTCTTGTAATGGGGCCCAAGATGCCCAATCTGGGCATCCCGCAGTCACTACTTGTTCTACCAGTAACACAGATGATCTCTTTTGCTGGCTCCTTGATTTTATTTTTCAACTAGGTCAGAGTCTGGGTGGAACAGAGGAATATTATTTGTCTCATAAATACTCCAATGACATTTATCTTTCCAGGTTGCAAATCAAAGCATGTCTTTAAAAAAGGCTTCAAATTCTCTGATGATATCACTCTGATGTCCTGGAGATAAAGTATAAATTCCTTAGCTTCACTTGCCTGTATTATCTCTCACTGTTTTTTTTTTTTTTTTCAGCCGGAGCAAACAAAACACTTGCGCACATTAGGCACAGACCTCTATTACATACCACCATTGCCAAGTTTCTTCTCTCTTGTCTGCACAAGATTTCAAACACCGTGAGTACAAGAACTGTTTCTGTCTCTGCTGTAAATTCAGAATCGGTGGATGGACCAACAACTAAAGAACAGAGCCTCACCTACATGTACCACTTTTGGTCTAATGAGTTTATAGCAGGAATTCAGAAGCTAGCTTCAGAACCATAGTGTTGCTCAAATTCTCTTGACACCTTGCAAGGTTACACTCAGCTCTTTATCCAGTAAACATTTGCCAAATACCTATTATGTGTCAGGCTCTCTGATAAGAACAGACTGTATACAGAGGTGACCAAGACTCAATCCCTGCTCTACAAAACAGAAAGTCTAGTGTGGAAACCAACCCCTAGTAGAGTTACAGATACAATTTAATGTGTCAACTATTCAGGAGCAAAAGAACACTCCCAGAAAGAAGGGACAGATGTGAAAATTCCATGGGTATGATTAGTAACAAAGTGTACAGAAGGAGGCAAGTGGATGCAAGCAGCTCAGTGCTACAGGAGCGTGAGATTTGGGCCAAGGAATGGAAGGAGATAAGAGTGGAGAGGTGTAAGGGTTTCTGAGTCCATGCCAAACAAGGACTTAAAAGTAATTTTATAGGTATGTGGGAGGTACTGAAGGGGTTTCAGCAGGGACAGGATGTGATGAAATGTATGTTTTAAAGAGAAACCATTTGACTGGGCAGACAAATGAATTTAGTGAGACCAGACAGGTAAGAAAGTAACAGTTCAGTGGCAAGGTAATGAGGGTGCTCCTTGCATCAAGGTGACTTTGGGGTGATTTGATTTGGAACTCTTACCTTTGAAATAAATCAGTTGTTGTTGTTTCACCTACGACCTTTTCTCTTTCAGCCTCTTTTTAATACAGTGTCATGAATAGTACTGTAAATCTACTGTTCCCAAAAGCCATTTTTTCCATTTTATTAGATAGGACTGTGAGAAATTGAGAGAGAAGGAGACAGAAAGAAAGACACCTGCAGACCTGCTTCACCAGGAATGAAGCAGGATCCCCTCTGCAGTTGGGAATTCCAGATCTTTGTACCAGTCCTTGCACTTAGTACTGTATGCACTTAGCATGGTACTCCACCACTTGCCCCCTCCTGCTTTATTTCTATTTTGCAAAAAAAATAGATACAAAAAAATACATAGGCAGAAGACCATCATGCAACCTCTTTCTACTCACTGTGGTCTGTCATTAGAATTAAGGTGAGCTGATTTTGTGTTGCCAGGGTTTTGTGTTTCCTCAGTCGCCAGGGGGGCACTCCTGGTGGTCTTTCGTAAAATTTATTTCACATGCTAGAAAGGTACTAATAACCCAGAGCGCTTTTAAGAGGGTGAGCAGGATGCTGAAGAGTCCAGAATTCCCTTTCTAAGGGGACCAGTTAAGGAATTGATGGCTTAGCCAAAGGGTTGGGGGAGACATGCCTTTTAGAATCTTCAAATAGCTGAGTGACAGCATGGACAAGAGGAATTAGTTCCATTTCCTTCTGAATGCCAGTTGTGGATGCACCAAAAAAGTAGGCATTGATAGTAAACCATATGAAATGTGTCTTTTCTGCAGGAGAGAAGCTGCCCAAGCAGGGAAGCTGTGCGGCAAGTGTCTCTCTTTTCCTTCCTATCTTTCCCTTCCTTCTCAATTTCTGTTGTTATCCACTAAAGAAAATTTTTTAATAACAAGGTTTTTTTTTTTGTCCTTTTTTTCTTTTTCTTCTTTCCTTTTTTGCCACCAGGGTTATTACTGGGGCTCAGTGCCAGCAATACAAATTCACCATTCCTGATGGCCATTAAAAAATAAATAAATAAAAAGAAATGTGTCTTTTCTGTTGCCTTTAATCTTAGTCTATTATTTTAGGAATCAAACAGTTATGAATGTTGTACTTGAAGCATTTTGCACATCTCTTAGGCCATAGTAAAGAACTCAGTGACAACTGCTTTCATTAATTATCTACCTAGGGAAAGGAAGAAGTTTCTCCAAGCACTGACCCCTGTCTCATTATAACTAATAACATTATCACCAGAGCCACGTAGGGTGGTGACTAGCACAGCTAGAGCTCCAGCTAGTTTCAACTAGTGAGGTCTGTGCAGCAGAGCAGTACAGGCAAAGCTTCTCCAGGGTTTTCTTACTTCTTTGTAAATTCTTCTCTATTTAAACATCTTGTAATTCCCTTCTTCTCTAGCCTCCCCTCCCCACTTGCTCCCATCAACAGTCCTCAAAAGTACAAAGATACCTTAATTACAGGAATGCAAAGATGGTTCAACATATGCAGATCTATAAGCATGTCACACCACATCAGCAAAAGGAACAACAAAAGTCATATGACCATCTCAACAGATGCAGAAAAAGCATTTGACAAGACTCAATGTCCTTTCATGATACAGGTTCTACATAAAGTATTGAAGGGATGTATCTCAACATGGTAACGGCTGTGCATGACGAACCTTCAGCTAACATCATAGCCCAGGCAAAGAACTGACAGCTTTCCCTCCAAAATCAGGAACAAGAAAAAAGCAATTGAAAAAAAAAAGCACAAAACTCACAGATAATATTAACACAGAACCACAAAATAGCATGCGTAGATTTGAAATAAACTTTTTTTGACATTTCAATCACCTTATCTTCTCACATTTTTATCAATGACTAAATAATGGTTTACAAGATTATAAGATTACAGGAAAATAGTTTTTTAAATTTATTTTATTTATAGAAAGGAAACACTGACAAAACAATAGGATAAGAGGGGTACTTTACACCACACCTACTACCAAAGTTCTGTGCCCCCAGGCATGAAACTTTTTGTATAACCATTGTGCTCTCTCCCCTGCGCTCAAGTAGTTGCCTTTCATCACTAAGCATAATCACAAGCAATTTAAAATGGGAAGTCTGCTTTGATATAAGCTTTATTGCTGATAAATTATGACCAGTGCTAGTTTAGTTAAATAAGGAATCCCCAAGACTAAAGTTGCTCTAAACCTTAGCAGCCTGCATGAACAAACTAATACCTAATCTACAAATGCTTTGAGATGAAAAAAACCAAAACCTAAGGGTGATCAATCCCAGCTAGCCAAACAGATGGACCCACAGAAGGCTAAACCAAGTCTAGCAAGAAGTTTCCTTGTTTTCACTCCCTCGATTCCTCTATAAAAGTCTGTCTCTAGGTTCCTCATAGAGAAACACTTCTAACTCCTCCTTCTGGTTTGATGTTTCCCAGTTCAATTGATTTAACTATTATTATTATTAATTATTTTCCCTTTTGTTGCCCTTGTTGTTTTATTGTTGTTGTAATTATTGATGCTGTCATTGTTAGATAGAACAGAGAGAAATGGAGAGAGGAGGGGAAGACAGTGGGGGGAGAGAAAGATAGACAGCTGCAGACCTGCTTCACTGCCTGTGAAGGGTCTCCCCTGCAGGTGGGGAGCCGGGGTGGGGTGTGGGGGCTCGAATCAGGATCTTTAAGCGGGTCCTTGTGCTTTTTTTTTTAACCTGCTGTGCTACCGCCCGATCCCCTTCAATTGATTTTTATTCAAATAAACTCTCAAAAAAATTAACATGCCATAGTTTAAAATATATATAAATCAATGAGAAATTTTTAAAAAAAAGGGAGCTGGCAGTAGTGCAGTGGGTTAAGCGCACGTGGCACAAAGCACAAGGACTGGCATAAGGATCCTGGTTGGAGCCCCCGGCGCCTCACCTGCAGGGGAGTCTCTTCACAAATGGTGAGGTAGGTCTGCAGGTGTCTATCTTTCTCTCCCCCTCTCTGTCTTCCCCTCCTCTCTCCATTTCTCTCTGTCATAGCCAACAACGATGACATCAAGTAACAACAACAATAATAACTACAACAATAAAACAAAAGGGAATAAATATTTTTAAAAAATTTAAATTCAACCACTGATGTTAAAAAGTGTATATTAATGTGAAAGTTCATACCAGTCTATGACTTTTCAAACATATTTAAGCTACTGAATCTCTTTACTAAATCTATAGGCAACTGAAATACCTAGCTTGTTAACTTATCTAATTTTAAGCTATACATTTCCAAGAAAATAATAATAATATGTTAAGTTTTGGAAAACATTTTATCTACAAATAGGGTCTGTATGTCACACAGAAGCTTATTTTAAAAGTCAAGTAAATTTAAGTCAAGAGATAGCTGACTCAGTAGAGCACAGACCTTGCCATCATAATGTCCTGAATTTGAACCCTAGCACTACATAAAAGCACCATGGATAGCAGCAGAAGAAGTTCTATGGATGGCAGAGCTGTGTTGTGTCTCATCTCTCTCTCTCTCTCCTCAGTCTCACACAAAATATCTAAATGAAAAATAAATCACACAAAAAATTAGTTGGGCCTGGGGTGCTGAAACTGTCCAGCAGTATCACTCACACTTGAAACTTTTAAGTTCATTCAGAAGTCACAATAAATAAAAAGAGTTGAAGACAAGAGATAAGCCGCCACCCAATAGAGTATAAAATTTAGCATTCATTCCTCTCTCTCTCTTTTTTTTTTTTTTTTAAAAGACTCCATTCAAAGTGGTGGAATTATGCCTGCAGACGCAGTCTCAATGCACCCCCCCCCCCCCAAATAATGAGTGGGACAGGGGCGGGACGATAGCTGGGACATAGCTCAACTGATGGAGCACACACTTTGCCATACACGAAGACCCAGGCTTGAGCTCCTGGTCACCGCAATGCAGAAACTTTCTAAGTGGTGGAACATTGCTATTGTGTCTCACCTCTTTTTCCCTCAATCTATTTTTCATTCTCCACTTTAAGGGAAAAACAATTGGAACTGTGGGATAATGTAGGTGTGGATCCCCAGAAAAAACCTTGATGGTGGTGGCAATAATAATAATAATAGTTTTATTATTTTTAAAATAAGTAAATTAGAAACTAGCTCTGTAGTTGAAAAAGTACTGTGCCTGTATGTTTAACCGGCCTCCAGAGGGCAGCAGAGAGTCATTTACATTTAACCAAGAAATTACTTCACCAAAAGTCTATTTTTTTTGGTTGCTTTTCTTTCTTTTCAACACATTTCTGTTCTTTGTTAGACTAAGCCATAACAAACTGGGTGGCCAGAAGTGGGAAGGCTGTCTGCGGTCATGGATCAAAGTGGTGCCAGTAAGTCAAAGGGAAGATCCTTGCAAATAACCAAGTCTGTATCATTAAAACAAATTTTAATTTTCTAAACCAACTAACCACAATGAGTACATTGTTGGCTACGACTATTTAACCAGCTCATGTTTATGCAACATTGATGAATATTACGCGTTTAATCATTTCATAGCTTTGTGCTCCTAGACACACACACACACACACACACACACACACACACACACACACGAGAGAGAGAGAGAGAGATTGAGAGACTGAGAGAGATAACCACGTACCACATCCTCTGAATATTTGCTATAAACGTGCATCAGCGTCCCCCAAAACCACTGAAGACAGAAAGGACTATAAGCACGTTAGAGAATTTCTGATTAAGATAGGTGAGATATGTCCATAAGTTAGGCAACATGAATGGTGAACAGGGTCTGCAGGTGTCTATCCTTCCCTCTCCATCTCTCCTCCCCTGCCAACTTCTCTCGGTCTTATCAAGTATAACAGAAAGAAGAAGAAAAAAGGAAGAAAAATGTCTGCAGGGGCAGTAGATTCTTAGTGCCAACACCGAGCACAATGATAACTCTGGTGCCAATAAAATAATTGATTTCATTGAGAGAAAGTAATGACTTAGAAGACAGTTATTGCCACGTGATTTTAAAGACCTATTTATTTACTGAATGTGAATGCAAAGGTGTGAAAGAAGAACCTGAACATGACTTTGGCACCGGTGGTACCAAGATAGAACTTGGGACCATAGGCATGCCAGGCCTACACTCTATCAGAGTCACCACCTCCATACCTGTAAATCTCTACCCTAAGTCTCACAGCCAGCTTACCTGCAGAGGCCTGGCCTGGCCTGTGCTTGTGCCATAAAGCAAAAAATGCTGGAAAACAAATATCTTTCTAGCATTTTGACATCTATCATAGGAAGTACTTCTGCTAATTAACCAAGGAAGAAGGAAAATGACCACTGAGTCACAGGAGTCTGCCACAAGTACAGATAGCCATCCATGCATTTAAGAACTAATAGTGTCTGGACAACATCAAAGTCAGTGGTCAGCACACTGAAGGTGAAACTAACTGCAAAGGAGCTAAAAAAAGAAAGAAAGAAAGAAAAAGAAAGAAAACAAAGAAAAGAACTAGTAGCTGGTTGCTAACTATGAGCCAAGCACAGTGTTAGGAGGCAGGACACGGAAGTGAATGAGGCAGAGGACACCTCTACCTCAGAAGCCTTCCCATCTGGCACAGAGCAGAGGCATGGGGCAGGAAGTGAACTATTAAAAAGAAATGTGATAGGAAAAGATACACACAATCAGAGCACAACTGTAAATATAAAATACTTTGTAAATATCACATATAGGGTTCGGGTGTTGGCGCACTTGGTTGAGTGCACATATTACAATGCACAAGGACCCGGGCTCAAGCCTCCTTGTTTCCACCTGCAGGGGGAAAGCATTGCAAGTGGTCAAACAGTGCTTCAGGTGTTTCTCTGCCTCTCTCCCTCTCTACCTCACCCCTCTCAATTTCTGGCTGTCTTTATCCAATAAAAAATAAAAACTAACTTTAAAAGTTAAAAATAAATAAGTATAACATATAACACTAAGCCCCAGTGACAACCCTGGTGGCAAAGTAAATAAATAAAATATAAAATACCACATCGCAGAAGCTTATTGAAATGAAAGATGAGATTATGTAGCTATAATGCTAAGGAGCATAAGGTCCTTAGTAAGCCTAGAATAATCATTGACAGCTAGAATAGCCTAGAATAGCCATTGACCCCACTACATGCAACTAGAATAGCCATTGACCCCACTACATGCAACTGGAAAGTGCCATGCCTGACAGAGAAAAATGTCCCTGTCATTAGAAAAAGCACTCCATCAAAGGTCAGAGGTCATCAGACTCTCCAGACTGGCATTTCTACCCAACTATATGCTCCCAACCATGCCCGGATTACTTTGGAGGTCATTACATGCCCGGTGCTTTGGAGGTCAGATTGGAATTTTCCAGTCTCTGGAAAGCTATATCTGGTATCACAATGTTTTATTTTGGCAACATAAGGTAAGTGTAAACAGTTATGGTCCTAATCTCTCTTTAGTGACCTAGAAATTGAGGCAGCAGGCAGGTATCCTAGGTGAGCCCCACTCTGAGCTGACTATGCCCATGATAACACATAACACCCACCTTGTACATTCCTTTGATGAAAGCGATGGCATCGGCCAACTGCTGATTGTAGCATTTTCTTAACATATCCTCATTCTGCAAACCAAAAACAATTAGAATGAGCACTACTGTCGATTTCTCCAGTTCCTGTGATCTGTGTACCCAGGATGGGTGGTGGTCACCAAGGTTGACAAAGAGAAAGAGTACTAGGCATTGAGGTTTTACAAGGCAAGTTTATCAGGGGCAGAGTAGCCTCCCAGAGGGAAGGGATAAGAGGGAAGGAGAAGAGAGGCTCCCACAAAGAAACAGGAGGGGGTCCTCGAGTTAGTTGCCCACATTAGGCAGAAATTGGGTCCCTTATAAAGAGCTTCATTATCTCTTCAGTCTAGGTAGAGACTTCACAGGCTCTGCTCATATTTTTCCAGTTCCTGATATGGTGCCTTTCATGGTTGTCTGGAGATGTTGTCTTCTGCGCAGCCGGGTGTGTGGCATGTAGTGCAGCTTCATGAGTGTTATCTGCTTGGCTCACTGGAACATCTCGAGCACAGTATCTTCTGATGACATAAGAACCGAAGAGTTTTTGGTCTTCTGCCTGGCGTCCCTCTCCCTGCCTACTGTCATTGTCTCTTTTCTGTCTCAACACCATTGTATAACTCCAAATTCTAACTCTCACACTTCCTATGGTGGTACTCAGTATAAAACCTTCATTCAAATCAACCAGATCTTAAGAGAACTGCCCCAGTTATTACAACACACCCATCTTCACTTTAATTTCACCAAAAGCACTAGAGAGCTCATGGGATCTAGTAACCATAGATAATTTGAACACTTCATTTTACGATGCATATTATTGTGTTTGTTATCTGAAATTACTTTTGAGCAGTAAAATCTATTTCTAACTCAAGTCTTCTTCTGGCCCTTATACCTTTTGATTGGGAAATGCACATGAGAAGAAATCTAGAACAGCTAATTCACAAGCTATACCTCTTTTGTGATTAATCAGATAGTTTGGTATTGCCTGCTAAGTCCAGCAATGGCGGGTAGTGTGCCTAGAATATCCCTGCTTTAATACCCATTTTGTTTCCAGCATGGTATATAAACAAACAAACAAGACTGATTCTGACTTTACTATTTATGACTACTTCCTGTCTGACCTTAAGCAAGTTACTTAACTTGGGTGGCTCCATTTCTTTATAGAACAGAGATAACAGGATTTCCATTTTAGGGTTATTGGGAGGGAGGGAGAGAGGCCGTAAAGAAGAGATGCATTTATTATTTTTTATTTGCCCATTTTTGGAGGCAATAATGGTTTGCATGATTGTCTGTGTTATAGGAGTTCAGTTTCTCTTTTCTTCTACATAGTTTTGCCACCACATAAACCACAGAGCGACTCTCCCTTGGGCACAGACTACTGAACCTGCCGCCCCTTCTAGTCTTTGCCACCTTCCCTTTTGGTGACCTCAGTTCTGAATACAGAATCTTCCCATATCTAAGATCTCAAACAGAAATGAGCCATCCAGGACTTTATTTTTACAAAGGAGAAATGCACTTAAAATACTTATCATTGTACTTGGTATAGTGGGTCAACAAAAGGTGGCTAAAGCAGGGAATGCAAATCACAGTTACAAGCATCCAAATACCTGGCCTGACACTTAAGCTCTGCTGGTTTTTAACTGGCCTTTCAGCAAGTTAATTCGCCTATCTGGGCTTCAGATTGTCACCTATGAAAGAGAGGTAACAATGGTACTAACTTTGTAAGGCCAGTATAAGGATTAAATGAGTTTGTATGCAAAGTGCTCAAGAAAGTTCTTGACACATGGTAAACTTATATGCATTAGTTATGATATGAGACCCAGGAAACGCAAATTTAATTGCTCTTGTAAATTGCCAAACTTAAGACTGAAGTACATATACATCTAGGCACAAGCTCAGTCCACACACAAAAACAGGACATGGGAGAATCCTTACCTGTTGGTAATGTTTTTCAACTGTTCGGATCCTGTCATGCAGAATGGTGAAGAGATTGGAAGACTCCTCTTTCAGTCGATCCTCAAACTTCAACTGAAGCAACTGTTTGATGAACCCAAAATCCACCTGAAGGGATTTCACAGTCTGAAAATAGGAAAACACAGTATTGAGGAGTAAATAGTCTTTGTGTAAAAATAGCAGTGAGCTTCCAAGTTGGGAATAAATGACTGAGGAACCCAGCCAGAGGCTTGTCCTGCTTTTCAAGCTTTTCTGACACCTGTGTACATCAGGGGCATCCCATGTAATCTACTACGCAGATTAAGTATACTTACCGTTCAATAAATTCAGGGAGAGAGGGTTCCTAGCACTGTCTTTCTATGCAGAACAAAATACCATGTTAACAACAGTCCTCAGGGGGAATATATATCAATATCCAGAACATAACACTTACAATATTTAGAATAGAGTCCAAATCACCTGATATATAAAATTCCAGGAAAATATCATGATTTAGTTCCAAGTAAAAAGATGATCTGCACCAAAACCAATAGCACTCAAATGTCAGAATTAGTAGTTTTAGGGTTTTTAAATCAACTACTGTAACTACACACGATACAGTTAAGAGAAACATGTGGAATAACTGGGAAGGAAAGGACATCAACAAAGAACTAGCAACCATGATAAAGTAATTTCTAGAGTTACAAATACCTGAAATAATAATATAAAATACCCTCAACAGAGTTTAACAGAAGATTCAAAATGTCAGAGAAGGAAAGTATGTGAACTTCAAAAATGGAGCCATAGAAAAGAGAGAACAAGAGATTTTTCAATTAAAAGAAAAAAAAAAAAAAAGAGGGATGTATGACCAGGTTCAAGCCCAGCTCCCACCACACAGAAGGAAGCTTCACTGCTATGCTGTCTTTCTCTTACTCTATCTCTGTTTCTGTCTGGAAAAAAAATTGGCCTGGAATGGTGGAACCCCGAAAAAAGGTGTAGAGATATGCATGTGTGTGGTGCTAAGTTAATTTGATTCCTAGCACTGCCCCAAACCAAAAAAGACAAAGCCAAGTGGAGCATCTTAAGTGACGGAGCACTGTTCTGATCCCTCTCTCCCTTTCTCAGGAATACACATAATGAAAAATAAGCAGAACTCAGGGTCTGGTGAGTCAATAATGAAAGAATCAGTACAAAGTAATTGAAGTTGCAGAGAAAGAGGACAGAAAGTGGCTTGGGCACAATACTCAAAGCCATAAAAGTGGGAAATTTCTCAAATTTGGTAAAAGACAGAAAATTTTATAATGTAGGTAGGGTGAATACATATGAACCACAGCCAGGCACATAATAATCAAGCTGATGAAAAGGGAAAAAATGAGCACAGTCAGAACAGAAAATAATCACATGAGGAGAGGAACATTTCATTTAGATGTCAATATTTTCTTGTCTGAAACTATGGAAACCAAAAGAGCAATTTCAAAGTGAAAAGAAAAAAACACATCAGAATTCTACATTTAAGGTAAAAAAAAAAAAACATTTTAAATAATAAAGAGAATTTGTTACCCAAAAACCTGCAGCACAAGAATTACCAAAGAAATTTCTTTAGGCTAAAGAGAAACATTATGAATTAGAAAATTTTTAAGAAAGAATGAAATGCACTGGAAATAACAGGTAAATATAAAACATCAGTTTTGCTTCTTATTAATTTAAAACACATAGTTTTATTTGAACTGAACATTATAACTTGAATGTACAATGTATGTGGTTGTAACAAATATGATAACCATAGCATGAAGGGCAAGGAGGAGTGCTTGATTGGCCTATCCAGTTGCAAACTCCTTACATTTTATATGATGTGTTAACCATATTACAGTAAATAGATTTTGATCTTTGATCAAAGAGCCATCAAAGGTTCTTTCTAGGAAGAATGAAAATTAAACTAAAGATTTGGGGGCTAGGCGGTCGTGCACCGGGTTAAAAGCACATAGTGCCACGTGCAAGGGCTAGAGCAAGGATCCTGGTTCGAGCCCCGGGGCTCCCCACCTGCAGGGGCATTGTTTTGTACATGGTGAAGCAGATCTGCAGGTGTCTATCTTTCTCTCCCACTCTCTGTCTTCCCCTCCTCTCTCAAGTTCTCTCTGTCCTATCCAACAATAACAATAATTAACAAATACTATTTTTCACTTCCCATATCCCTGACAGTATGCGAGACCTCACACAAAGCTTCCATATGAATTGCAACACACAGCAAATAATTTGTCTCACAAGGATTACTCACTGATAACAAGGCACTGAAGTTTGAAATCAACAACATAGCAATAATTCGAAGACATGTTTAGAAACCTAACAAACTTACTAAACAGTAAGTCAACACAACAAAAAAGGAAAATTAGAATGTCTAAACCTAAATACTAGTAAAAATTGCTACATTTCAAAGTCTACGGGGTAGCAAAGAGAAAAAAAAACAGTTGAAAATATCTAGTCATAAAAATATATGGAAGCCACTATTAATTACAAATAGAAATGACTGGGCTCGGGTGGTGGTGCACCGGGTTAAGCACACATAGTAGGAAGTGCAAGGAGCCGCTTAAGGATCCTGGTTTGAGCCCCGAGTTCCCTCTCTGCAGTCATCACCTACAGGGAGAAGCTTTGCAAGTGGTGAAGGAGAGCTGCTGGTATCTCTTTTTCTCTCTCCTTCCCCTCTCCATTTATCTCTGTCTTTATCTAATAAATGAAGAAATAAATAAGTTCATAAGTATTTATAAAAATAAATAGAGAATGCCAAAATGTGATAAGTAATTTGTATGTAGTCCAGTGGGCTTGTCAAAAATTGAAGTTCATGACATTGTCAGGTAAAAGTGAGAAAAAATATGAGTATATAGTCATCTAAGTAGGCATGATAAACATTTAAGTCCAGTCTTCCAGTCATTCAAGATACATGTTTGTCTGTTTGCCTCTGAGTTTCTCACTCATGCATTATGAATCCACCTATTCTGGATGCCATTTTTCCCTCTCCCCTCCAACCCCTTTCACTTCATTTAAACACAGAGAAATTGAGAGGGGGAGAGGTAGAGAGGGAGAGTGAAAGATGGACACCTGCAGACCTCCTTCACCACTCGTGAAGTGTTTCCCCTGTAGGTGGGGTACCGGGGACTTGAACCCAGGTCCTTGTGCATATCCTTGCGCATAGCACTATGTGTGCTTAACCAGGTGTGCCATCGCCTGGCCCCTCAAGATACTTTTAGTTAGAGATAGAGACCAAGACACTTTTCTGCCTTTTATGATATTCTGCTAGATCTCTCTCTCTCTCTCTCTCTCTTTTCTTCTCTTTTTGCATTTTTATTTGATGCTTTTATGTACTCTGCTGTTGAGCTACCTCCCTGGCCTTCATGATGCATTTTTAAAAATGATTTTCATTAGTTAGTTAGATGCAGAAGTATCCCAAATCTGATTTAAGCTAGTTGTGTCTGAATTTGGTTCGGCTATAGTACAGCATCCTAATAAGAGAGACATGAAAGAGAAAGCTCTTTTCACAAGAATCTGTGTAGGCAGCAGTGGGGGGAATGACCAAAGATCCATCTGTCTTATTACTTTGCTTTCAACTGTCATAAATGTAAGGCTCAAACAGTGGCATCCATGTTCCAGACACAGCAGTGAGGGGAGGGGGAGAAGGAGAGAAGGATGAAGAGGGTAGGGGCTAGTGGAGCAGAGGAGGAGGAGGAGGAGGAGGAGGAGAGAGCAGTGAAGTGCAGTGACTATGTGTCCTAAAGGGTCTCCAAAGCTGTTGAATAACATCTCCCTTGAAATTCGATTGAGCATAACTTAGTCACGTGGACACGCTCCTTTACGAAGGAATAGTTAGTAAACTTTTCTGAAAAGGTAAAAAAGAAGGGCAATAAATTGGCAAGTATGTAGGAGAAAATGAGTCTCAAGAGTGACTAGTGGGAGTGTAATTTGATTTATTTTAATTAGTTTATTATTTTACCAGAGGAGTGCTCAGCTCTCGTTTATGGTGGCGCTGGGAACTGAACCTGGAACTTTTGGTGCCTCAGGTGTGAAAGTCTTTTTGTACAAACAGTATGCTATCTCCCCAGCCACTGGTTTATTTTCTAAGCAGGGCAATTTGACACCTTTCAAATAACTAGTGCATACATACAGTCTCTAACGTAGATATTCCACTTTAAAGATCACCACAGACCTCCTGGTATATACAGATCAAATGAGTTAGTTATGTACAGAGTTATTTACCATGAAGTAAGAGACCTGAAAAGGCCAAAATGTTTCATTAAAAGGGGTATTTAAGTAAAGGGCTGAGAGAAAAAAACATAGAAACGAAGTCAAATAATACTTTAATTTAAACAAATTTAAATTATTTTATAATATTTAAAATAAAATAGTGTCCTATCCACTTTTATGGATTAGGGATTTTAGTAATAATTCTTATTATCTGATGATATGAAGTGTTTCATTGATTTGCTAAAAAAAAAAAATTGAGGAACTATGACTGAAGACCAAGATTTAATAAAAATCTGTATCAGGGGTGACATGATTATTTATTATTCCTGACAGTCTTCTATGTGCCAAAATCTGTGGTATAATTTTTTTCCCTTTTGTTGCCCTTGTTGTTTATGTTGTTGTTATTATTATTATTATAGTTGTATTGATGTCATTGTTGTTGGATAGGACAGAGAGAAATCAAAAAAGGAGGGGAAGACAGAGAGGGGAAGAGAAAGATACCTGCAGACCTGTTTCACCGCCTGTCAAGCAATCCCCCCTCTGCAGGTGGGGAGCCCGGGCCTCAAACCAGAATCTTAGCCCTGGTCTTTGCTCTTCATGCCAAGTGTTCACTTAATCCGCCACGCTACCACCTGCCCACCCTGTGATATAATTTTTTAAAATATACAATGGCACTATTTTCATAGATAGAAGATTGTTATAGATGTCAATAGAATTCCAAAGAAAGTAGCAAAATATTTCCTTCCTAGGAGGTAGCACAGTTGATAAAGCATTGGACTTTCAAGCATGAGGTCTTGAGTTCTGTTCCTGACCATTGAGTGATTCCATAGTTCTTCCCTCTCCTCCCCTCTCCTCTCCTCTCCTCTCCTCTCCTCTCCTCTCCTCTCCTCTCCTCTCCTCTCCTCTCCTCTCCTCTCCTCTCCTCTCCTCTCCTCTCCTCTCCCCTCCTCTCCCCTCCTCTCCCCTCCTCTCCCCTCCTCTCCCCTCCTCTCCCCTCCCCTCCCCTCCCCCTCCCCTCCCCTCCCCTCCCCTCCCCCTCCTCTCCTCTCCTCTCCTCTCTTCTCCTCTCCTCTCTTTTCCTTTCTTCTCCCCCTCCCTCTCTCTGATAAACTTATCTTTAAAAGAAGTTCTTCCCAGGGCCAGATAGTGGCTCACCTGGTTGATAGCACACATTTGATAGCTGGTTCAAGCCCCTGGCCTCCACCTGCAAATAGGAAGCTTCATGAGTAGTGAAGCAGTGCTGCAGGTCTCTTTCCTCTTGATTTATCTCTACATCTATCCAATAAAATAAAAGTAGATAAAATATTTTTAAAAACTTCCCTAAACAAGGTGGCATCGAATAAATTTTTTATGTTAACTTTTAAAAATATGCCTGTCATTTAGTTCTGTCAAAAATGCTAATGTTTACATTTTTTAACCATTTTCACTCCATCAAAGAATTCATTATACATAATGGCAAATAATATTTAACATTAACTCAAATTTCTAAAAATATATTAAGATTTACCTGTACTAGCTTTTCAGTAGAAGAACTCAACTGTTTCAGAGTCAAAATTTCACTACAATCTGTTTGAGTAGCATGGTCTGTACTGAAAAATCCAATCTTCAAATCATCTGAAATGTTAAGTCTGAAAAACATGGAAATCATATGTTCATTATAAAACAGGTATTTCTTTTAAAACCCATGTTACTGTGTTTACTTTTGTGTATTTTACATTATGTCTTAAGAACTCAAAGGGATTCCTGAATGAGGAAAATTATCAGCTCAGGATTTGGGATGATCATTGGAATTCTGCTGACCTATCAACTTCCCTGGTCTAGTCTATCTTCTGAGATGTGATCAATTTCTAAGCCACCTTTTATTGTCTCATGTACAACTTTACCTGTGTATCACTGAAGCTGTTGTAGGTTATGCACTGACATATCTACCCCTCCCCCAAATGCTTAAAAGTAGTCCTTCTCAGGCAAAGAAACCCTCCTGCATAGCTGGTGGGAGTGTCAATTGGTCCAACCCCTGTGGAGAGCAGTCTGGAGAACTCTGAGAAGGCTAGAAGTGGACGGACCTACCCTGTGACCCTGCAATTCCTCTCATGGGGATATGTCCTAAGGAACCCAACACACCCATCCAAAAAGATCTGTGTACAGGGGTGGGTGGTGGTGGTGCACCTGGTTTGAGCCCCCCACTCTCCACATACAAGGGGGAAGCTTCACAAGCAGTGAAGCAGTGTTGCAGGTGTCTCTCTGTCTCTTTCCCTCTCTGTCACCCTCTTCCCTCCCTATTTTTGGCTGTCACTATCCAATAAATACATAAAGATAATTTTAAAAAATCTAAAAAAAAAAAAGAAAACATTCTCAAAAAGATCCATGTATACCTACCTATGTTCATGGCAGCACAATCTGTAATAGCCAAAAGCTGGAAGCAACCCAAGTGTCTAACAATAGATGAGTGGCTGAGCAAGCTGTGCTCTCAACACACAATAGAATATCACTCAGCTATTAAAAATGGTGAATTCATCTTCTTCACCTCGTCTTGGATGGAGCTTGAAGGAATTATGTTAAGTGAGATAATCCAGAGAGAGAAGGATGAACATGCGATGATCCCACTAATATACAGAAGTTGTAAAGTAAGAACAGAACGGAAAATACAAAGCAGAACTTGGACTGGATTTGCTGGATTGCACCAGAGTAAAGGACTCTTGGTGGTGGTGTTGGTGGGGGGGGGGGTTCAGGTCATGGAACATGATGGCAGAGGACCATGTAGGTGGGAGAGTGGAGTCTTATGGAAAACTGAGAAATGTTAACACATGTACCAACTACTGTATTTTACTGTTGACTATAAACCATTAATTCCCCCCAATAAAGAATGAAAAAAAAGTAGCACTTCTCAAAGTGTGACCTGAGGAGTTTCAGGGAATCTACAAGATCAAAAGTATCTTCATAAGAAAATTAATAATTTTTCCAGGCTGGTGAAATAGCCCACTTGGGAAAAGCACCTACTTTGCTATGACATTGCTCAACCTTGGTCCAAATTCCCAATCCCCATTGGCACAGAGGGAAGCTTTATTGCTGGGTCTCTCCCCCTCTCCCTCTCTCCCTCTCTCCCTCTCTCCCTCTCTCCCTCTCCCTCTCTCCCTCTCCCTCTCCCTCTCTCCCTCTCCCTCTCCCTCTCTCCCTCTCCCTCCCTCTCTCCCTCTCCCTCTCCTTCTCTCCCTCTCTCCCTCTCCCTCTCCCTCTCTCCCTCTCCCTCCCTCCCTCTCCCTCTCTCCCTCTCCCTCTTCCTCTCTCCCTCTCCCTCTTCCTCTCTCCCTCTCCCTCTCTCCCTCTCTCCCTCTCCCTCTCCCTCTCCCTCTCTCCCTCTATCTCTCCCTCTCCCTCTCTCCCTTTCCCTCTCCCTCCCCCTCTTCCTCTCCCTCTCCCCTTCTCCCTCTCCCTCTCTCCCACTCCCTCTGTCCCTCTCTCCCACTCCCTCTCCCTCTCCCTCTCTCCCTCTCCCACTCCCTCTCTCCCTCTCCCTCTCCCTCTCCCTCTCCCTCTCCCTCTCCCTCTCCCTCTCCCTCTCCCTCTCCCTCTCCCTCTCCCTCTCCCCCTCCCCCTCTCCCTCTCCCTCTCCCTCTCCCTCTCCCTCTCCCTCTCCCTCTCCCCCTCCCCCTCCCCCTCTCCCTCTCCCTCTCCCTCTCCTTCTCTCTCTCTCTGTCTAAAAAAGTCAGCTCTGAGCAGTGAAGCACTGACAACAACAAATGACTTGCCTTCCCTACTGCCATGCACTCCCAAGTGTTCTGTGGAATTTTCCAAAGGTTCTGAGGCTCTGTGGCTGCATGACAAGCACAGAAGCAAAAACAAGGACTCAGTTGTCTCCCATTAAGACAGGCATGGAAAAGATTTGCCAAGTGTAAAAACAATAACACTCTTCTCATTAATACTTATTATTTTAATAAACACCTAGTTTTTTCCTTACTTTTTAGATTTATATATTTATTTCATGAAAGAGAAAGAGGGAGAGACCACAGCATCACTCTGGAATAGGCAGCACTGAGGATTGAACCTGTAACCCTCACAGTGCATATTCTAAACTCTAACTGAACCACCTCTCAATCACTAGTTTTTATTATTATTACTTTTTAAACTTGTATTTATTTATTTGGCCACCAGGGTTATCACTGTGGCTCAGTGCCGGCACAACGAATAGATTTTCTTTTCTTTTCTTTTTTATTTCTATTAGATAGACAAAAATTGAGAGGAGAGAGGGAGACAGAGAAAGACACCTGTAGATCTGCTTTGCCACTCATGAAACATTCTCTCTGCAAGTTAGGAGCAGGGCCTCGAACCCAGGTCATTGTGCATGGTAATATGTGTTCGTTCTGAGTGTGCCACTGTCTGGCTGCATGATCATTAGTTTTTTCTGGAAATATATTATTTATATTAACATATAAATAGTTAGTTCACGCTTACTCTAAATGAATGAGTTAAAGTGTCTTTAAATTTTTGAATATGGTAACTATGAACACAATGATGACTGTTACCCACAATCTTTAAGACTATAAAGCAGAGGCCCTGAAACAAACAAGCAAAAAAAATCTGAAAACTACTATTTTAAGATATAAAATGTGCTGTATTAAATGTAAATTATTTTTATTTATTTATTGGATAGACAGCCAGAAATCGAGAGGAAAGGGGGAGCTAGAGAGGGAGAGAGAAAGAGAGACACCTGCAGCACCGCTTCACCATTTGCAAAGCTATCCCCCTGCAGGTGGAGACTAGGGGTTCGAACTTCGGTCTTTGCACATTGTATCATGTGCGCTCAACCAGGTGCACCACCACCTGGCCCCAATTTTTCAAACCTATTTCTGAGAAATCTGAGCAGGTTGGGAACAAGCAGCATTTGTAAATTCCATCCACAGACCCTTAATGACAGGATTCGCAAACAGTAATAAGAAGAGCAACTTTCTGGACACACTCTCTCCATCAATGCAACCAACCTTACCATAACTGTTTCTAAAATGTCAGCTAAAAAAAGAAAAAAGAAAAAAAAAAAAAAAGAGCCTGAAACCCCAAGCAAAGTCATCCGGCTTTTCCATGCAGGAACCAAAGACTACTCTTCTGTCTTGTCGGGTCTGCTGAACTGCAGGACCAGACACTGAAGGTGATCCCTGTAATCCCCCCAATCTTTTTTTTTTTTTTTTTACTTCAGGGTCTGATATTTTATCTCCTGCACAGGTCTCTCTCTCTCTCTCTCTCTCTCTCTCTCTCTCTCTCTCTCTCAGAGCCAATCATAGAGCTTGTCTGGCCTCAGAATGGGTGGTCCTGTTCCGGCAGGAGGATAGGTAAGGGCTGGGTGTAGAACTTGGCTCTAGTGAGTGTGATATAAAGAAAGACATTGCAGGACATTGCGAAAGCCTTTTACTCTTTCCACAGGAGCCCCAGAAGAGAGGTTCCCTCTGTGACTCTGGACATTGCTACATGTGCTTGTGACACCAAGAAATGCCATAGGCTGGTGAACACGAGACAGGCAGAGGACAAAGATGAGCCTTTAAACAGGATAGAAGTAACTGTGACTGATGACTTCACTATGCCACTCACTCAATTAGCTCTGAAACATGTTTTTCTGCAATGCCCAATATTTAATGCACCAGTGGGTGAAAGTTCACAACCTCAATTAAAAGAACCCTAGCTGTGTGGCAACTTGTAAATTACATAGCCTCTCTGTGCCTTATTTCCTTTGTGGGAAATAATGGCACCTCTATCAGAGAACTAGTGGTTAGTGTGTTAACAATGAGAAATATTTGGAATGGTGCCTGTCACATAATAAGTCTTCAGGAACTGCAAGGGAGATGTCTCAGCTGGTAGAACACAAGATATAACTGCCTGATGCTTCTGGTTCAGCTCTGGTCCCACATGTATCAGAGCAGTGCTTTGAGTTTTCTCTCTCTGTGTGTGAAATTATCTTACATTGAGGGGGGCAAAAATTGTTCTTTCATATATATATGTATGTATATATGCCAGGGAGATAGTAGCACACAAGACTGGCATGTTAGAGGGCCTAGGTGTGATTCTGTCAATAACCAGAGCTGAGCAGTGCTTTGTTATAAAAAGACCTTTGTCTTAAAAAGTAATCTTACATATTTTATTTATTTCTTTTTATTTTTTTCTCATCTATTTTATATAAAGAAATAATAGTCTTCAAAAAGTATTGAGCTGTTGGAAAGCTCATTATGTATTTCTCTGTTTTTCTATGCAAAAATGTGTCATGAATTTTCTGAAAATCCAATATTAACTCCTCCTCCCTTCAAAAAGAAACATTACTCATTAATGTTGCTGAGGAGGTGGCAGCTATTGCTGTCATGCTTATGTATTGAAATAACTTTCCCATGTCTGGAGAAAATTATTAAGTCACAGGCCTTTCAGCTTACAAAGACCAGATCAGTCTTTTCTGCATTCCCTCAGCACTGCTGGGAGAGGCACTCTCCTGGAGCCTGAGCAGGCCTGCACAGTCTTTTTGAGCATGCCAAGAATGTCATGCCCTGACCACACTTTCCGCGGGCCATTCCTCAGAGCTGTGTTTGCAGTGAGCAACCTTTTCAGATGAGGTAATAATACCTTCCTCCTGCCAAGAAGTAGACTCATAACTCCTGTCAATAAAGTGACAACTCCCACAAGCCCAGGGAATCTCCTCTAATGCAACTCACAGTGTGCATAGGTATTCCTGATGGATCCTTCTGGTCAGCCTCACGTAAAGGGAGTCAACACAAATGAACATAAATCTCTGGACAAACTACATGAGGAGAAAGTTCAGTGTCTCTATCAATAGTCTGGATATTAACCCACATATTAACTTGTGTATAGGGCGAGATCCCAAACACTGCAGAGTCCCTCACAAGTGCCTGACTTATAAAATTCTCCCAATAAGTGACACTTTGCATATCTTTGTTGTTGTTGTTTAGATTTAGGGGCCAAGAGATGGTTTATTAAGTAGAGTGTACACTTTACCATGTGTGAGGACCCAGGTTCAAGCCTCAGCACCATTGGGAACATCATGCAAAGGAACAGTCATAAGCAGTAGTGGTGCTATGGTATCTATCGTTCTCTCTATCTCTCTTTTTACGACCTTTTTTATTGCTGTTGTAGTTATTGTTGTTGTTATTGATGTTGTTGTTGGATAGGACAGGGAGAAATGGAGAGAGGAGGGGAAGACAGAGAGAAGGAGAGAAAGATAGACACCTGCAGACCTGCTTCACTGCCTGTGAAGTGACCCTCTTGCAGGTGGGGAGCCGGGGGATCTCTCTATCTCTATCTTTCTCTCTCCCCCTTTTCTGTTTCTGTCTGAGACTGAAAGAGAATAAAGAGTCCACCCTTGGGGGCCGGGTGGTGGCACACCTGGTTGAGCACACATGTTTCAGTGTGCAAGGACCCAGGCTCAAGCCCCCAGTTCCCACCTGTAGGGGGAAAGCTTCATAAGTGGTGAAGCAGGACTGCAGGTGTCTCTCTGTCTCTCTCCCTCTCTATCCCCCCCAATTCCTCTAGATTTCTGGCTGCTTCTATCCAGTAAATAAAGATAATAAAAAATTAAAAAAAGAGTCCACCCTCAAAGCTCCATGGGCCAAAAGAAAATAAAAAGTTCTGATATAGCAACCAATTGAAAATATGCTCTGGCATATGCAATGCTGGGGATTGAACTTGTGGCCTCAGACATGCAGGCCCTGCATTCTACCACTGAGCTATCTCACTGACTGCCCATTGGATCGACCAGGATGCATTGGATCGACCTTCCTGTGGTGCATCCCGTGAGTACCCATTCACTGGGGAAACTGACGATGCTTCCTAGCCGACTGAATCCACATGGATCCCAGTCACTTTCCAAGCCAGCAACAAGCAGCTCCTGACAGCTTTCAAGCTGTTGGTCCTGCTCTTCAAGTCCTCCAACTTAATGTTGAGGGGCTGTCCTTTGCCAAACGCGTTCTTATTGGTCAATTGGTGATACAGCATCAGGCAGATGTCATTTGCCTACAAGAAACACATATAGCAGTCGATGAAGCTGCTCGATTCACCATCAGTGGTTTCGATTTAATATGCTATAATCTCCATCCTAAACACGGCCGAGCCATCTACGCCAAATCGTGTCTTGCGGACGTTTACCACACGGCCTCTTCGACCTTCTACGACTGACTCCATTACTATTGGAACTATTCAGCTTGTCAACATATATAAGCCTCCCAGTGCCTCATGGGATAATGAGGTCCTGCCTAGCCCGAATCACCCAGCCGTTTACGTTGGAGACTTTAATAGTCATCACCAAGACTGGGGATATTCATCCACTCGTGCTGACGGCTCTATCTTAGCTGACTGGGCTTCAGCGAATGACCTCTCCCTATTATACGATCCCAAACAGCCAGGCTCTTTTCACAGTGCTAGATGGAATAAAGACTCGTCACCCGACCTGTGCTGGATTAGCACAGTCAACGGCCAAGCCTTTCCCGCTACGAGACAAGTTCTCAAGATCTTCCCGCACAGTCATCACCGCCCAGCTATCATCCTCATTGGTCTCCAGCTCCCACTGATTCTGTGCTTGGAGAAACTAAGATGGAACTTTGGGAAAGCAAACTGGCGTCTGTTCAGTGATCTTACCAACAAATTTATTCCTGCAATTCCAATTAACTCTATCCCCTCTGAAGATTCCTACAGGCGCTTCCGCCAAGCCATCTTCAAAGCAGCTTCCCAAGCCATTCCTTGTGGGAGACGTGCTAACTATACGCCTGGTCTTGATGCTGAATGCGACCAACTACTAAAGCAGTATGATGAGTCGGGCGACCCAGATGTGGCTGACCATCTCATTGCCTCCCTGGATGCAGCACGCCAAGCCCGCTGGCAACAACTCATGGTAAGTCTGAACTTCACCCACTCAAGTAGGAAGGCCTGGAAGCTTCTTCATAGTCTGGGTGCCGGTAGCCAACCCTCTCCCATCTCCCATCCTCCCGTATCTCCAAACTCAGTGGCCAGTCACCTAACTCAAGTTGGACGTGCTAAGATCGACCCAGTCTGGAAAAGAGAAATTTCCCATGAGTGGTCATCCCACTTCCGTTTACTTTGTCCATCTCCAAAACTCTCTCCCTTTACACTGTCTGAACTGGAAGACGCTTTGAAGAGGGTTAAACCGGGAACGGCTGCTGGCTATGATAACATCACCCCAGAACTCATTCTTAACCTGGGTCCCGCGGCAAAGAAGTGGCTCGCTTCATTCCTGTCCCACATCTTGGAATCTGAATCTATGCCCAAAGTTTGGTGTCATGCGAAGATAATAGCAGTTTTGAAACCAAAGAAAGACCCAACACTGGCCACCAGCTATAGACCAATTTCTCTCCTCTCCATGTGTTACAAACTCCTTGAGAGGCTGCTTCTGTCACGTATTTCTCCTCTTACAGAGAAATTCCTATCACCCGCCCAAGCTAGTTTCCGCCCAGGAAGATCTACCTGCAAACAAGCCCTGGCCCTCTCAACTTACATTGAAAATGGACTCCAGAAGAATTTAAAGACGGGTGCTGTCTTTGTTGATCTCACAGCAGCCTATGACATGGTCTGGCACCGTGGTCTCCTAGTCAAGATCTCAAGATGCCTGCCTCCATGGGTCGCCAACACTATATCGTTTCTTCTCCAAAACAGAAGATTCTGGGTACATCTGGGTGACAAGTCTAGCAGATGGAGACTTGTCTCAGGTGACCTCCCCCAGGGCTCTGTTCTGGCTCCTACGCTATTTAATACTTACATCAATGACCTTCCAGAAACTTCTTCAAGGAAGTTCATCTACGCCGATGACATCTGCTGTGCAACTCAGGCATCCAAGTTTGACATCCTCGAGGAAACACTCACGAAAGATATGTCTCTGATATCTGATTACTGTAAAAAATGGCGACTAATCCCTAGCACTGCAAAAACGGTATCATCTGTTTTCCATCTACACCATGCCTCGGCCTCGCGTGAGCTTAATGTGCAGCTTGACGATACGAGAATCCGGCATGAAGCCCAGCCAGTCTACCTTGGCATTACTCTCTATCGCACTCTGTCATTTCACGAACATCTCATAAAAACTGCAGCAAAGGTGGGCACGAGGAATCACATCATTGCAAGACTGGCCAGCTCCTCATGGGGCGCGAGCGCTTCCACACTGCAATCATCATCTCTGGCATGATGCTATTCCACTGCAGAATACTGTGCCCCAGTATGGTTCCGTAGCCCCCATATCCACTTGGTCGATTCCAAATTATATTCCTCCATGAGGATAATTTCTGGAACCATCCGTTCCACCCCGGTTCCATGGCTGCCAGTTCTTAGCAACATCGCCCCGCCAGATATTCGTCAGGATGCGGCATCATCTAAGTTCATTTCCCACGTCTACGCTCGACCGGACCTGCCAATATACGTGGATATCTTCGCCCACCCTGTCCAACGCTTGACGTCTCGTCATCCAATCTGGTCCCCTACGCCTACACTGATCTTCTCTGTTCCAGACTCTTGGAAACAGAGTTGGCAGTCAGCTGAGGTAAAGAACGAACACCTCATCACAGACCCCTGCAAGCGTCCACCCGGCTTTGACCTAGCACGTTATGATTGGGCCCTCCTCAATCGCTATCCAACAGGCCATGGCCGGTGCGCCGCTATGTTCCACCGCTGGGGAGCCAGAGACGACCCGAACTGCCCCTGCGGCTACAGACAGACTATGACCCACATAGTCAACGACTGCCACCTCTCCAGATTCAAAGGAGGTCTCGAAACTTTACATCAGGCTCAACCTGACGCTGTTGACTGGCTACGGAAGAAGGGCAAACGCTAGAAGAAGAAGAAGAAGAAGAAGAAGAAGAAGAAGAAGAAGAAGAAGAAGAAGAAGAAGAAGAAGAAGAAGAAGAAGAAGACTGACTGCCCAAATAAGGTATTTTAAAAATGTGTATGCATGGGGCTGGGTAGTGGTGCACCAGATTAAGCATACATATTGCCAAGCAAAAGATCCTGAGTTTGAGTCCCCACCTGCAGGGAGGACACTCCATGAGTGGTGAAGCAGGTCTTCAGGTGTCCCTCTTTCTCCCTTTCCATCTCTTCCTCCTCTCTCAATTTATCTCTGTCCTAGCCAATAAAAATTAGAAAGAGGAATTAAAAAGGGGGGAAAATTGGCCACCGGGAGTGATGGGTTCATAGTGTTAACACCGAGCTCTAGTGATAGCAATAAAAATAAATAAATAAATATCTGTGTGCATTCATCACGATGAACCAACTCCATTTCTCCACTTTCATTTTAGTCCTTAATATAACAAATAAATGTGACTTTAGAAACACCATGGTCCATTTTCATCTGCCTAAAGGAACTCTTTCCAAGTGCAGATGAGGTGGCAGGTTTGCAGCAGTCCAGAGGAGAAGTCTAGCCTGTAGTGCAAGCGTCCTCCTTCCACTTGGCCTGGATGAGCCAGTGGCTACAGTGGCACTTAAATGTGTCTACTGGGAGGTAGGCCTTGCCCATGGGCCCTCTGACAAGTAGCAGCAAGCAAATCACTGCATAAGAGCCCAGGATTTTGAAAAAAAAGTTATGCCCTCCTCTCCAGATAAGCACTAGTCTTCTGAGAAACAGCTCTGCCTTGCTACTGAATGCATAATCAGTTGGAGACCTGAGTGCTCCAGGACAAACAGGTTCTATCTGGCCCACCAAACCATAAAGCTGGAGAAAAGACCAGGCTCAAGCAAAAGAAGCATATTGGAGAGCAGGAAGCAGCTGCCACTTTGTATATTCCCCCTCAGTCCTTGGCTGGGCTGCAATCTTCTGGGTCACTTGAGTGGGGGGTTGGGGGGGAAGCTCCAGCCTGGGGACCAGGTGGTGGTGGTGCACCCGGTTAAATGCACACATTATAGCATGCAAGGACCCTGGTTCAAGCTCCTGGTCCCCACCTGCAGGGGAAAGTTTTACAAAGGATGAAGCAGGGGCTGGGTGGTGGTGCACCTGATTAAGCGCCCAGGATTCCATGTTTAAGGACCTGGGTTCAAGCTCTTGCTACCCACCTGTAGGGGGCAAGTTTCACAAGTGGTGAAGCAGGTCTGTAGGTGTCTCTCCATTTCTCTCCCTCTCTATCTCCCCCTCCCCTCTCAATTCCTCTCTGTCTCAATCCAATAATAAACAAATAAAAAAAAATTAAATTAGGTAAGCTCCGGTCTGCCTCACAGCCTTGAGTCAGCATGTGGTAGGCTAGTTCTCCCAGCACAGGTCCAGGAATCAAGGGGTAGAAGCGGGAGCAGCTCCTCACCCATTTACACCTAGTAGTCCAGTACTGGAATGACTGCCTCCTGTCCTAGCAACTTTACCATCTGCTGGATGGGAGGACTTTGTTTTCTTTTCCTTGCCTTTTTTCCCCTCTATGGCTGGGATCTCACCATTCTGAGATGTAGATCTCATAGCACAATAGTGGGGTCACAGAGACCCAGTGCCTCTTAGCACTCCCATGCCCAAGAGGAAAGTATAATGGGGGGGGGGTGTAGGATGCAGCAGCCCTCACTCCTCCCAAAAGGTACATTCTGAAAACTCAGTCTTTTTGGGAATACAGACTAGATTCCCCTGTGAGTTAAAGAGCCTCAGCAGATGCACCTCTCAGCAAGTTGCTTGGCCGTTTGCCACTTAAGGCATCACTATAGACAACACCCCCCCCCCCCACACACACACAGCATGCTCTGCCAAGCTTCTCTGCCTCTAGCCAAGCCCCTTCCCAGGAAAACTTAATTGTGGGGAGGGGTATGCTAAATTCTTTTATGGTCCTAATTGCCGCCTTATTCACGTCCTCTGCCCTTAAGAAGCAAGATTTCATTCTGATTTTGCTATTACAGTACTGCTTGCTACCACAACTACTCTTTCTCTAGTTAAAAATCCTGGTTAATATTTAAATAGGACTCAGGAAATATCTATTCCCTGTTCAAATAGTGGTGAGTTTCCTGCCTCCTGTCTGAACCCCCCCCCCCAGTGCTACATCAGCGTAATAAATACAGTCAGCTAAACTTAACCTGCTTCTGTGTTTTCGACAGAGCTGCAGTCAACAGGCCTCTGGGGTCATCCTTTTAGTCTAGAAATTCAACTCTCCACCCTCTCCAGACCTAGGTAGCTCCTGGTGCTATACAGCTTCACTTTAAAAAAAAATTTTTTTATATATATTTTTAAATATTTATTTTTATTTATTTATTCCCTTTTGTTGCCCTTGTTGTTTTATTGTTGTAGTTATTATTGTTGTTGTTGTTGTTGGATAGGACAGAGAGAAATGGAGAGAGGAGGGGAAGACAGAGAGGAGGAGAGAAAGACACCTGCAGACCTGCTTCACCGCCTGTGAAGCGACTCCCCTGCAGGTGGGGAGCCGGGGTTCAAACCGGGATCCTTATGCCAGTCCTTGTGCTTTGCGCCTCAGCTTCACTTTTTATTAAGCCTGGACACATGCATGTTCTTCCTTCCCTTCCCATTGTTAGCAAAAGATCTATTGTGGACAGTTGGATTATGGACCGTAAATAGTTTTTAAAATTACAAACACATGTTATATGTTCATTATAGTAAAGCTGGAAAAAAATTAGAGGTGAAAGTCTGCATATATTATCTACCTTTTTCAGGATAACAATTTGGAAACTGGAAGGTTTTCAGTTAGTCCCTCTGGTCCCATAGCATCCTAATAATAGAATATGATATTTAAAAATCAAACTCAGGGGGGTGAGGCGGTAGCGCAGTGGGTTAAACGCACATGATATGAAACGCAAGGACGGGTTCAAGGATCCCTGTTTGAGCCCCGGCCTCCCACCTGCAGGGGGAGTCGCTTCATAGGTGGTGAAGCAGGTCTGCAGGTGTCTCTCTCTCCCCTTCTCTGTCTTCCCCATCTCTCTCGGTTTCTCTCTGTCCTATCCAACAATGACAGCAACGATAATAATAATAATGATGACAGTAAACAACAAAGCCAACAAAGGGCAGTGCATTCGTAGTGCAGCCACCAAGCCCCAGTGATGATCCTGGAGGCAAATAATAACAATAATAATAACCTAAAAAGAAATAATAATAAAATAAAAATCAAACTCAGGGCTGGGGAGATAGCATAATAGCTATGCAAGAAGACTCTCAGACATGAGGCACCAAAGTTCCCAGGTTCAGTCCCCAGCACAACCCTAAGGCAAAGGTGAGCAGTGCTCTGGGGGGTGGGGGGGAGTGGGGATGTCAACTTCAATAATATTATAAATACCTTGTGGGGTGTTTAAAAGTATTATTAGTACTCATTTACTGAAAGCTTACCTTGCACTATGTGATTTGCTAAAATTTTGTTTTCCTCAATAAACACATTCTCCAATTAGTTTACCCTACCAAAAGAAGTTAACTTTTTTGTCTTGAAGATGTGAAAGCTGAGGTTCTATCTTACTCATCGAAAACCACAAGACTGGACTGGAGAGATAGCTCAGCTCACCAGGTAGGCACTCATGCAGCCCAGGTCTGAGCCCCCAGCACCACAGAGGAGCATCATGGCACTAAGGGAAGCTCCGTGCTATAATGTTCTTATTTCCCACACTGTCTTCTACCTGAATGAAAAAGGTGGCTCTGTATCTGTGAAATTTCTTGGAATATAAACAAATAAAACAGACCACAAGTTTGTAGGTACAGATTCCTGGTTTCTTTTTTTATCATTTAAAAAATTATATTTATTAATTTTCCCTTTTGTTGCCCTCGTCGTTATTGTTATTGTAGTTATTATTGTTGTTGTTTTGATGTTGTCATTGTTAGATAGGACAGAGAGAAATGGAAAGAGGAGGGGAAGACAGAGAGGGGAAGAGAAAGACAGACACCTGCAGACCTGCTTCACCACCTGTGAAGCAACTCCCTTGCAAGTGGGGAGCTGGGGGCTCGAACAGGATCTTTATACAGGTCCTTGTGCTTTGCACCATGCCACATGTGCTTAACCCGCTGCACTAAGCCTGGCTCCCTCAGATTCTTGTTTTCTTTTCTTGGTGATACTAGGTTCATGGTTCTGAGACTGACTGGCTGATTGAGTGATTCATTGAGTTTTAGAGATGGGGAGGCAGAGAGAAAGGGGGGATCCTACAGCAGCCAATCTTCCTTCACTGTGGTGGGGGCTGGACTTGAACCTGAGTTGCACACAGAGCAAAGCAGAGCACTATCCAAATGAGCTATTTTGCTGGCCCTCCAAAATCTTTAATTCTAACTTTTTGTATGACTGATTCAGAAAGATGTGGCTCATTCACAATCTAAGAGCAACAGGAGAGTTCATTAAATTTCCTGTCAGATTTCAAAATCTTTAATTTTAGATGACAACCTCACAGCCCAGACTAGAAACCCACATCACAACAAATCAGTTAAGCAGTTCCCACAGAGTTCTTATTTATAGTCTTAGCCATTTGATTTCTGAGTAAATTGGATGTTATAAATTATCTTCTGGAAATAAAATACAATTTTGGAAAGATAATAATAATTAAAAATAAGCTAAATACAAAATTAACATGTTAATTTTATGGAAACAGCCCCATGAATATTTATTAAGAAATACTCTGACAGTTCTCACTGAATCTTATCCCAACACATGCTCACTGAGGATTTTAGTTATTGAAACTGGCATGAGGAGCCCTAAACTTACACTGTGATTCACAGATCAAATTTCAACAAGAAAAACAATACTTCCTCCCTTTCTCTCTCTCACAAAAAAAGGAGCTGACAGTTTTATGTGCTCTAAGGCTCAAGTAATTATTCTAAGTAACTGCTGACACAGAGATGCTCTGAACCCTGAGAAGTTACTCTTTTGTAAAGGCCATTTACATCTGCAAAGGACACCTCCATTTTTAAGTGTCTCCCTCTCCTCACCAGGACCAGAAGAAGTGCTCTAAATCCTAAGAGACTCCTATCAGTGAAGACACAGATTAAAATCTGCATATTAAGGGAGTCGGGCTGTAGCGCAGTGGGTTAAGCGCAGGTGGTGCAAAGCACAAGGACCGGCATAAGGATCCCGGTTCGGGCCCCCCACCTGCAGGGGAGTCGCTTCACAGGCGGTGAAGCAGGTCTGCAGGTGTCTATCTTTCTCTCCTCCTCTCTGTCTTCCCCTCCTCTCTCCATTTCTCTCTGTCCTATCTAATAACGACAACAACAATAATAACTACAACAATAAAAAAATCTGCATATTAAATCTTATTCTGTGGGGGCAGAGAGATAGCTCTGGTCACCCCCTAAGAACCTGGGTGCCAGAGGAAATATTGTGGCACCAAAGGAAATGCTAGTGCTGAGGTCTCTCTCTCCCTCCCTCTCTCTCTCTGAATGGAAAAGGAACACAGAAAGATGAAATCTTGCATGTGGGAGATCCTGGCTCTGGAAAACAAAACAATACAAAAGAAAAACTTTTTTTTTCTGGTTTACTGTTTTTCTTGGTAGCATTCTATAACCTCCTCACTGGATCCTAACACCTTGAGTTTTCTGGAGAAGATGAAAGGAGGCAGACTTGTAAATCTGCATAACAGTAACATACTTGCCAATTGTGTCTTTCCTTATAACCTGTCTTCCCATTCACCCCATCACCCTCAGCTACCTTTTTTTTTTTTAACTGAAGGTACTATTTAAGAAGGTGAAGAGGGGCATCTTGATGAGTTGCTCAGTTTTCTCAGAACTCCCTACAGAAAGCATACATATTATTAAACTTTCTCTCTCTCTGTTTTTTCACCTGCTAATCTGCTTTTTATAACAGGGATGTCACACCCAAGAACCCAGAAGGGAAGAAGAAAAGTGATTTTTTTCCCTCCCCTACAATATATAGTTGTAAGCTAGTGATATTTCCCCAAAATCTGTCCCTCCCAAATCTGTCTTCTCCACCCTACTGATGGCAGCTCTGTGCTTGCAGTTGACTTGGTCAAAACCCTTGAAGTCTTTCCCACAGTGCCAGGACACCTGCTAGTCTCACCACGTTCAGCCACTGCCACCAGCAAGGCTCATGCTTTAGGAGGCAGGCGCATTGTGAGAGTTCCCTAACTGGTTTCTTATTTCTGTTTCTGCCTTTTCACTCATTAGAATCCTGTATCAAAACATTACCCCAACACCATCCTATTGAAAGATAAATCAGAGCATGTCATCCCTCTGTTTCCAATCCCCTCAAGGTTCCCCTATGGGATATAGTACAATCTGTAATAAAAAGTGATATTGGGCTATATTCAGTCCTTGCATCAACACTCCCAAACCTTTAGGGAAATTTCTTTAATTATTTATTTAAAAAAAACACAGTAATTCAGGGGGTGGGGTGGGCAGGCAGTAGTGCACCAGGTTAAATGCACATAATGTGAAGCACAATGACCCACACAAAGATTCTGGTTTGAGCCCCCAGCTCCCCACTTGTGGGGGGGGGGGGAGAGTCGCTTCACAGGTAATGCAGCAGGTCTGCAGGTGTCTATCTTTCTCTCCACCTCTCTATCTTCCCCTCCTCTCTCCATTTCTCTCTGTCCTATCTAACAATGACGACAACAATAACAACAACAATAATCACTACAACAACAATAAAAAAAGGGCAACAAAAGAGAAAAAACAATTACCTGCCAGGTATCTTGTTGGGGAGCAACCTATTACTGGATGTCAAGGGATCCAGGGCAGGAAGTCACCTCTATCAGGAAACAACTCCAACAGGTTGGACACTATGCTTGCACGATGTTTACCTCTAATACATGCCTTTCACAAGCCCCGGTCAACTGAGTCCTTCCTATGTGTGTGCAGATCCATCTTAATAAATGTACCTGCTTAACACAGGTGAGCAGCCCAGGTGGGGCAGTCCCCTCCTCTGGGCTAGTGTAGAGTGGTCCTTTCCTCCTGAGAGGGTGCCAGGGAGCCCCTATTTCAGGCTCTCTTAGAAGCTAAGCTAGTACAGACCACTTATCAATTGTTAAAGGGTTGTAGAAAGAAAAATACTTCCTTAGCCCCTCCCCCTTGCCTGGTTTGTTTTTCTTATCAATTTTTACCAGAACACTGCTCAATAACCCTGGTGGCAAAAAAAAAGTATTGTTAGTTTATATGGAAAAGATATGTGTTCCCAGGTCCAAAAACAAACAAAAAAAAAACCGGTAAATAACACCAAAAATTACACACAAAACCTAATAACCTAGTAAAAGAAGGAATGAGATGATACAGTTAAATGTTGACATGATCACCATTTTTAAAATGGAGACAGAGAGCCCTTGTGGGTAAATTGCTTTACCTGTTTCTTCTGACTCGGTCAAAGCCCTTTGGACCAAAACCAAAAACCAACTGTGTTAAGAAACCATTAAGCCAACAATTGTTTGAGATGTGATCCATTATCACAAGAACTAAAGATTTTGGACATTCTTCCTGAGGATAAAATTACTAAGCAAATAAGTGTGTGTATTCAAGCCCAGCTTAAACAGAAATATCTTCCTCCTCTTTCTCCTCCTCCTCAAATACTTAAATACAATGCTGGGAATGACTTTCAGCTTCCAACATGTAATGCGTTAGAGTTAACTGGTCCATCCAATAAATTCTTTCCAGACCACTTATCTGGTTTCCTCCCTTCCTCTCATAAAATGTCTACTTTTGTTTATTTGTTTTGGATTTTCTATGGGAATACCGATCCCCTTGTATTGCAATTATTTGATTCCTACATTTTCTGGTTGCCAATACACAACTTTTATAAAATAGTTCCATTCTTGGTGGCCAGATGTATGCTGCCTCTATAAAGTCTTTGCTTTTCACCTTTGTTTTTTTTTCCCCGTGGTGAAAACAAGAACTAAACCAGGGAGTGACTATAATTACATTGGCAAACATGCAAATGACACTACATGTGACTTGTTTGATGGTATTCTATATATTCACCAAGATTGAACTCACTTACGAATTCACTAAGAACTATGGAGCAGGAAGAGACGCCATTATCACCATCCTCATCACCATCCTCACCACCATTAACTGAGGGGCAGAGAAGTTGAGTCACTCGTCCAGATCACTGGTCTTGTAAGAGGATTGTCAGGACTTGAACCCACGCTAGCTGGCTCTAGAGTTCACGTTTTGAGTAAACAGGGATAGGTTTAAGAAATGACACAGTAGCCCTGTGGCCTGGAGGGAGCCCTGGAGGCAGGAGGCGCGAGGTGGACTGGGCGGAGGGCGGGGAGCCCAGGGGGTCACCTGGGGCCGGGGCTGAACTGGAATTGTTCAATGGCCGACTGGAGGTTCTCAATAATCTTGCGGCACTCTTCCGACTCCGGCGCGTCCATCAGAGCCTGGACCCTGGAGCCTGGAGCCTGGGAGGCGGCAGCACCGCCGCGAGTCTCCAGCGGAGCTGAGGACCAGATCTAGAGCCTGGAGTCTGTTGCCATGGAGACCGCGTGGCTCGCGTGGCCAGCGTGTATCTGTGGGAGGGGCCGGGCTCCGAGCCGCCCTGGGCGGACTGGCTCCCTTGTCGCCCCCTACCGCCTGACTCTGAACTTCAGGACCTGGCATGCTGACCTCTAATTCTCCTAGGCCTGCTAATTGCTGAAATGCAGCTGAGCCCTGGGGCATCCCACCACACCCCAAGGCTCCTGCCCATCTCAACTCTGAAGGCTCTGAGCTCAGTCTCTGGTCCCCAAGTTCATGGAAACAGCACTTGGGGGTGTGAATTCCTGGGCTGCTTTCTTCCCACAGCCACACCCTTTTCTAGATTCCAGACTCAGCTGGTTCCCCTACTTAAGCTAAATATCACAGCTTAAATGAAAAAAGAACAACCATCTAATAACGGTGACTTTGATTTAAGGAGCCCTGGACTCTTGACAGCAGTGACTTAACACAAGGGGAGCAGGCGGCCTAATGGATAGGCGTTCGTGGACAAAACAGTTTCTTTGTGCAGATTAAGCAGGTTTATATTCCTGTTTAATATGAAGGGCAGAACAGAAGGCATTAAGCTTTTTTTTTGTTTTGTTTTTTTGCCTCCAGGGCTATTGCTGGGGCTCGGTGCCTGCACCACACTGCTCCTGAAGGCTGTTCCCCCCCTTTTGTTGCCCTTGTTTATCGTTTTTGTTGTTATTATTGTTGTTGATGATGATGATGTTGTGTTGGATAGGACAGAGAGAAATGGAGAGAGGAGGGGAAGACAGAGGAGGGGAGAGATAGACACCTGCAGACCTGCTTCACTGCTTGTGAAGCGACTCCCCCTGCAGGTGGGAAGCCAGGGCTGGAACCCGGGTCCTTATACCAGTCCTTGTCCATGTGCTCTTAACCCGCTGTGCTACCGCCCAACCCGCGGCAATAAGTTTTACAGCTATATCCACAGTGTGGAATTTGCTTTGACAAAATTTCTACAATAGTGAGAGAAGTTTCGCTGTTATTGTTTTTTTTTTTGTTCTGCGGCTGTTGTATTCCCTTTATTTTCAGTTCGTTATCACTTATTGCTAATTAGTTGAATATACCCACTGTAATATCAGTATCACTGATTTTAGAACCAAGGATACTTACCTCTCCATTTCAATGTACTGTCTAAACAAAATACTTTTCTCTTCCACTGTAACAATGTGAGGGAAAGCTGACCTTATATTCGAAGCTAAAAATACAGAAATGGAAATCACTTAATATCATTATTCATTTTTTTAAATGTATTATTATTATTATTTATTTATTGGATAGAGAGCCAGAAATCAGGAGGGAAGGGGATGATAATGATGGAGAGAGACAGAGAAGCACCTTTGACACTGCTTCACCACTCACAAAGCTTTCTCTTTGCAAGTGGAGACTGGAGGCTTGAACCTAGGTCACTGCACATTGTAATATGTGCACTCAATCAGGTGCACCCCCACCTGGCCCCATCACTACTCACATTTAAAGACAAGATAAAAAGCCAGCTAATTAAAACAAACAAAACAATGCCCAAATAATTTTCTGTTTTCCTCCCAGAAGGTAAGGAGTAAAGAGACAAAAGAGATGCCCTTATTCCACTGAGGTTGTTTGATTATTTATGTCATTATGGAGGCTTCACTGTCCCAGAATTTTTCAGAAAGAGACAGAGGGAAGAGGGAAAGACACCATACCACCAAAGCTTCAGTGGAGGGCAGACTTGAATTTGGGTTGTGCTTAATTTCATAATGTAATTTCTAAAGCCACTTAAAACTATTTGATTATATAGACAGATATTTCAAAAGAAAGAATTTATACACCAGTAGTATATGATCTGTTCTTAAGTTGTTCTGCAAACCACATTCCATGGGAAAAAATGGAATCAAAATGTAAAATTTGAAGTTCAAATGAAAAATCTGATCCATTGAGAACTAAGCCAAGATCATGAGGACAAATCACAAGCTATTTGCTAAGGCAATTCTGAGTGAATGTTTTGCAACTGAGGTGGAAGACCTCACAGATTTCATGAATCATTCATTCAGCTCTGTGCCTTTTTGTTGACTGATATGAATTGCATAGTTATCCCACTCCACAAAAACATGTACTGAACAAACCTCTTTGTTTGAAAGCTTGTTTTAGTTAAACAGGGAGTTTCATGTTTCACTAACTAGGAGACCAAGTTAAGATGATTGTTTTTGTAATGATTATCTCTATAACACTTTGCTTCTTACCAGTTCCCTTCATTTATCTCTCAGGGACACTGCCTTTTAAGTTTGCCCATTTCATATCGTATTCTCATCTACTAATTGAGGATTGGCACTGCCTGGACATTTGCCCCACTAGACCCAGGCCTTTTGTATTCACTGATAAATATTCCAATGCTGAATTCATTGATGAAAACTCACTAGATCTAGAATATGTATATTTTTGAAATACTTGCCTCTGAAAGATGTATATTTTAAAACACTTGACAAGTTCTTTTTTTAATGTTTATTTATTTATTTTCCCTTTTTGTTGCCCTTGTTGTTTTTCATTGTTGTTGTAGTTATTGTTGTTGATGTCATCATTGTTAGAGAGGACAGAGAAATGGAGAGAGGAGGGGAAGACAGAGGGGGGAGAGAAAGATAGACACCTGCAGACCTGCTTCACCGTCTGTGAAGTGACTCCCTTGCAGGTGGGGTGCCGGGGGCTCAAACCGGGATCTTTACACTGGTCCTTGTGCTTTGCACCACGTGCGCTTAACCCGTTGCACTACCGCCCGACTCCCACTGGACAAGTTCTTTAGCATTTCTGAGTCTCTCTTTTCTCACCAGTAAAACTGTATAATCATTTTTTTTCTTGAGCAGTTGGGAGTAATCAATAAAATGGGGAAAAGAACCAGCAATATAGCAAATATATTTCAAGACAAATTCTCATCAGGCCTTCCAGGAGTCTGATTTTTTTCTTTCTAAGCCACAATTAAGGAATGTATTGTTTAAAAGTTTTCTATTTCCCCAAATTTAGATATTTCATAAACTAAAATAATTTTTCTTATTAAGGTAATAGAAATTAGGGTTCTATTTAACATGTCAGATGCCCTTCTAAAGCACACAGAGGTATAAATCTAATGTATATTTATATGAAAATATCACCTGCCAATTTTTGAAAGCGATAACATCTCAGATTAAATAGCATGAGGATTTGATTGAGTCAAGAGGTGATTCTAAACATAGTAATTTATATATTCCAGTTGGCTATTATCAGTTCTATAGTCTAATAAAAACCAAGAAGTTTCAGTCTAGATTTGTAATTTAAATTCTTTCTGGAGAGTCATCATATGTAAAGTGCTTATTTTTCTTTTATCACCAGCTATGATCTATGATTATGTGGTACAAACTCTGTTATGTAAACTTGTTTTATGTCATGCTTCATCCATAACCAAAGTTCTTAAATAGAAGGTTGAGAAAGAAAATAGCAAAGGTCCTCAGCCAGGACAGTATTATGCTACTAGATCCTTTATGGAAAAACTCCCAGAACTAGATCATTTTAATGTCTTAAGTGTTGTGGCAATGAGATACTGTATTGGCTCTTGTAAAAGTCCATCAGTGAGTGTTGCTAGGCTAAAGTGGAAAGTTAAGAGAAGAAAAATTACAGGGAGTTTGGGCAGGAGTGACCTTTACAAGGAATGTGGATCTCTTCCTGCCAAATGTCCTTAAACACAGTGTTATAGAGGGTTTCCTCATTTAGAGCTAAGTTTAGATCATCACCTTTTAAAAGGGAGACTAGAAGCAAATAAATAAATAAATAAAATAAACAAGGAAAGGTCCATTAAGTTTAAATGTTTCCATATAAAAGAACACTATCATCAAATGAAAATGGAAGGGGAAAAATATTTGAAAATCCTATGTCTGCACATAGATATCTAAAAGGGATAAAAAGCTAATACAGCTCAATGGTAAAAGATCATAAATGGGTAGTTGGGCAGTAGCACAGCGGGTTAAGCATACATGGCACAAAGCACAAAGACCAGCATGGCATAGGGATCCTGGTTCAAGGTTCCCCACCTGCAGGGGAGTCGCTTCACAAGCAGTGAAGCAGGTGTCTATCTTTCTCTCCCCTTCTCTGTCTTCCCCTCCTCTCTCCATTTCTCTTTGTCCTATCCAACAATGACCACAACAATAACAACAACAACAATAAAACAACAAGGGCAACAAAAGAAAATAAATAAATAAAAAATAATAATAAATGATCTCACAGAAAAATGGGCATAAGGCATAAGACATAAGGGAAATAGCTCAGTGTGGTAGAGCACAGAATTTGTATACCTGAGGCCACAGAGGCCCCAGCTTCAGTTCCTCAATGCCACCCTAAGCCAGAGCTGAGTGGTGCACTGGCTTCTGTCTTTCACTCACTAATGTGTGTGTGTGTGTGTGTGTGTGTGTGTGTGTGTGTGTGTGTGTGCTTTACTTTTTAAAAATACACAGATTATCTGATTAGATTTTTTTTCTAAAAAGTTATAGACAAGTACATGAAAAGATGCTCAAACTCACTATCAGTGAGCTGTAAAACATTTATTTTTTCAAAGATTTATTATTATTTATTTATTGACTAGATACAGAGAGAAATCAAGAGAGAAGGGGGAGATAAAATGGGAGAAAGAACAAGTCACCTGCAGCACTGCTTCACAATCCGGGAAGCTTCCTCCCTGCAGGTGGGGACCAGGAACTTGAACCTGGTTCTTGCACACTGAAATGTGTGCACTTGAGAAGGTATGCCACCATACAGACACTAAGACATTTGTTTTATCCATCAGTTTGGGTAGGCCACAATGCTTAGATATGTGGGTACACACATCCTGGAAATTTCCATTGGAGTGTTTTCAGATGATATTAGCCTTAATTTGGTAAGCTTGGAATTAAGCTGATTATTCTCCATAATATGAATGGGTCTCATCCCATTAGTTGATGGTTACATATAAGTCATTGGTTATACTCGTAAGCAAGGTTATCAACCAGGAATAAGAGGCTGTCCTCACCCATGCAAAGGTGACTGCTTTAGCAGACAGACTTCACATTGAACTGCAACATTAACTCTTTCCTGGGTCCCCAGCTTGAGGCTCTTCAGATCAGAAGTGTGCCATCAATTCTCCTCAGGGTCTCTGGCTTGCCTGCTACCCTGCAGACTTCAGACTTGCTGACTCTGTAGTCCTGTGAAACAGTTCCTTAAGCTCTACCTGTCTTCTTCCCTGTGGACATCCATTCATTCATCCATCCATCCATCCATCCACCCACCCACCCATCATCATCCTTTTGGTTCCATTTCTCTGGGATTCCCTGACTAACACAGCAACTAATAAAAACTTAATAAATTAATTAGAGGATGGTATTCCACTCTTCAATAACATACTATTTTTTTTAATGCATAGCTATAGCAGGTCAATTCTTTTTCATTCCTTATATGAGAAGGGGAGATATTTCCTTATATGAGAAGGGGAGAGAAAGAAAAGAACAGAGAGGACTCAGAGACATAATAGAGAAGATTGGAGAAATAGCTCACTTGTTACAGTGTGTGCTCTGATGTCTGAGGTCCAAGTTTAAGCCCTGGAATCACACAGGAGGTACTGTGGTATATCTTCCTCTCTCTGTCTTTAATCATCTGAATGAGAAAGTGATGAGATCACACAGGTGTGAAACCCTTGCTACCACATTAAGATGAGATAATGGAGACAATAAGAAGTTGATTGTTCTAACTTAAGAAAATCTATCCTGGGAGTCGGGCCGTAGCGCAGCGGGTTAAGCGCACGTGGTGCAAAGCACAAGGACTGGCATAAGGATCCCGGTTCGAGCCCCTGGCTCCCCGCCTGCAGGGGAGTCGCTTCACAGGTAGTGAAGCAGGTCTGCAGGTGTCTATCTTTCTCTCCCCCCTCTATCTTCCCCTCCTCTCTCCATTTCTCTCCGTCCTATCCAACAACGATGACACCAATAACAACAACGATAACTACAATAATAAAACAACAAGGGAAACAAAAAGGAATAAATAAAATAATAAAAAAAGAAATAAAAAAAGAAAAAAAAAAGAAAATCTATCCTACAGTCATCATGGTGAATCAGACATGTCAGACTTCACTACTCTGCAGTAACAAACAAACTCAACTCTCAGGATCTTAATACAATAACACTGCATTTCTCACTCTCACTACAGGTCTTCCTGAGCTAGCAGGGAATTCTGCTCCACACAACTCCTTAGGGATACAACAGATAGAAGCAGCATTTATGACAGTACCTGGAAAAAGGCCTCTCAAACAGTTTTGTCAAGAAAAAAAAAAAAAAAAACAGGTCCGGGCAACTAAGTACATTGATCCTTTCCATACACTTTGTTGCTCAGAATGTGACATAGCTTCTCCCCCATTTGCGAAGACAGCTGCAAAGTCCTCCTCTAGGTGCCCAGGAAGTAGAGGAAGAACTGATTATGAAAACACCTGTAACTCTCCCAATGCTCTTTCCATCACATCACCCTCTTTAAACTTTTGCAAGTCATGGGATAACGTAGGAACAGAAATTAATGACAATGATGACAGTGTCTGGTGTCTGTCCAGGTCCTTAAGAAAATACATCTTTCATGTACCTTCTTTTCTAAAGATTTATTTGTCAGAACACTGGCCTGCTCTGACTTATCTGGTACCAGGAATTGAAGTCATGCAAGACCTGGACATTGTTAACTCAAATTTTCCTTCCCTATATGAGAGGATTAACTCAGAGAAAGTTTAGCTGACTGGAGCAGTTTGCTCAGGGTCATACATATGCATATCTAGGAGGTAGAATTCTAAGCTCTAGTCAGAGCTGTAGATGACAGATGGGAATAAAAGGCAAGGTAGGAATCTAATCAAGGGACTGGACAACAGGAGAAACCTGTTCTCGAAATTCCCTACAAAGGTGTTTTAAAGCAAAAGGGTTAGTAAAAGTTAAGAAAATAGTAGAACTGGTTCTTGACAGTGACCTCCTTACTTAAATCAAACACACCCTTTTGTTTTGCAACAAAACATGTCTGGCACGTAAGTAATGGCACCTAATATTCACTATACTAATAGACAAGTAAAAACCACACTCTCCTAATATATGAAGTATTGTGTAATAAGAATACTAGATTTAAAATATTGTATCTGGGATAGAGAGTAAGGAATCAACTAATTTGTTTCTAGAGCAGTAAAATAAATGATAACTGTTCAATAAACCAACCCTGGAAGAACTCAAAAACTAACATGTAGGAAGCAAATCAGCCACGTGAGACAGACACAATCAAAGAGAAGTACTTAGCATTAGATTGATGTCCAAGCTCGGAGCAGGTTGCCCAGAAATGTGCCAGAGTGGCACAATGATTCCTTAAAACTAACTTTGAGGGAGCAGGGTGGTAGCGCACTAGGTTAAATGCACATAGCGCGAAGCGCAAGGACCCGCCTAGGGATCCCAGTTGGTGCCCTTGGCTCCCTACCTGCAGAGGGTGGTTTCACAAGTGGTGAAGCAGGTCTGAAGGTGTTTATCTTTATTCTCCTCTCTATCTCCCTCTCCCTTCTCAATTTCTCTCTGTCCTATGGGGGGGGGGGAAGAAAATGGCCGCCAGGAGCAGTGGATTAGAAGAGCAGGCACCTAGTCCCAGTGATAACCCTAGAGGAAAAAAAAAAAAACTGAATTGGATTAAGCAACAGCCAACCTTCATATCCCCCCAGCCCCCCCCCCCCACCACACACACACTAAAGAGCAGTAACTAATGTTGGTATGCTTCTAAATTCTGCTTCTAAGACCCCTTCTGTTTCATAGGTTTAATCCCCCCTGCTTAACACTGTATTCTATTTACATAACCACTGTTAACTAAGCACCGATCTGCCTCTAGGGCATTGGTTGAATCCTCATTGTTTTGCAGGCTTTTTCCTTCTCTGCACCCCCTATCCTAGTACATCCTCTTGGGACCTGACTCCTCTGCCTCAGGATATATAAGGACAAGATTGTGATTAGAGATAGCTTAGATTGCACTGCGTTCCACATGAATAAAGACTGAACTGCGTACCACTCAGCCATGAGTCCCTGGTCGTCTCTTTCTCCCACCCACGAAGCCAGCCCGGCAAACTAAATCTTAGACTCTCTCCCTGCACCAAAAGTGAAAAAGACTACTTTTCGTTTCACACAAGTGTAGGCCTCACTCACCTGCATAATCATCAAAAATCTTCTCTGAGTCTAGACCAAAAACTTCTTCATGTTGTCAAGTCTTCACAGACTTTTCTGTATACTTACATGTAAATACATATGCTGCAATCTCTGGTCATTTCTCAGGTCCCATATTCATATGGTACTTCTGTGCACAGGAAAAGCTTTTCCCTCTCCTGTCAATCTGTCTTTTATTTAAAGGGTTGTTACAGGTAAGAATCTAGGGGAGTGGAGCAAAAAGATTTTCTTCCCAATAGCAAACATATAGGAAAATAGAGAGGAGAGATGTTTGGCTTCTGGAAACTTACTAAGTAGATGATAAAGCTACATTAGGTCCTTCAAAAATAATAACTACAACAATAAAAAAAAACCAAGGGCAACAAAAAGGGAATAAATATTTAAAAAAACAGAAAGAAATGTGAAGAAAACTAAAGTCTAAAAGGGAACAAGGAGTCCCATTGAGGACCTTCTAGATAGTTGAACTGGAAAAGGGGGTCATTTCTGGAAATTGTACGAACAAAGGCTAGAAATGTGCGTTTCTGAGAGAGTGTCATAGTTTGCTTGTGGCATGGCAGCTGACTTGTGTTAGAATATCTCTTTCCCACTGAATTTTGATGGCCTTGAGAAGAAAGGAGTTTATCTTTTGTTGTTGTCATCACGGGTCTTCTTTTTTAGTTAGAGAGAGTCAGTGAGAGAGAAGGGAAAAGATTCAATAGCAGCAGAACTTCCTCCAGTGTGGGGGGGTGGGGTTCAAGCCTGAGTTGTGCACATGGCAAAGCAGGTGCACTAGCCAAGTGAGCTATTTTGCCGTCCTGGACCTTATTGATCTTTAAAGGTGAACACTAGACTCATACAGGTGCTCACAATTCATTTCACTAATGTGACTTTATTTATTTATTTATTTTTGCTTATTATAAGAGAAAAGGGATTCATTTAGGTTCCACAAACTTTTCTTGAACCAGTGTGCTGATAATTTAAAAAGGGAAGATTACATTTTCATTTATTTATTTTTTTGCCTCTAGGGTTATTGCTGGGGCTCAGTGCTTGCACTATGAATCCATTACTCCTGGTGGCCATTTTGTTGTTGGATAGGACAGACAGAAATTGAGAGAGGAGGGGAAGACCAAGAGGGGAGAGAAAGATAGACACCTACAGACCTGCTTCACTGCTTGTGAAGTAACCCCCACCCCCTGCAGTTGGGGAGCTGGAGTCTCGAACTGGCCCCCTTACATTCTGATTTCTTTTTTCCTCAGTTACTACTGAGAATTCAGACTAGAATCATGCCAAGTTGATTTGTAACACAGGCCTACTAATCAAGTAACAACTATTGTATTTCTTTATTATACTATTACCTGGGGAGAAGGGTTCAACTAAGTCTGAATTATTGCCAAGCCAAGAGAGGATTCCCTCATTCAGCTCCTTGCTCCTTGAATAATTCATTGTCAAAATCCCTTTTTGCCTGCTACAAGCCTAGACTAGAGTTTCTTATTGTGTCTTAATGAATCTTAATTGTACCCCTCCCTAGCTTGATGTTAACACTGTCTTATTTATTAACTCTATTTTGATTACTTTTAATAATTCTTCAAATCCCAAAGCTGTCAACAGCATGTAGTTTTGGTTTGTATTTTCATTGTCTTCTCAGACTGCTTAGCTTAGTTAATAAGTTAATGAGACTAATGCGTCCAAGATCATGGGCTAGGTTTGCCATCTTCTCTTTTCTCTCCTTTCCTTTTCCATTTCTTTGCTTTTTATTTCTCCTTCCTTTCTCCTTCCCTCCTTCCTTCCTTCTTTCCCTCCAGTTGCTCAGTTGATGGGGCTTGGTGCCGGCACTACAAATTCACCTGCTTCTGGCAGCCTTTTTGTCTTTTCTTTTCTTTTCATTTCATTTCTTTTCTTCTCTTCTCTTCTCTTTTCTTTTCATTCAGTAGGACAGAGAGACATTGGAAGGGGAGAGGGGAAAGAGAGAGAGGGAGAGGAAAATAGACACACACCTGCAGACCTGCTTCACTGCTACTGATGTGTCCCTGCTACAGGTCCCGGGGAGCTGGGGCTGGAACATGAGTCCTTAAACATAGTATTATTTGCAATTAACCAGGTGCATCACTCCTTCCTTCCCTCCTTTCCTTCCTTCCTTCTTTTTCTTTCTTTCTCTCCCTCTTTCTCTCTCTTCCTTCTTTTCATTTTTCTTTTTAACCAGAGCACTGCTCAGCTCTGTCCTATGGTGGTGCTGGGAATTCAACAATGGAAATCAGAGCCTCAGGCATGAAAGTCTTTTACATAATCATTATACTGTCTCCCTAGCCTGCCATGTCTTTTTCCTTCTTAGCCAGGCTGCCACTCTGACCACTGCAATATTGTGATTTATAATATGAAATTCAGAGCTGGAGTGATAGCATAGTGGTAACACACCAGACTTGCATGACTGAGGTCCTAGAAATCTCAGGTTCAATCCCTGGCACCACCGCATGCCAGAGCTGAGCAGTGTATTGGCCTCTATCACATTCTGGCGATGCATAACTCTTTTTGAAAAGAAATATATATATCCCATTTCTGCCATGGAATTCCTAAAACCCTTGGGATTTCCTAGATGACTAAGGAAAGAAAAGTGTCTTTTGTTATTCATAAAAAAACCCTTTAAATCATACCAGAGTCTATGTTAATTAGGGTGGCAAGACTGAGAAAGACCCCAAGCATCAAAGTTAGTTGCCAGGAGGACCAGTCAGGCTTAGAGAGCTGGTCCAGTCAGCCTCACCTCCCAAATGAATCAGTTTCTGGTGCCAGTGACTTAATGCATCATGCCTGCTTAACAAAGCCTCTGTGAGGCAACCTCACCCCCAGCCCTACTTCACCCCCATGACAGATTTGGAGAGCTTCTGGGCTGATGAGCTTATGGAGAAATGTAATACCCCCTTCCCGCCCCCTGCCCTGTTCATTTCTCCCATCAAACTTTATGTCAGACTGTCTTTCTGAGTTTTGTAAGTCACTTGGACAAGTTAAACCAAGCTGAGGAAGGAGTTGTGCGACTTTGAGATTCATAACTGGTTAGTCAGCAGAACAGATGGCAACCTGGACTTGCTGTGGTCATCTGAGTGGGTGGGGAGGGAGGTCTTGAGGAGAGGGATTCTAACTGCAGGCTACATCAGAGTCCGGGCTCCACTGCAGAGCACAGAGCAGGGGGCTGGGGGTCTGGCTGGAACTGCTTGTTGTGTGTGTTGTGAAGCAGAACAGGGAGCTCTCCCCACTCTCTTCTCTCTTGTAAATGACCAAATAAACATCAGGCAGGTGGATAAGGGGGGGAGGGGCAGGGAATCTTTGATTATACTAAAATCATGTCCGCAAAGAACAGGGCTGTCTGATATGACTCTGGGGTGTGTGGGTGTGGGAGAGGTGACCTGAGGCTGATGTTAAAGCTGGATGGTCTACTTACAAATACTTGTTTGAAAGGAACAGCTAATGTGCTCAAACTGAATTTAGAAGCAAAAGGACAACTCCTGAAGACAAACACCCCCACCCAGTTCCTGCTTATCTTGTCCCTTCAAAATAATAAAGAAGATCAATGATTGGCTTTGTTCCAAGGGGAAGATTTTCTTTTCTTAATTTAAGACTTATTAATGAGAACAAGAGAACCAGAGCATCATTCTGGCAAATGCAATGCCAAGGATTGAACTTGAGACTCTTATTCTTGAGTCTAAAGCCTTATCTACTAGACTAACCTCTCAGGCCAAGTTAGGGGAAGGTTTGAAGACCAGGGTTATCTGAAGGTCTGGTAGGCATCCAGTCCAGTTCCTGACTCCCTACCCCTCACTTGTACCTATGTGAAAGCTGACTCCAACTTCCTTTGGAAGGAGCCAGGTTGGTTTAATACACTCTGGCTTCTGAGTGCAGGTCCCAATGGCAATACAACTGCCTTCCTTTTGCAGAAGTTGGTGTCATAGAGTTTGATTTTCTGTGCCACAGGGCATCATTCCCGTGCCTCGCACGCAATAACACGCAGACCTCCTGTATACGTGAGGAAGACCTGAGGAGGCTGAGTAACTCACCTGGGCAGTGTGAGCCACCATTTGAGACAGCTGAAGTGCTGGGAGGCTGTGTGCTGGGTTACTTGAGGACAGGAAGCACAACTACTGAATCTTGCAGCCCAAGGATTTGCTCTCTGGAAAAAAAACCTTTAATTTGTTGAGGATAGTAATCAGTGTGCTTGGAAGACTCAATTTTCCCCCTTATTAAAAAAAAAAGGATGATGATTAATATGAATAATTACAAAGATCATGTACCACCACATCAAAGGAAGATGTGAAATTATTTGTGCCCTATGAGTACAACCATTTAAAAATGCCTGCAGTTATAATAGCCCAAGAACAGAAAAAGAAAGAAAATAAAACAACAAAAGGGGAACAGCAATTATGTCACAGAGGTAGAATTATGAATGAACTTAGTTATTTCCTCTATGTTTTCTGAGTTTTGTTATTATAAATAAACCACATGTTCAAAAAGCCTCTAAACTCTGTACTCTGCCTTTTCCACACAATTAAGATGATTTAATTACACACCCCAATGTTTTTCCTGTTATTAAAAAAAAAATCCCAGTATAGATACTGGGGGCAGGAAGCTGATTCTCCTGCCCATTTTCATGTGCCCTGAAGTTCATTGTCAGCACAGTGTCTCCCCAAGTTGGCAGAAAGCATCATGAAGTCGGGACCATTAACTCATTTTTCATTTTGCTGACTCTGATGGAAAAGAGGAGGTTAGAAAACAACATATAATACAAAGCATCTAGCTATTAGCTGGAATGTCCACCTCCATTCACCTCAATAATACCTACTTCCTATTAGCGAGCTAAAATCAAACCACCATCCACTGCAAGGAAGCAAAAGATGTTTATTCACGAATTCGAATCCGGGCCGAGTGGTGACTGACGGCAGTCCACCAGCTCGACCCCGAACAAGGCTCAAACCACACAATTAATAGGAATTCAGACTACACTCAAGAAGGGAGAACATATCACCTTATCAACCTATATCCAATAACATGCTATAGAAAACACGAAATCCAATCATTTCAAACCTAGCAAAAAGCGTGATCCACTTAAAGCAAAGCGCGGGCTAGTTTCAAACATTGCAAAATCACACAACCAATAGAATCTAGCCAGGTAGGGTCACCACCGCCATCAGCTGCCCCCTCTTGGAAAACGGTTTCCTTGTACAATGGTCCTGATAAGCCTTGCCTGTATGCAGGGTCTTGGTAAACAACTGGTGGCTTACTGATTCTTGGTAAACAACCGGTGGCTTACTGATTAGATCCTGTTTTAAGGGGAAAGGGCAAGGAATTTTCCATCTCACACTATAAGCAGAAAAGCAACTATACTTAAAACTTTAAAACTACTGCATCTAACACTTCCCCATCCAGAAAGCTCTCTATTCCGTCTCCAGCCAGATCATCAGCTCCTTATAAATCAAATCTTTTATTTTTTTTTTTTATAACATTTAAGGCTGTCTTCTTCTTCTTCTTCTTCTAGCGTTTGCCCTTCTTCCATAGCCAGTCAACAGTGTCAGGTTGAGCCTGATGTAAAGTTTCGAGACCTCCTTTGAATCTAGAGAGGTGGCAGTCGTTGACTATGTGGGCCATAGTCTGTCTGGAGCCGCAGGAGCAGTTCGGGTCGTCTCTGGCTCCCCAGCGATGGAACATAGCGGCGCACAGGCCATGGCCTGTTCGATAGCGATTGAGGAGGGCCCAATCATAACGTGCTAGGTCAAAGCTAGGTTGACGCTTGCAGGGGTCTGTGATGAGGTGTTTGTTCTTTACTTCAGCTGACTGCCAACTCTGTTTCCAAGAGACTAGAACAGAGAAGTTCAGTGTAGGCATAGGGGACCAGATTGGGTGACGAGACGTCAAGTGTTGGACAGGGTGGATGAAGATATCCTTGTATATTGGCAGGTCCGGTCAAGCATAAATGTGGGAAATGAACTTAGATGATGCCGCATCCCGACGAATATCTGGCAGGGCGATGTTGCTAAGAACTGGCAGCCATGGAACTGGGGTGGAATGGATGGTTCCATAAATTATCCTCATGGAGGAATATAATTTGGAATCAACCAAGTGGACATGGGGGCTACGGAACCATACTGGGGCACAGTATTCTGCAGTGGAATAGCATAATGCCAGAGATGATGATCGCAGTGTGGAAGCGCTCGCGCCCCATGAGGAGCTGGCCAGTCTTGCAATGATGTGATTCCTCGCGCCCACCTTTGCTGCAGTTTTTATGAGATGTTTGTGAAATGACAGAGTGCGATAGAGAGTAACGCCAAGGTAGACTGGCTGGGCTTCATGCCGGATTCTTGTATCGCCAAGCTGCACATTAAGTTCACGCGAGGCCGAGGCATGGTGTAGATGGAAAACAGATGATACCGTTTTTGCAGTGCTAGGAATTAGTCGCCATTTTTTACAGTAATCAGATATCAGAGACATGTCTAAGGCTGCCTTAATTCTACATTAGTTTGTGTGGTTACTTGGATGAGTAACTTTCTCCTCTACTCATAACGTGCTCCATGAGGTCAGGATCCATTTTTGGTTTTGTCCTTATTTGTCCCCCAGTACCTGGTCTCTAGTGACCACTCTGTAACTATGTGGTGACCTTGTGAGTAATGCATGCTAATACTCACTGAACACACAAAATTTGAGCCTATGGACGTTGGACATTATGCCAGCTCCCCCCTGCTCCATTGCTTGATGCTGTGGTCTATTTACATGATGACTGTTTTGCCTGAGACCCGCCCTGCCTGCAGGGCACTGGTTTAATCCCCACTGGTTAGATGGAAGCTTGCTATGTTTGTGATATTTCCCTTCTCTCCACCCACTCTCCTATATATATCCTTTTCCTACCTGCCACTTCTGCTTCAGAAGATATAAATGCAGATCAATAAAGCCAGCATGGCATTGCATTCCCGCTCAGTCACGAGAGTTTCTGGTTCCCTTCCTGTGTTGCTGAGTAAGCAGCAGCCTAGGTTGGCTCCGGTCGAATTCTCTCCAACCCGGAGAGCATGTGCCCAGGAAGAAACACCCTCAGGCTAGCCCAGCATGTGCTATTTATGGTCCATGCATTGTCTTCAGTGCTTTTTTTTTTTATAACATCTTACATGTACTTGCAACTACTTTGTCAAATGTGTATTGTTGATATTCCCCCTGCACTAACGACAAACTCCAGAGAGGTTGTATGATTACCCGAGATCACACAGCTTATAACTGAAAAAACTGGAATTAGAACAGCCTAATTCTGAGTTCGTGGTCCTAACCTATAGGCACGCTCTTTTTTTTTTTCTTTTCTTTCTCTCTCTCTCTTTTATTGATTTAATAATGATAGATGAGACCGGGGGCTTGAACCCAGGCCCTTGTGCACTGTAATGTGTACACTCAACCAGATGTGTTATCATCTGGCCCTGTTTTTCTACACTTTCCAGTTTCTCCTCCTCCTTTTCCTCTGTTTTCTTGTTTTAAATAGAGACAGAGAAGGCACAGAAGCAGAGAGGCAGGCAGGCAGGAAGGGAGGGAGGACGGGAAAGAGAGATGCCAGAGCAGCAAAGTTCAAAGTTTTCTTCAGTGCTGTGGGAGTCAGTCTTGATAGTGGCTTGCCTACATGATAAAGCAGCACATTATTCATGGGGGGCTATTTCACCAGGCCTCTATGCATTTGGAATATGCAGTGTGTGTGTGTGTGTGTGTGTGTGTGTTCACATGAACTAATTAGTAAAGGCATCTGTAATATGTAAGGTGGTGATAGGTGGCCTGTAGAAATATCCAGCAGAACAAGGAGAATGAGAATGATGAAGGTGAGTGGCTGCTCTTGTCAGTATGATCAGTGGGGCCTTTTCCAAAAAAAAAAAAAAAAAGTCATTTCCAGTTGGTGTTCAGACACCTTTTACAGAATGATGAGACACTGTTACCCCTGTGACATTATCTGCCCTGTAAGTCTTTGTTTTACTAATAAAACAAAACAGAGCAACAACAACAAAAGCGATTTTGAGGAGCGGATGACTGAGGCAAATAAGAAACGATACAGAAGCCTTTCCATTAGTTAGCAACTCAGTTAAAAGGACACAAGCAGATTAAATCCAGAACCAACATCTACTAAAGCCTTTGAGAAGCCCAAGAGGGTCTAGAGGAGGCAGCCACATGTTGGAGAAGCCACCTCCCCAGGCAGTGAGGAAGCCATTCTCAGAGACCTATCTTAGCCTAGAAGTGCCCTTGCTCTTTCTTCTTCCACTTTTTAGGGTGCCCTCTGTAGTATAGTCCTGGGCCAGTTTCGATATCTAAATGTACCTTTGATCATTAGCATAAACACCAAACAGAATATATTTGCCCCTGCAGCCCCAGACCAGTCCAAACAACCCAGTGGCTCCCACTGACTTCTGCACAGTATTTTTGCAGTGTCTGATGCTGAGTGTCCACAGATGTTTTTCTAGAAGGATCCACATATCTTTTTCAGATACTCTCTTGAATCCCAGGTTGTGGGTGAAGCCCAGAGACCACCTGACTCAGTGTTTGTAAGAGTAAAGTCTTGGGAATATTATGCCTAACAGGGACTTTCTGCTACTAAAACTGTGGGAAAATAGAGAGAGAATCAGTCTGTGCGCTCAAGAGAAACAGCCCCCAAGACATGTTTTGGCAAGAATGGTTAGATATTTTGATCCTAAAAGCAAGGGGATTCTCTTTAAAGAAAAAGAAAAGCAAGGATGTGTTTAGTGGTCTATGAGTAGAGTTTCTGAATAGGAATGAAGATCCTTCAGTCAGCTCACAACTGCTTTTTTTTTTTTTTCTTAAGTTAAATGCATTATTCTGGTAAAATACAACTAGAAGTTGTTTGGGTAGATATTTTATTTAGGTCATGAAATTTATTATTTATTATGTTCCCACTAAGCATTCTCATGACCTTTCTTTATCACTATTCACTTTAATATTGCTTTTGGAAATATACAAGGGCAAGTTCATATGCTTAATGAATGGGAAAATCAGGACAGCAGATTAGGATGGGCCAGAAGCTATTGCTGAAGTATCCAAGTACAGGGGGAGCAATGACATAAAAATATCAGAAAGAACTTATAGTTCTTCTTCTTCTAGCGTTTGCCCTTCTTCCGTAGCCAGTCAACAGCATCAGGTTGAGCCTGATGTAAAGTTTCAAGACCTCCTTTGAATCTGGAGAGGTGGCAGTATAGTGAGGGTGTGCATTAAAATAAAAAAGAATTTATGTCCAGTTTATCAAAACCAGTGCCTGAAGACATGGTTTTTTTCAATTTGATTTACTAGAAGTCATTAATGAGGTAGATCATAGTTTTATTGGAACTCGGACCATTGAGATCAATTTACTTCCATGTGTATTTTGACATTCCTATGATGTACAAGAACCAGGCAGAGTATAATATAAATAGCAAAGAGGGGAGTGATGCTAGTATGGAAGAGAACAGGATTCAGTGAACACACCTGCTTTTTAAAAATTTTCTTCTTGTCTCCCTAACTCCTCTTCCCCCTCCTCCTTCCCCCTCCATTTTTCTCTTTTTCCCTTTTAGATTCATTCAGTAGTAGTACACAAACCAGCAAAGCCACATTCAGGGCATCTGGTTAACCAATACACCTTGAAGTTTTGGAAAACAAACAACATTTCCTTTGTGTGAAAGAGGAAGTTAGCTTGGTGAACACAGTGGACTTGAAGAAAAGCATTCAGGAGAATGTTTCCCTGACTGGGGAGGTACAAGACCCACTTGGTCTCCTCCCTATCAGTCTGCTTGAAGATCACTTAAAAATATAGACTGTAGTTCAGGAACAAAGGATTCAGAGATAAGAGCTGATTAAAGTAACATTTAATTACAGGAGCAACGGTGAAGTCTACATCTTAGCTGTTTCCCTGCCTTTGAGGAGATATTACCCACAATTCCAGCAATGTGTGGCTAGACTTATAGATATTTTTGCTCAAGTTTTTTTCTTTAACTTTGGTCAGAGAAAAAGGAAACATCAAGACTGCCTCTTCCTCAGCCCAGGTTTGGTATTGATGCTGTTTAGGGGGATTTTGACAGCAAGCAACTGAGCACCACAATTATAATAGTTATTTTTTATTTTAAATAATTAATTTTCAGCCTTTAAACACAATTATTTTTGCTTGTTTAATTATTCAGATTTTTTGTGGAGCTGGGAACACACATAGACACACACACAATGTCAGTGTCACAGCTCTGAGCCACTTTTCTTTTTCATTCAGATATACAAAGAGAGAGAAGATTACTAAAGCATCAAAGCCTTCTTCATTACCACAGCACCTCCCATGTGGTATCAGGGCTGAAACCCACAGCAGTGTGGGTGCTCTATCCGCTGGGCTATCTCTCTGGTCCAGAACATCACAATTCAGTAATAAGTAAGTGAGCCTGGAGAGGCGGCTCTACAGAGCACATGCCTTACATGTGTATGGCCCTGGGTTGTCAACACTGCATAAAATGTTAGAGCAGTGTTCTGGTATCTCAAGAAAAATACATGAGCAAAAATTGTTTTTTAAAAAGACAGAAATTAGGGCCTGGTGGTGGCAAAATCAGTAACTGTGTTTGAATCCTCAAACCCCACCTATTTGTGGGAAGCTTCACTAGCAGTGGAGAAGGCTGCAGGTGTCCCTCTTTCTCTCTCCTCTCTCTTTCTCTCTCTTACTCTGTTCCTCTGCCTCTATGATAAAAACAAAGATAAAAATGTATAAGGCACCAAAGTAAAAACCTTGGGTTGAGGGTGAGGGTGGATGTTCCGGCTTCACAGGGAAGGGGTGGGGAATGGGGGAGGAGGGGGGATGGGATGAGACACAGTCCTTTGGTGGTAGAAATGGTATGTATACTCCTATCAATTTGTAGTCATATAAATCACTATTTATTAATATGAGAGAGGGAAAATTGATTGAATGTCTCAAACCTTTTATATCACAGACTGAGTCTTTTTAATATATAGGCTGAGTCTTTGATATGTTGACTCTCTTAAAAGCTTAGACCAGGAAGAACAGAAGTAAACCAGTGGCACAGCTATATACAAATAATGTCAAAGAACATAAATTATGGTGATGTTGTGTATGATACAGAAAATCCTAACAAAGGGATACTTCAAAGTTGACCCAATTGCCAAATAAAGAGATTATAGCAATAACTATCTATTGTCTTCTTAAACCCTAAGACAGCAGGAACCTCCCACTTCCTCTTTAGAGCCTATATTTCCCCCAGTCCTGAAACCTCTAGGGTGGGGCTCACTTTCCTGCATGCTTCTCTCAATTCATACCAAATGATATTACATCCACTGATCCCAACCTAATCAACTCAACGAGTACCACCTTAGCATGCTTCACTTCAGACTGTGTCCAGAGACATCAGGCATGGAATGGCAACCCTTCACCCTCATTACTCGGGTGAGACTTTTCCTTTCATAGTATTCTCAAATTCCATTCCAGGAGGTTCACTTCCTAACAAAATCCCAAAACCTAGATATACACCAGGTCCCGTAAGGTAGAGCATATGTTCACATAAATTAGGGCAAAATATATACCTGAAAGCAAAAATACACAATAGTGTGTAGTGAGTCAGTATAGAGTTCATAATGAAATAGTGTCTACTTAGACTTAGATACCCTCCTCACCTACTATTTCCTATTACAGTTCTCTCACTCACTCCAAAGCTAACCTCATCAAAGCAAGGACTGCAAAAGCTGAATAAGGGCAAGAGACTGGCATACTTTAACAGTGACTCTTTAGTCACTATCAGGCCTTTCCATTATCTGGGTCCCTATTTGGGGAGTCCTGAGATTCCCAAACAGACTTGATGGGCCTAGACCTCGGATAAATCCCTCTCTCCGTTGTTACTGGTCATTCCTATCAGGAACAACACAATAGACCCCTGTGTGAGCCCCCATAGGACCTTGCCTTCAACTTGGATCAACATTAGTAGAGAATGGTCCATCCTCCAAAGGTAGGATGGACAACATACTCTATGCAAGAAAGATGGGTCCAGATATTGGGACAGCTAGGAACATTCCTACTTATGACCACAGAATGTGAGCTCAGATCTACAGGGATGCAGAGGTCACATAGGCTCCTAAGCTGAATATAGGCCCCAGATCACATCAAGTCAATAGGGTTTACAGTCAATAATATGTATACACCTTTCCCATATTTGGGAGCTACTCTCTTCCCTAATCCAGCTTTCTGGTCCTTCTGCCAGCCTTGACACCAACTCTCCAGACAATAATTAGGATCCACCTGCATATCAGATTTCAAGCTCAGGGAAAGAAAACACACACACACACACACACACGAAAAAAAAAACAAAAACACTAGTATAGCCATAGGCCCTCTGGAATATAACTAAAATATGCCTACTAGCTATCCACAAAATGGAGGATCCCCCAACTCTTCATCTGCACTATTCCAGCCTTTAGGTCCATGACTGGTCAACAATTTGTTTGGCTTTGTATGTTAACTCTCTTTTCAACCACCAGATCCAGATGCTAGCATGATGCCAACCAGACTTCCCTAGACAACCAACCCCACCAATGTGTCCTGGAGCTCCGCTTCCCCAGAGCCCTTCCCCACAAAGGAAAGAAAAAGACAGGCTGGGAGTATAGATCAACCCGTCAACGCCCATGTTCAGCATGGAAGCAACTACAGAAGCCAGACCTTCAACCTTCTGCATCCCACAATGACTTTGGGTCCATACTCTCAGAGGGTTAAAGAATAGGAAAGCTATTAGGGGAGAGGATGGGATAAAGAGTTCTGGTGGTGAGAATTGTGTGAAGTTGTACCCCTCTTATCCTATAGTTTAGTCAATGTTTCCTTTTTATAAATAAAAAATTAAATAAAAAATGTATAAGAAAGGCCAGGGGAATTATTCAGCGTTAAAACACAGAACTGGCAAGCCTAAAGTCCTAGAGAGCCCATGTTCAACCCCTAGTACTGCCAGACTTGCCTAGTACTGGTCTTTCTCATTCTCCATTGCATATTTAAAAAACTCTTTTAAAAAGGCATTCAGCTTCTGATTTTTTTTTAAGTAAGTCAATATATTGGTTCATGAAGCTGGGTGTCTTTGTGTTGCCTCCTTTACAAAGTGATAAACTCCTTAAAAGCATGGGGTTTGGGGTACCTCCATCAGCTAGTACAGTATCTAGCCAGGGAACATAAGCAAGTGCGAAGTAAGTAAATGACTGATGTGAACAATGGAAATATTTCCTGCTCTGGCTGATGGCCAAAATGTCCAGTATCAGTAGTACATTGTTTGGATGAAGTCATGCCTTCTGATACACCCTCTTTAATGCTGAGTCACTCACAGCTTTGTGTGTGTTTATCAACTTCTCTCTAACCCAGGGAACAGAACCAGTCCAGGCTTCCCAGAACTAGAAAAATACAAGAGGAGCTTGTCTCCTTGAGCTATTAACTTGGAGTCAGCTTATGGGACAAGGTTGTAGTATATTCAGATGTTTAAAATGCATATTTCTAATTATCTAAGGAAATATCATATTTATTTAATAAAGAATATGCTTCTTCTTTATTAGACTTATGTAAAACACACAGAAATCACTTTCCAAAATAAACTATTACCAAAACAAACCATATATATATGGTGATGAATCCTTCTGCTATTAGACATTGAGCTGAAGAAACCCTTTCAGGTCTTATCAGAAGCTCTTTCCCACTGGTCTCTGCAAAGTATTTAAAGTGAAGATATAAAGAAACAACCTACAGCTTCAGTTTTTCAGCTGAGAAACTTTATAGTGTTAGAACTGATTTGGAAGGGCACCTGTGTCATCATCTCTACTGGTTGTGTGTACAGCAAACTCACTGGAGAATTAACAAAGCAATAAAGGGAATATCTTTGAAGGACTCATTTGTAAGTAGACATAACACATTTTATTTAAGACAAAAGGTAAGTACTGTAGTTAAAGAAAAATCAATCCAGTACAAGTCCATAAATTGACCAATATTGAGTTACTAGATACAACTTACAAGAAAAATAATCATTTTCATAATAAATAGCCATTTTAAAATTTTTATTCTGTGGGAAATACCAACAAAAATGTGAAAAATGTATTCTACAGAAAAACCACACACAACTGCATGTTTAAATCAGTCATATGTATGACACTGGAAAACTGGATGCCTGATGTGGGGTAGAAAGAATTTTACTCCCTGCTAAACTGCTCAACAGTAGATAGGTAATTAAATAAGCTTGTGGCAGATTCATAAGAGAAAAGAGGGGAATTTCTGATATCATGTGTATCTCCTGAACACATAGGAGAGACCCAGAAGATCTGAACAACTTTCTTGCAATCTTAGACACCATCTTTAAAAAGCTTTCCAGTGTAGAGGATGTTAGGAAGAAGAAAGGAAGGGCCAGTGGCCAGTTACAGTGATTCCAGATCCATCTTTTCTAGGACCAGGCTTTCCTCAGGAGTTGCCATCTCAAAACTGATCTCTAATTGACTTCCGTACTCCCCCTTCCTTATGAAATTTACCTTTTACCAAAGGTATAGGGAATGGTAGTAACATTTTCTTCTTTCCTATACCAACTGTTTTTTTTTTTAAATGGAATTGAACCTGGCAGTAGTGCACCTGATTAAGCATACACATTACAGTACACAAGGGGAGGGTTTAAGCCTCTAGATCCCACCTACGGGGGGGAAGACTCACAAGCAGTGAAATAGTTCTGCAGATTTCTCTCTTTCTCTCTCTCTCTCCCTCCCTTCTCCCTCCCAGTTTTCCTCTTCCCTCTTTTCTGTATACAAAATAAATAAACTAATAAATAATAAATAAAAATATAAAAATAGAATTGCCTTAATAAATCAAACAGCTATGATATGAAGTAATACCCAGGAATTAGAAAGATCTTGCAGTCAATTGCTTCCTTGGAGTGCAAAACTCAAACGGGAAGGGAGCAAAGTGGAAGGGGGAGAGATGCTGGAAGGCCATGTTCCCTGCACCACAGATCATCTGGATGAAATAAAAGCTGCTCCAAGTGGCATCTGGGAGTTTTCTCTTACTCCATCTTTATCTCAGCTGTCTGGGCAACACATTTTTCTGGGAGTTTAATTGTCCTGAACAAGCTCATACTTTCTCCTCCCATTCAATTTATAGTCAATAAGCACTGACTGCATAGGCGTTCCTATGGATAAGCTCATGTGTAAGATCCTCTGATAAAGACAGTTCTTGAATAACTCTTGACAAAGAATGTGCATTACATTCAGGAAAGTGTGTTGATTATGATTCCTTCTGGGTTGTTCTTAACCTGCCTACGTTGCAATCAACCATGGTGGTGTTGGGGAGTGATGGTCAATTACTGGCCCTACTCCCTGATATGTTTCAGTGGAATATCAAAACCCCATGTGTCCAGATATGTGGAGCTCTATAAACAACTTTCAGTGAGTCTTGTTATTCCTCACATCTGAGGTATGTCATAAGTAGTAGATACGTAGTTGCAAATGGAGTGACATGAAACCTCATGTTGCCCAGGAAGAAAGCACATCACAATTACTAGTTTTTCCTCTGGTGACTAAATCTGAGAACTCTGAACTTTGACCAGGCCTTTCCCACAACATAGAGGAATTCTAACTCCCATGCTACTCACTTCTTGCTCCGTGCCTGTACTGCAAAGCCACCGCTCCTGCAGCCATTTGTTTTATTTATTTTTATCTGTTTGGATAGGACAGAGAAAAACTGAGAGGGAAGGGGATGATAGAGAAGGGGAGAGGGAAATAGACACCTGCAGACCTGCTTCACCATTGTGAAGCCTACCCTGACTCCACCTCCCACAGGTGGGGAGCCTGGGGCTCCAACTGGTTCCTTGCGCTTCATACTATGTGCGCTTAGCCCAGTGCACTGCCACGGCATAGACCTCATGCTACTCATTTCTTATTGGAAGAAAGGGTTGTAAATATTTTTAACTGTTTTAGCGACCTTCAACTCCCCCCCCAATTGTTCAAGACCTCTGTGGCAATCCCAAGTAATTTGGACACTATTTCAACAGATAAAGTTTTTAATCAAGTGACTAGCACCAATGAGCAAACCCCACAAGCCATTTATTGAACCCGGTATGCCGCAAGTTCACCACAAACAGTTGCCTCAATTCAAGCCTTAGGTCTGTTCTGTAGACTTGCAAGCTGTAACAAATTTTCTGATGACTCAGGCAGCTGCAGGATAGAAAACAAAACCCTCTGTCCAACCCCTACTTCTAAAGGTTTACTGGGTGTAGCCGAATTTTTTTCTTTTTGCAACATTTGCAACAAAGCAATATGTCTGAAGCATTCCAGAAGAATTCCCTAATCTAAATATAAAATATGCAAGTTACAACTAATCTGACAAATTGCTAAAGAACATAGGATGGTGATAGATCTGTGATGATAAAAAGTAGACAATGGCAAATGAATTGAGTTTTATTCAGCTTCATGACTTATTTACAGTGGCAACAATTAAAAATACATTTATATTGTAACAATTTGAATAACTGGGGTTAGGTCAATGAATATTCTGCTTAAATAAACTTTATGTATACTAAGGCTATTAAGAAAATTACAGGCTATGGTCTATAGTATTATATCTTAAAGAATAAGCATTCAAAACAGTTTTTATAATTATGTTCTTTGCTTTTATACACTTTTACAATAATACGATCACACAAATACAGAAGGGATTTCTGAAAACTCCTGACTGAAAAAGAATTATGACTCATGAGTCAATGATTATAGGTTGTTTTTGTATTTGAAGCAAATACTTCTTGAATGGCAATTGTTACACTGAAGCTAAGAGAGGCTATAAGAATATATTTACCACACAGAGCAGTTCATATGCTGCTAATTTCAAATATTACTTAGGTTCCTAAGTTTATATGGAGGGTTGTTAACCATCCTGTTTCGAAGAAATTCCATGGCTCTTCTTATCTCTTACTTTTACTTTGAAAATCTAAAAAAAAAAAAATTACAGAAACATTGAAAGGATAGTATGATGAACGTATATTTTCTTCACTTAAATTCACCACTTGAATGTTTCATCACAGTTGCTTCATCTGTGTATTGATGTACATATACATGCAAATCTAGAATGTTTTTGGCTTCTATAGATTAAATATTTATTCCATGTTTAGAAAAAAAAAAGAGCTCAACTGACTAAACTCAAGCACATATATGGAAGCAGAGAGGAAGGGCAAATAATCTAAGAAGCATCTAGGAACCAGGACATCTTTTATATAACCAACAACAGTATAATTCTCACATGTAAGAAGATTCACATTAATTGCATAAACTGGTATACAGACCATATTTGAATTTCCCTAATTGTCTCCAAAACATTTTGAAGCGGGATTCTTTTCTTTCAGAGATGGGCTCAAACCAAGATTCGTGTTATATTATTATTATTATTAGTTTTTAATATAGAAAAATTTCCATGTCTAAAAAGCCACTTTTCATGAAAGATCTTTCCTTCCAAGAACCACAAAGTTCCCTGCTGTGCTTTTCCAGTTGTTCCCTCAGTACTGGATTTAGATCAGTTAGGTTTGGCAAAAGCACTTATGTTCCTGTCAAAGTAATCCTTGATATCAAATTCTGAATTTTCTTTGCTTGGCATAATGGTTTCCTCCCCCTCCATTGTTCTGTATTCATACTATAAAGCAGTTTTTGGTTGTTGGTTTTTTTTTTTTTAATATTGCCTGTAATAAGCAATCCACCTCTGCTAGCAAATACAACATTTTTTGGGGGGTGGGGAGGGTTAATGTTATGTTTTGTTTTTAAAGACAGGATATCTTGGAGACTTTTATTTAAACATTTTCCTAACAAATGCTTATGCAGTGAGCCCTTATGTCATGGTTATACAATTTATCATGTGTACTTTGTTGAGTCTACAACTTATTGAAAGCACTGGTTGTCAAAAGCAGTATTAAGTAAAGAACTCTATAGATAGAGACTGAGAGATAGCTAGGAGGAGATCAAACACTTACTTTACCGTGAGTGAGGACCTAGGTTCAAGCTTCTGGCATCACACAGGAACATCACGTGCTAGGGAATCTTCACAAGTGATGGAATAAGGCTGCTGTTTCTCTTCTTTTGCTCCTTTTCTATTTCTGTCTGTTTCTGTCCTGGTGGCCAAACTGGGGGGGTGGGGGGTGGAGGGAATGAAATCTGTAAGTGAAAGAACATGTTAGCATATGGCATTCTGATCTTAGTGAATTTTCTTAATCATTGATGTTTCTCTTTTTAGATATAACTTATTAGAAACAGAAAGAAATTGAAGGGGAAAGGGGAGAGAGAGAGAGAGAAGGAGAGAGAGAGAGAGAGAGAGACTTGCAGTACTGCTTCACCACTTACCATGTTTTTCTCCCTGCAGGGGGAACTGAGGGGCTTGAACCCAGGTCCCTGAGCATTGTAACCCATGTACTCAACCAGGTGCACCAATCATTGATGCTTCCATATATGTGTATCTAAAGTATTAGTCTTCATGATTAAATTGATGGAAGGGCTATCAGTGTCTACGAACCTTCCACTTTCATAGTTATCAATGAAGCTAGGCTTCAAATGGGGAAATTATATGTTCCTAACACTTAATGAATTGGTCTAAACATTAGTAGAACTAGATATTTACTTTCACCACTAGGATCATCAGCCTTTCTGAGTCACTGGATTTTGGCAGGGTTTAGTCTCATCTACATCATTAGTCTCTGCTTGACGTCTACAATCCTTCTTTGAGGTTGGGACCTCACCATTTATAATTCAAACCTAGATCTTCACTTAGAGAAACAGAAATACCCCCTAAGCTCATGAGTGTGAAGGAAATTCCAAAAGGACATTGTATGCATTTCTTATCATCAGGTAGGCCAAAACTTTAGTATTCAGCGATGGAAAATCCACTTTATGGGGACCAGGTGGTGGCACACCTGGTTAAGTGCACATATCACCATTGGCAAGGATCGGGGTTTGAGCCCCCACTCCCCACCTTCAGGGGCTACTTCATGAGTGGTGAAGCAGGTCTGTAGGTGTCTTTCTCTCTCCCTCTCTACTCCTCACCACTCTGAATTTCTCTCTGTACTATAAAAAAAAAAAATAGAAAGAAAGAAAAAAAAAGTCAAAATGGCTAGGAGTAGTGGATTTATTGTGCTGGCATCAAGCCCGTGATAGCCCTAGAGGCAAAAAAGAAAAAAGAAAAGAAAAGAAAATCCACCTTACTGGTAAAGTGATTTTTCCATGGCATTCTGGGTAAAGTGCTATGTCAAGCTACTTCATATTTAGCATAAAGTCTTTTTGTAGAATAGCTTCTAGGCAATAGCTGTCCTGCAGTCAAAAACTTTTCTCAAGTTTAGGCCAAGGCAGAATACATCAAACTTCCTGAGTCTTCCCTCCCGGGTCTCTTTTTCCCAAGCCTTTCATCTTGTCCATGGCTTTCCTTTAAACTCTCTCCAACTGTTCTGTCTCCTTTTAGATACAAAGCCCAGCATTAAATATAGTGTTTGAAAGGATAAGATTAGCACCAAATTTAGAGGACAGTTGCTGTACAATTCTTACATCTTGTGCTCTCATAGTTTCATATTTGTTTTCAGAAATTATCGAACTTTAAAAAAAATACACAAAAGTTCCAAGAAGCAGTGTTGATTATTAGATCATGATACTAATTTTTTTTTTAATTGCCACCAGTGTTATCAGTGACTACATGACGAATCCTCCGCTCTGGCAGCCATTTTTCTTATTTATTTATTTATTTATTTATTTACTTACTTATTATTGGATAGAACAAAGAGAAACTGCAAGGGGAGGGGGAGATAGAGAGAGAGAGACACACACACACACATGCAGACCTGCTTCACCACTTGTGAAGCTTCTGCCCTGCAGAGGTGGGGAGCAGGGTCTTGAACCTGGGTCCTCATGCATAGTAATGTGTTTGCTTAACAGAGTGTACCGGGATGCATTGGATCGACCTTCCCATGGTGCATCCCGTGAGTACCCATTCATTGGGGAAACTGACGATCCTTCCTAGCAGACTGAATCCACATGGATCCCAGTCACTTTCAAAGCCATTAACTGGCTACGGAAGAAGGGCAAACGCTAAAAGAAGAACAGAGTGTACCACCACCCATGTCCCTATATCAAGTTCCAACTTCAGATTGGGATGGCAGCACCTGGATGCATCTGGGTAATAAAAGAATATTAATTGTTTCTTTGCTCTAAACAATTTCATCTTAGAAGAACTTCCCAGGAACAATCCTTTTTCAGATGTTGCCTATAAAGAGAACAACTTTTGCAGAAAAATGGACCTGATTCTGGTTTCCCTTTCATCTCCTACCAGCTGTGAAATTGAGAACCAGTGCTTCCTTAAGTTCAGTGTTGTCAGTTATAAAATGGCCATAATAATGTCAGAGACCATTATAGGGACTAAATGTGAAAAATATGCAAAGTTATTTGCCACACAGGAAGCTGATTATCTTCTCTAAGTGCCATACTCCAAATATACTGAATTTTGTTCAGAATCTTATTATTCTATTGAATTTCAGTGAATAGACAATTTCTCTAATTTACTAGGATATATTGCATGCTGATGAGGTCTGCCAAATGAAAATCAAATTTGTGTGAAATTATTTGGCACATTTAGGGCAGGTTTTTCTTTCTTTTTTAATGTCTTTCTGTTGTTATGTGCTTGATTTTATTTTTTACTAGAGAGCTGTATTGATTCACTTATGCCCTGATTCCATTTATCCTGCTGATAGACACTTATCTTTCATATTTGATGAGCTTATTATAAGATAATTATTACTCAAAATCAGAAAAGAATGGCATTTGCTATTTTATTGTTGATGTGGCTGAGGCTTCACCAATCTGGGCTGGGTCAACTCTTTCAGGCAGAGAGGAAAGTAGAGTGAACACTTCCCTAGCTGCCACAGTAGTCCCACAGAGTATATGGAGACTTGATTTGTGCCATGATTTGAGCTGGAGTACATGGCCAAGCAAGTGCCCTCCCAGGTGAGTTACTTTACCTGCCAGTCTCACATTCACTTGTTTAATTTTTTGCGGGGGGAAATTTTTTTTTGATTGATTTAATTATGATTGACAAGTCCGTTGGATAAGAAGGGTACAATTCCACACAATTCCCACCACCAGAGTTCTGCATCCCATCCCCTCCATTGGAAGCTTTCCTATTCTTGATCCCTCTAGGAGCATGGACCCAGGATCATTATGGGGTGTAGAAGATGGAAGGTCTGGCTTCTGTAATTGCTTCTCAGCTGGACATGGGTATTGGTAGGTTGATCCATACTCCCTGCCCATTTCTATTTTTTCCCTGGTGGGAAGGGCACTGGAGAGGTGGGGTTCCTGGACATTGGTGAGGTTGTCTACCCAGGGATTATTTAATTTTGTGCTGCTAATTTTTTATTTTAATGAGAAAGATACAGAGAAAAAGATATACACACAGGAAGAGAGAGAAGAACCAGAACACTGCTCAACTCTAGCATATGGTAGTGCTAGGGATTGGACCTGGGACCTCAGAGCCTCAGGCATGAAAAGTCTTTTGCATAACCATTATTCTCTCTCTCTCTCTCTCTGTCTCTCTCTCTCTCTCTATATATATATATGTATATATATATTTTAAGAGAGATACCATAGCAATGTTCAGCAGGGGTAGGTGGCAGTACAGGGGATCAAACTTGGGACCTCAGACATGCAAGTCCTACACTAAGAGCTTTTTCTCTGACTCCAAAAGTCCCATGTTTGAAGTCAGATTAAAATATGACCAAAGATCTGGGAAAAAAAAGAGATGTAAGTGTTCACTAAAGTCTGGAACGTTCCCTGGCTGTCACAAGGGTTTTCTTTTCTTCTTCAATGGCACTTTATGGAGAATGGGACCTGAGTTCACACAAAGGGCCCCTTGGGGAGCCTGGACCTGCCCGGGGCAGTTCTGCCCATGTGGCAGGCGATCCAGGGCCAAGGACTCCAGGGCCTTGGCGGACACTCCACTGGGATGATGACATGTACAGTTTGGAAAACAGATTCACTTTCCCTTTTTTCTCCTTCCTCTTCCAGGGCATTCTTTAATGGTCTGTTTACATGTGTAGCTCTGGCTTCCTCTAAGAATAGCTCTTGGGCCTGAATCATCCTGCGTCACCGCGTGTCACATAGTTTCTTCAGCTGTTTCCATGACTGGCAAGGGTGGTTTGCAGCACTGGCTGGAAACCTTCAGGAATGTGCAGGTCAGTCAGTGACTTTAATTGTAGCTACACATGGCATGAGGGATTTTCTATTTCTCTCCATAGACCTGTCTTTAAAATACAGAGCGATCCTTAACAGTGAAGGCAACTCAGAAGAAAACTTCAATATGAAACCCCATCCAATAACATAGGGAGCTACTTGCTCATGTCTTTTAGATATATTCACATGAGCTGTGTATATCTACATCTTAATACACATCAATGTGTTGACACAACTGAGACAAATACCTGTGAAGATTACAATTGTCATTTGGTGGGAGTTTTGGGGTGGGGTGGGAGTGCTGACAGTATTCAGTGCCATGAGCTGGGTGCTCAGAGCATGAGTGTGGTATATATTGGAAAGAACAATATATTTCTGAATTGTATAGTTCAATGAATTGCCTTAATAGTTACTACTTCAATTTAATTTTTTCAAGGAAAAAATTCAAGCAACTGAAATGACATGCTGTATATATAGATCAATATGTATTTGAAACTGCTTCAAAGATTAACTAATATAAAGTGCAGAGGACTTTAAGCTCTCATTTTAAAGGTGACTATATTACTTTTAAAATCCTGCCCCCAATCCACAGTAGCACATCTCATTTCACAATTGTATAGAACGTTTTATAGGCAAAATATAGAAAGTTTTAAAATGACTCCCCCCTTTGGTCCTATGCATTATTGTTGTACAATTCTTTTCTCTCTTTCTTTTCTTTCTCCTTCTTCCCTTCCTTCTTTCCTTTCTACCCCCCTTTTCTTTCATACAGAGAGAGTGTGAAAGCGACTTCAGCACAAAAGTTAGCGTCAATGTGGTAGGGGCTAGTCTTGAACCTGAGCTGTGCACAGGGTGAAGTAGGGCACTATTCAAGTGAGGTAGTCTGTCTGCTCATTGTTGTCAAATTCTATACATTTTTTGGACTGTGTGGGAAAAACAGCATGCTCATTCTTTATTGATGGGAGTAGGAATTGGTACAAACTCTTTGTAAGGGATTTTAGCATTATCTTTTTTTTTTTTTTTTAAGTTCAACTTAATAAATAAACTTTGCCTTAAGAATTACTCTTCTTAGACAAGCAGGCTAGCTCACCTGGACAGTGTGTCTGCTTTGTCATACACAGGACCCAGGTTTAAAGTTAGCATCCACTGGACTTGGAGGAGAGTTTCGTGCTGTAACATCTCTCCCTCTCTCCCTTTCTCATTCATTCTGAAAAATTTGGCTCAGAGTGGGGAAGCCTCAGTAACAACAGCAATAGCTGAAGTAGTAGCAGTATCAACAACAACAACAACATAATTATCTCTCTTCTGGAGCCCAGGACTGAGAAATCCAGAAGGAGAGTCTTAGTGGCATGAGCCAGTGGTACATGCAAGCAATGTGAATCTGCACCATTTGTAAATACTTTGTATCTCAGGATATTCTTACTTCATCCTAAGAGTTTCATCTGTTTGTTTCAAATTTGACATGAATGGCTGGTTGTGTCCTGAAAGCACTCTGAAAGGATGAAGATGTCTTTTCAGATTAGTATTAATATTTATTAATATTTACTAATGTTTATCATTTCTTCTGTTGAGCCAAGTACAGTACTAAGCAGGTCTTATGTGTAATGTCTCAGATAATCCACACAACCTATGAGGTAAACCCCAATATTGAACTCATGTCAATCCTCCCAACACCGCTGTGAGGTGGTTTCTATTCTAAGATCCATTTCGCAAATAAAGCACCTTTCCAAGGACACAGAGCAAGTGAGAGGACAGAGCTTGGCTCTAACATCACATTCCCAGCTTGAACTTCATCTACTTTCCAAACTTGAGCTCTTTATACCATGCTGTTCTGCCTATATATAAAAACATGAAAGGCTCTCAAGAGCAGGGCCTCATGAAAAGCCCCCTCCCACACACACACACCTTCAATCACAGAAGCATAAAGTCCATGGGCTTTGGAGCTCACTGGTATGACTCTTTAACTGTCCTGATTGGGAAGCTGAGTCATAGTTCCAGGTCACATGCTCAGCAGTAGCAGTAAAGCCAAAGTGTGGGGCCAGGGCTTCCAGACTCCAGGACGGTGGGAACACTCATCTCTGCACTCTTTAACATTCGTGTGATGGCAGTGGGCAGAGTATCTGCGGCAGGAAAATGTGGGCCTACAGAAAGGCTGAGCTTTTCTTCAGAGGCACAGGCCACTCCTTATCGATTCTTATCTTTGTCCCACTAAGGTTTAACCTCACGACTCCCTGAGCAGAAATTCCCTGTCTGGAGTCACCAATGAGATCAGCCCTTGTTTGAAGCATCATTTCAAAAAGCGTCTACATGTATTATCTAGACAGAAAATGCTTGACTACAAGCAAGTTGTTGCCATGGCACTGAGACGGCATTCGTGGTGCACAAACATCTTCCTAATATAGTTTTTCTAATAAAAATAGAAAGTGAAGGCAGAGCAGTGAATTTGAGCAGGGTGAGGGGATTGGAAGAATTGAGCTTTCTTCATTGTGCTTCTTTTCCCTTTATTTTAACTCCTGCCAATATCAAAGCGATCACCAAATGTCTTCAGACTAGTGATTTGGGAGGGTGATGGAAGCATGTGATGCAGCAGGCTGGGGGTGGGAGAGGGAGGGGTGCTTACTGTATCTCTCTGACTGCAAACTAAATCCTGGACTCGTGCCACTTGTGCCCAGACTTTAACAGTTCAGGAGATGATAACCATGGCACCAACAGACTCGATAAAGATCTACATCTAGCTATTTATATAAATAATGTATGTCCCAGGATTTTTACCACTCTGAGCTGCCAAAGATCCCTTTTCTACTCTTGGTATTTTTTTTCTTTTCTTTTGTTCTTTCTTTCTTTCTTTTTTTAAATAAATTTTTATTTATAAGAAGGAAACATGGAAAAAAAAACATAGGATAAGACGGGTACAACTCCACACAATTCCCACCACCAGAACTCAGTATCCCATCCCCTCCCCTGATAGCTTTCCTATTCTTTATCCCTCTGGGAGTATGGACCCAGGGTCATTATGGGATACAGAAGGTGGAAGGTCTGGCTTCTGTAATTGCTTCTGCGATGAACTGGACGTTGACAGGTCAAATGACACTCCCAGCCTGTCTCTCTCCCTAGTGGTGAGGGGATCTGGGGAAATGGGGCTCCAAGACACATTGGTAGGGTCATCTGCTCAGGGAAGGCCGGTTGGCATCATGTTAGCATCTGGAACCTGGTGGCTGAAAGAAGAGTTAACATATAAAGCCAAACAAATTCTTGACTAATCATGAACCTAAAGGCTAGAATAGTGCAGATGAAGATTGGGGGGTCTCCATTTTGTAGATAGTTAATAGGATGATCACCACCACTGGAAAAAATGAAGACATTGATGATTAACTAAGTCATGAACTTTATTGAATCATTGCCTTACTGTTCTTTAAAAAATGCTAGAAATCAGGCTGGGGAGATAGTATAATAATTGTGCAGAAGACTTTAATGTCTGAGGTTCTGAGGTCCTAGTTTCAGTCCTCAACACCACCATTAGTCAGGGCTGTGAGAAGTGCTCTTGTATATCTGCTGCTGTACCTTTCTCTAAACTTCACTCTCTCATTAAAATAAAACAAATATATATATTTAAAAAATTCTAAATATTGTTCCAAGTTCCTCTTATTATATTTCTGCACCTGGGCTGCTGCTCAGAAGGGCACATATCCTACCAAGTGAGCTATCATCTTCCGGGTCCCACCTACTCACTCCCCCAGCCTCCACAGAAGTTGGACTTTTTAAATTAATAGCATTGATATTGTTTCATTTGTTGAGTCTATGGATCCAACAGAAAGCCTTTTTCTCTTGGAGGGTTTTTCATTAATATCAAAATTGCTATGTGGTTAAAACCTACTTCCTAGGTCTAGTACTTTTTCTTTCTCCTCCTTTCTTCTTTTTTTCAGATATCAAATACTGACTAATAGGATTTACTGATACACAGAGAACATTCTACCTATGTCTCCACCATCATACTCAGAAGGAACGTTGTGTTACCAAGAAGTGAAGAAACCCCATATCACTAAGGTTGAAATGAAGGGCCACAGTTTTCGCAATGCTTTTTGACTCATCTTTTATCTCTGAGTCATTTGAAACCGCCCCAACTCTTCCCAAAGTTAATCCTCTTTGAAGAAAATGTCTAAGTAAATGATACAGTATGATATTTTTGAGGCTCTGACCTCACTGGGAGAACCAGAGATAGGGGGCATTTCACTGCGGAGAAGAATAGGAGAAAAGCACTGTCAAAAACATGCCCTATAGAAAAAGGAGATGTTGCTATTTTCCACCAACTATTTTGAGATCACACATTTCCCTATTCTCACATTCTTTTGTTTTCTGTGCTCTGCTCTGAAGGAGCATGGGTGCCTAAATGGGAAGAAGAGCTCACATTCAGACTTTTAAAAACTGACACGGTGCTCCAAAAATGTCTTCCCAGAAGCTATTTTAATAGGTGGTAAGTCCTTCCACTAGAGAGATTTATAGAGTGGCGAAAGAGAAGTTTTGCTGCACAGTTCAGTATAGGATAGTCTACGGAATGTTCACAAGAATAACTTGACTATACTTGGAGGATTACTCAAACACCTCCGTAGAGAGGGTTTCATTTACACTGCAAATTTTAGAACAGCATTTCCTGACACTAGAAAAAGAAAAAGGAAAGAGCAACAGGACAACGGAGTCATTTGGTTTTTATGAGGAAAGTGAAACTGATCAGTTCATTGAGCTCAGGTATAATGGATATGTAACTTATTAAGAAACACAATCAGTTAACAGTACAAGACAGGAAAATGACAACATTCAGAGGAAGGAGACAAGAGGACGAAAACTGATATTGATCATAAATCTAGAATTCATTCATTTAAAAAATCAGCTTTATTGCGACATAACTCTCATGCCACAAAATTCACTTTTTTAAAAAAATTATTTAAGGGTGCCGGGCAAAGTGCAAGGACCGGCCTAAGGATCTGGGTTAGAGCCCCTAGCTCGGCACCTGCAGGGGGGTCGCTTCACAAGTGGTGAAGCAGGTCTGCAGGTGTCTATCTTTCTCTCCCCCTCTATGTCTTCCCCTCCTCTCTCCATTTCTCTCTGTCCTATCCAACAACAATGATAGCAACAACAACAACAAGGGCAATAAAAGGGAAAATATAGCCTTCAGGAGCACTGGATTTGTAGTGCAGGCACCGAGCCCCAGCAATAACCCAGGAGGCAGAAAAAAAAATTTTTTAATTAAAATTTTTATTTTTATTTTATTTTATTTTAAAAAAATATTTAATTTATTTATTTATTCCCTTTTGTTGCCCTTGTTGTTTTTTATTGTTGTAGTTATTATTGTTGTTGTCATTGTTGGATAGGACAGAGAGAAATGGAGAGAGGAGGGGAAGACAGAGAGGAGGAGAGAAAGATAGACACCTGCAGACCTGCTTCACCGCCTGTGAAGCGACTCCCCTGCAGGTGGGGAGCCGGGGTTCGAACCGGGATCCTTATGCCGGTCCTTGTGCCGGTCCTTGTGCCGGTCCTTGTGCTTTGCGCCACCTGCGCTTAACCCGCTGCGCTACAGCCCGACTCCCAATTTTTATTTTTTTTTATAGTTTCCACCAATGTCATTGTTGGGCCTCAGTAGTTGCACTACAAATCTACTGTTTCTAGGGTTCTTTTCTTTCCTTTTTTTCCCCTTATTTCATTGGATAGGACAGAAAAATCAAGAGAGGAGGGAGAAACAGAGAGGAAGAGAGAAAGACAGACACCTGCAGACCTGCTTCACCACTGGTGAAGCATTCCATTTGCAGATGGGCAGCGGCAGGAGAGGTGGGCGTGGTGAGTCCAGGAGGTCTTTGCACCTGGTGATACATGTGACTAACAAGGTGCACCACTACCTGGACCCTGCAGTTCATTAGTTTAAGGCACACCTTCTGTGTTTTAAAGCATATTTATAGAGTTGTGCAACCATCACTGGAATCTAACGTTAGAACATTTTTGTCATCTCTAAAGAAACTTCCTCCAACCCCAGTCCTAGGCAACCACTGATTGACTCTGTTTCTGTAGATTTCCCTACTCTGGAAATTCATATAAATGGGTTCTTACAGATGAGGTCATTTGTGACTGACTTCTTTCACTTAGATCAGTGTTTTTAAGGTTCATCTTAAGAATCATCTATATTGTAACATGTAGCAGTGATTAACTTAACTCCTTTTGATTGTCAACTAGTAATCTACTATACCCAGGTAATAAATTTATTTTTAAAATTCATTCATTAGTTAATGAGCATTTTGAATTGCTTCCCTATTGGAGCAATGTTGCTATGAGCATCCTTATTTCTGCTTTTGTGTATGCTTGAGTTTTCAGGTCACTGGCATTTATCTAGCAGTGGAAGCCCAGGGTTAGAAGTGGTAATTCAGGGGCTGGGCAGTGGTGCACTGAGTTGGCTTAAGATGTACAAGGACCCGAAGTTCAAGCTCCAGTTCCTTACCTGTAGGGGGAAGTTTCACAAGCTGGTGAAGCAGTGCTGCAGATCTCTCCCTCTCTATCTCCTCCTCCCCTCCCAGTCCTCTCTATCCTTCCAAATAAAAATAATTAATAAGTAAATAGAAATAGTAATTCTATATTTAATCCTTTGAGGAACTGCTAAATTATTCTCCAAAGTGGCTGTTTCAGTTTTATTCACACCTGTAATGTCTGATTCGTTCACATACTTGCTAACATACTATATGTTTCTCAATCTCTCTCTCTCTCTCTAGCTTTATTGAGATTCCACTCATGTGTACTACAGCTCATCCACTTAGCATGGACTGCACTGTTCAATGGATTTTAATGAGTACACAGTTGTTAATCACCGTCACAACCAATTTGAGGATATTCTTATCACCCAAAGAGAAGGCGCCCCCACTCATTGGCAATTCCTTTCTATGTTCCCCCATCTTCTCCTTCCCTTGTCCCCTCCCAGTCACTAATGCACTTTCTGTCTCTATAGACTGATGTTTACTCTGGCTGAAGGCAGTCCAGTGTGAGTTTTATCTATTTGCATTTTTGACTTACAGTTCCTTAAAGACTAATGGTGTCAGATATCTGTTCATGTGCTTATTGACTACTATTATGTTTGCTTGGAGAAATATTTATTGAGATAATTTGTCCATTTTAGAATCCTTTAAGAGATTCCCTTATTTACATTTTTTTTTCTTCTAGAGACAGAGAAAGAGAGAGGAAGAGAGGACAGAGCACTGTTCACCTATGGCATGTGTGTTACTGGGTATTGAATTTAGGACCTCTTATGTGCAAGGTCAGAGCTCTAATACTGAGATATCTCCTTGACCTCCTGTCCTATTTATTTACTTGGATCTTTTCTTTACTTCCACAAAATTTGTAATCCAGGACAAAGGCAAGTAGCCACATGGTTTCATTAGTATGCTGAGGCACAGGCTGCTCTCTGCTATGTGCAGAGAGGAGGCATCTAGCTCAGATTTCCATGGAAAAACATCGAGAGTGAGACCTTAAGGATGAGTCCAAGCAAAAGAAGCAACGATGTGCACAAGCTGAGCAATCAGAGAGACATGGTTCCGTTAAGGAGCTTACTGGTGCTTTTCAAGGCTGGGAGATAAAGGAGAGACAGACAGGGAGTACTGAAAGGTAATGTCTGAAGAAGCAGCCAGGAGCCTGACCACCAAGCCCATTAAGCTGTGTTAAGAAAAGCCATGGGGAGCCACACAGGATTTCAAACTGAGGAGATAATAGGAAAAGATTTATAGTTTAGACACAGGAGAAGGACAGCAATAATAATGGCTGATAGCATGTGTTGATAAGATGCCAGACAGTGTACTCAATGTCATACATTTTCTACTTTTCAAGCAGATCACTTTAGCTTACATTAAAAGGTACCCTTGCACACATAAACTTATATCATGCTATATTGTCAGAAATGACAAAAGTAACATTTTAGTCTTCTTAAGAAGGATTTTTTTCAATAGTTACCAGTGTAGATGTGACATTATGTGAAGTGTGGTCCATCTTTCAAAATTCATAACTCAACAATGTAAACAAATAGGATGATAGTTTTCATTCTGAGAATGTAACATTTGGGAAAGGCTATTAAACTACAGAGTAGCTCTGAATAAGTTTGAATTATGTTTAATTTGAATTACTCCCCCAAGAAGTGGTTTTGGATTAGCTTAGAGGCGTGTGTGTGTGTGTGTGTGTGTGTGTGTGTGTGTGTGTGTGTGTGTGTGTAGGCCGAGGCACATAGGAATTTGGTGGTGAAAGGCCTTGAAAACATTATAAATGTGTACCTTCAATTACGGAAGTCTATACATAATGTTTTTTAAGTTTATTTATTGGGGGATTAATGGTTTATAGTCAATACAGTAAAATACAGTCGTTTGTACATGTGCGACATTTCTCAGCTTTCCACATTCCATTCAGCCCCCACTAGGTCCTCCTTTGCCATCATGTTCCAAAATTTGAAGCCTCCCTTCCCTACCCCAGAGTCTTTTACTTTGGTGCAATACATCAATCACATCAACTCCAGTTCAAGTTCTGCTTAGTGTTTTCCCTTCTGTTTTAATACATAATTATACATAATGTTTTAGAAAAGACATAAAGCTATCAGAAGGGAGGATCACACTTTTCTTTTTTTCTTTTATTTTTTTAAAATATTTATTTTATTTATTTATTCCCTTTTGTTGCCCTTGTTGTTTTTTATTGTTGTAGTTATTATTGTTGTTGTCATTGTTGTTGGATAGGACAGAGAGAAATGGAGAGAGGAGGGGAAGACAGAGAGGAGGAGAGAAAGATAGACACCTGCAGGCCTCCTTCATCGCCTGTGAAGCGACTCCCCTGCAGGTGGGGAGCCGGGATCCTTATGCCTGTCCTTGTGCTTTGCGCCACCTGCGCTTAACCCGCTGCGCTACAGCCCGACTCCCACACTTTTCTTCTCTAGGTCTTCTACTGGTGTTGTTGAACTGAATAGTCATGAAAACTTTTCTGTTACAGACTAGACACACTGCCAGATGTGACATTCAGGACTGATGTAGCAGTCAGGTAGATGGGAGTCTCAGCTACTCAGTAAGGACTCAGATCACAGAGCTGTGAGCTCCTCGCTGGTTTCCAGAAGAGCTGACCAAGAGACCCAAGACACCAAAGCAACTGGGAGTCTCAGTGGACATTGGGTACTAGCTGTTTACCAAGAATATGAACAGTCTCCATCTACCATTGTGACCACACCAGTAGTTATTGGCTTAATGTCAGCTGTACATGCTCTTCTTTTAGGCGTGAATAGAAACAACTGTATATAGATGGCAAGATGGTAGGGAACTGTCTAGGGCACAGGGAAAATGTACTCAAACAACACAGCCTTTGAAAACAATCAGTAAATTGCGAATCCTCAAACAGATTTGTGTTCCAAAGAAAATGAGTCAGAACCCCAAAACAGAACACAAGCAGAGCCCAACATCTAAAATGTTTAACACTTACCATCATAAAGCTAGATTGCATTCATTGTTGGAGGGCTCATATTTTTGGTTCTTCACTGAATAAGGACATGGAACTGTCAGAACAGGACTCCCATTTTCAAGCACTTGTTGAGCCTTTAAAATGCATATTATACTTAGGATAAAGTGAAATTCCTGTTTTCGGAGGCCATCTTCCTTATCTAAGTGCATGGCAGGGGGCAGGCACGTCCCAGCTCTCCCTCTTGCTGCTGCATGGTCTCTAACATGTTGACATCCTTCAGATACTTGGTCTAGCTGCCTTCACAGAAATCAACTTCTTAGCGTAACTCTTGTAAATTCCAGACGTAGAAATTTGCTCTTGGGAGTTGGGCGGTAGTACAGCGGGTTAAGCGCACGTGGTGCAAAGCTCAAGAACCGGTTAGGATTGGGTTCCAGTCCCAGGCTCCCCAACTGCAGGGGAAGTCACTTCACAAGTGGTGAAGCAGGTCTGCAGGGGTCTCTCTGTCTCTCTTCCTCTCTATCTTCCCCATCTCTCTCAATTCCTCTTTGTCTCTATCCAATAACAAATAAAAAGAAAGAAAGAATTCTTAAAAAAAAAAAAAAGAAATTTGCTCTTACCTGATTATCTCATTTTTGTTGGAATCAGAACTGGATAGATGCCAAAGAATACTACTGAAGTCTCCATCTCCATTAAACTTTTGGCTGTGGAGATGGTGGTCTAGAATCTAGGTCTTAGGACACAGTAACGTGAGCCGTCACCCTATCCTAGACATGCAGTCAAGGAAGAGGCTCAGGTATATCACTGCAATGGTCACATCTGTATGCCTTCTTTTAGCTTGTTTTCATTCATTCATTCATTCATTCACTCATTCATTCATTCAAAAATGTCTACTTATTAATGCCATGTCTGCAAGTTTACATATACTAGACAATCCTTAAAAATGCAGTTATTGAGTGCTATTTTCACTGTGTCTTACAGAAAAATTAGAGCTAAGGAAAAAAAAAAAACCAACTTAAATGTCATTAAACATATTCTTTAAATAGAGTAATTTCCAAAACAAATCAGATGCACTGACATTCTAAGCCTCCTCAGGGTGATGGGACTTGTCTTTGATTCTCTTCTACAGTGTTTGGAAGAAATTGTCCCAGAAGCTCTTATATCAGAGTGCAAATATGTGTGCAAAGGGTCTATCTGCCTATGCTGGACTTGTGACAAAACCATCCAAATGTCACTGTAATTTATTATTACACTTCCAATCTTGAAATATTTATTTTTTAATATTTATTTATTTATTCCCTTTTGTTGCCCTTGTTGTAGTTATTGTTGTTGTTACTGATTTCATTGTTGTTGCTGTCGTTGTTGTTGGATAGGACAGAGAGAAATGGAGAGAGGAGGGGAAGACAGAGAGGGGGAGAGAAAGATAGACACCTGCAGACCTGCTTCACCGCTTGTGAAGCGACTTCCCTGCAGGTGGGGAGTCAGGGCTCGAACCGGGATCCTTACATCTGTCCTTGTGCTTTGTGCCACGTGTGCTTAACCCACTGAGCTACCACCCGATTCCTGAAAAATTTTTATAGACTTTAGAATAACAAGATAGAGTTTATATCATGACAGGAAAAATGTTCAGTTAAGAGAACAATATCATAATATAGAGATAATATATACAATATGAAGCATTTTATAGACACATATGTGCTGTATGCTTCACAATGGTTTGGTCTCGCTCTCCCCCCACCAGGAGAATTGGTTTGGCCCTTGCTACTTTCGGGCCTCTTTTTCTCCCCGCCCCCTATGCTACTTAGTTCCAGAGTTCTGGTGTGACCGTGGGAAGAGAAGGATGCAGGACAGATCTGTGTGGTGATTAGTTTGGGTTAGTTTCTGAATCGTTGTTCGTGAATAAAGAAATACAGCTTCCTGGCCCAGCCGTGTGTCCTCGAATCTCTCTCTACCGTCACGAAGCTAGGCTGGCCTGCTGGAGCCCCCGAACTTTAACAACATATATAGATATGAAAAATACTGATGTGTATATGTGTAGCTGGGGTTGTACACATGCATCATTTTACCATTCCAGGCTATCTATCTATTTATCTGATGCATATATATGTGGAGATCGAGGGATGTGAGACAGAGAGAGACAGAAAAAGAGAAAGGGAGAGATACCACTGCAGCTTCCTCTCATGCCACAGCACCTCCTGTGTGTAGCCAGGAGTCAAACCAGGTCTGCACAAATATCAATCCACACATCCTACCTCATGAGCTTTCTCTCTAGTCCCTGAAATGCAGCTGTATATATTTATAGAAAGGGCCAGAAAGATATGTAACAAATTGCTAACAGCACTTACCTCTGGAGTGTGAGATTAAAGAGATGTTGGAAGGAAATTTCCCTCTTGTATGTTTGCATTGTTTGTTTAATTAAAAAATGTCTAACCTCCATCCTTTTTCTTAAGTTTTGACAAAATAAATATATAAAAGTGTGGGCAATTATACAATTGTCCTCTTAGTTATTAAAAGCGTGCCTTCAACCTGGCTATCACATAGACGGCCTTCTACCCACATAGAAGGAGGCAAGGTTATAAAGGTTCTACCCCTCTCCGCATTGGTCTATAGGAGGGGTAGGGTATGTCCACATCACATTCACTTACTTACAGACATTTAACTACCCTGTACAGAATGGAGATCATGGGTACTAAAAATGTTGGCCAACAACCTGCCTTTCCTGGGCAGATGACCCCATCAATGTGTCCTGGAACCCTACCTCCCCAGAGCCCTGCCCCCACTAGGGAAAGGTAGAGACAGGCTGTGGGTAAAGATTGACCTGTCAATGCCCATGTCCAGCAAAGAAGCAACTACAGAAGCCAGAACTCCCACCTTCTGCACTTCTTAGAGATCTTTGGTCCATACTCCCAGAGGGGTAAAGAAGAGGGAAGTTTCCAGTGACAGGGATGGGTTATGACACTTCAGTGGTTGGAGTTGTATGAATTGTACTCCTCCTATCCCAGAATTTAGTTAGCCATTATTAAAACACTAATAACAAAATATAGAAGTTGAAAAATAAGAAAACAAAAAGCAGAATTTGAACCAGGTTTGGTGTATTACCAAAGTAAAAGACTCTGGGATGTGTGTGTTGGGGGCAGGGGGATGTTCAGATCCTAGAACATGATGGCAGAGGAAGACCTAGAGGGTGTTGAATTGTTATATGGAGAACTGAGAAATGTTACACATGTACAAGCTACTGTATTTTACTGTTGACTGTAGACCATTGCCCCCCCCCATAAAGAAAAAATTACAGCCAGACAATTGCTTTTCCATTCTGTCATTTTATTTTAGAGGATTAATGTTGGATGCAGGTGATAGAAAGTCCTGTTTTAAATACTTCACACTTGACAACAAAAGGCTACATTACTATCTAATATATGGATTTGCGTGTGTGCACATGTGTGCATGTGTTGGGGGGCGTGGTCTGGTATAACATAATTCCACAGGCTGGGTAGTTTATAAACAGTAGAAGTGTAGTTCTTACACTTCTGGGCTGGAAGTCTTGGGTCAGGACTCCAGTCTGGAGAGAGTCCTCTTCCAGATCCCACACATAGTAGGCAGGATATGGGGGATAGGGACCCAGTTTCCTAAAAGTACTCATTCCAAGCATGAGGGCCTGCCTCACCACGGATGCACTTCCTGTAGGGTTCACCTCCCAATTCCATCTTATCTGTAGATTAGACCATCAACACAGGATTTTGGAAAGATACATACATTCAAACTTTGATCAGGAACCAGGGGTATATTTCTGTTTCTTTCTCTGTAACGTGCAGATGCACCAGGTTACTATTAGTAGCCTTGAACTTCATCTTAGTGGAGGCGACTAACAGCTGGTAACAGAGCACAGAATAGAATTCTGGTCTAACCACTTCTTTCCTGGTGTGCTGTCAAATCTGATGGACTAAATTCAGGCAACACCTGAGATCTGGGGGCCCCACCCCTTCCTGCTGCAGTGAGTCAACGCTGTGTGTGGGAACTGGTGATTTTTTGTTTTGGTTATGCCATCTGAACTTTCCTATGAATAACAGCCCTGATCCTCCTTCCTTTCTGTCATCAGCCCATTGAATTCACAAGTTGGAAAATGAGAGTAGGGACTTGAATCATGTTGCTAATCACCAGGGGACCTGTGGGGCTGCTTATCAAAAGGATCTGCATATTTTCCTTGTTTAACTTCAGGAGGCCATGACTGCACATACTTCCCAGTCTTTCTCCCTTTTCCATCTCTACCCTCACCCCCCTTTTTTTTCTACAAACAGTAAAAGCCTCCTGATGACTTGATCTAGTTAGCATAAATTGATTTAGATTTGCTGGAGTTATGAGCTCTTTAGATAAATACGCTTTTAAGTGATACTGATAACCATAATTTCAGAAGAGCCATGCAGTTTAAATAATTAAGAAGAGCTTTCACTTCTGCCTGGAAATTTCAGTTCCAGCCAGTGACAAGTCAGCAGAGATGGATGGACTGGAGAAGGGGTATTGAGGTGGTTGCATGATATGATGCCATTTATTTATTTATTTGTTGACTTTAAACTGTCAATTGAATAGAATGAGTCTCTGTCACACCACACCATACTTCCCAAGATGCTTGCCTTTATTGCTTGTGTTTCATTTTTTTGCTTGACAACATTAATATTTATTAGAAGCATCTGCCAAGGATTTCTTCTACAAAAATAGTACACATTTTAAGTTTGATTGGTTCAGTGCATGGTGAAATGGGGAAATATTTCCACACGATTTTTGAATAATAGTGTTTGTAAATGTTTACTGGATATAGCATAAAATTATTTTTTTTCATATCATGATGATTATGTAGCAAAACCCAAGTATAAACTCAGATAGCATTTCCACTAACCTACCTCTTCAAACATCCCTTTCGCCTGGACATAAACAATTTGGTTCCAGTAAGTTTCAGCCCCTTTATATCACTCAGCAATCACATTTTAGCTGCCACATGGAGTGCTGTGAATTGGTCTGAAAGCCATTAAGATAAAGAAAATGTTGTCTACCACTTATGCATTAACGCTGAAGTGAAGCATTTCTGTTGCTGAGACATCAATGCATAATCCATAGCCATCTTTTCCAATCAAGCACTTATCACAGTACTCTGGTCATAGTAGGTCTTCTCTTGACAGTTTTATGTAGATATAACCCACACACTATTCCTTAAAACATTCAACTTTGTGGATTTTAGTGTAGTTACAGAATTATGTATCCACTACTATAGCCTGTCATTTCACGAACATCTCATAAAAACTGCAGCAAAGGTGGGCACAAGGAATCACATCATTGCAAGACTGGCCAGCTCCTCATGGGGCGCAAGCGCTTCCACACTGCGATCATCTTCTCTGGCACTATGCTATTCCACTGCAGAATACTGTGCCCCAGTATGGTTCCGTAGCCCCCATGTCCACTTGGTCGATTCCAAATTATATTCCTCCATGAGGATAATTTCTGGAACCATCCGTTCCACCCCGGTTCCATGGCTGCCAGTTCTTAGCAACATTGCCCCGCCAGATATTCGTCGGGATGCGGCATCATCTAAGTTCATTTCCCACGTCTACGCTCGACCGGACCTGCCAATATACGCGGATATCTTCGCCCACCCTGTCCAACGCTTGACGTCTCGTCACCCAATCTGGTCCCCTACGCCTACACTGAACTTCTCTGTTCCAGTCTCTTGGAAACAGAGTTGGCAGTCAGCTGAGGTAAAGAACAAACACCTCATCACAGACTCCTGCAAGCGTCAACCCGGCTTTGACCTAGCACGTTATGATTGGGCCCTCCTCAATCGCTATCGAACTGGCCATGGCCGGTGCGCCGCTATGTTCCATCGCTGGGGAGCCAGAGACGACCCGAACTGCCCCTGCGGCTCCAGACAGACTATGACCCACATAGTCAACGACTGCCACCTCTCCAGATTCAAAGGAGGTCTCGAAACTTTACATCAGGCTCAACCTGACGCTGTTGACTGGCTACGGAAGAAGGGCAAACGCTAGAAGAAGAATTGTTGTTGTTACTGATGTCATCATTGTTGAATAGGACAGAGAGAAATGGAGAGAGGAGTGGAAGAAGAGAGGAGGAGACAGACACCTGCAGACCTGCTTCACCACTTGTCAAGTGACTCCCCTGCAGGTGGGGAGGCGGGGGGCTCGAACAGGGATCCTTAGGCCGGTCCTTGTGCTTTGTGCCATGTGCGATTAACCTGCTGCGCTACTGCCCGACTCCCTGAGAATCTTACTTTTATAAAAAAGAATATAGGCAAGAGCACTGACAAAATAGCTCACCTGGGCAGTGTGCCTGCTCTGCTTCCCAGGCTCAGTTTACCTTCCTCCCCATGCCCAGCTATACACACATCATAGTGGAAGAAGGAAGCTTTGGTGCTGTGATGTCTTTCTTTCCATCCTCTGTCTGCCTGCTTGTTTCTCAGTTTCAGTCTAAAAAAGGTTATGTGGGAGCAGTGACACCTAGGTGATGACCACACACCACACGCACACATACACACACACACACACACACACACACACACACACACACCTAAACAAGAGATGATGATGTGCAATTTATACACTTTAATACACATGTCAGCACTGATGCTTTTTTATAAAGATGCCTTTGGTGGTAAGGTTTCTGCTGCAGGATAGATTGTTCCAGAATTTTCTGTCCCGGATACCTTACTGGGATCACAGTTGGGACTCAGTACTTTTTCACTGATTAATGTTTTCTCCTTGTTGTCATGTTTTGCTTTAATCTATTGGTTGTCTGGTTCTTACTCTTTGGCTGACAGTTGTTGAAATTTCCTGGTTCCCAGCCTATTCAATAACTGCTCTTTTGGCTTAGAAGCCCACTTTTCCGAAACTTCTGCCAATTTTCTGAACAGCACCAAAATATGCTAGGCAGAGGATTCTTCAGAATAGAGCCAGCAGGAATTCTTTTCAGATGGAGTATCAAGGAGTGAAATTAGTCTCTCTCTTGTTTCAAACTAGTCTTTTTCCTGTACCACTTGCAAGGTTTTGCCTTCTCCTAGGACTCTCAGGACAGAAAACAACTCCTGGGGCCAGAAATGATTTACTGGGTGGGCCACTTGCCTTGTCATTGGGTTGAACCCTGTCACCACCACAGGAGAGGTGCTGTGGTATCAGAAACTCTGGTGTCCTGATGTCTCTTCCTCTCTCTGTCTCTTTTATCTGAAAGACACTCAGACTAGGGCCAATGAACTTGCATGTGTGTGAAGCCAGAGTCTACAAAATAATAAAAAAGAATAGGAAAAACAACTCCCACTTCTACTCCTGCTTCAAGTCCCCTGAAGTATAACTTCATTCTGGAAGAGTTTTCAGATTGAGATGCAGAGTAGTTCCAGATTCACACAGTAACTACACCGTCCTGCAGTGTCCATGAACTAAAAGCATAAAAGATGCTTCCTATATATGTGTGTATGTATACATATGCAATTTCATTTTTATTTGATAGGACAGAGAGAGAGATTGAGATTGCTTCACTTACCTGGGAAGTTTCCTCCCCTGTAAGTGGGGACCAGGAGCTTGAACCCAGGTACCTGTGCATGGTTCTTCTTCTAGCGTTTGCCCTTCTTCCGTAGCCAGTCAACAGGTCAGGTTGAAAGCTGTCAGGAGCTGCTTGTTGCTGGCTTTGAAAGTGACTGGGATCCATGTGGATTCAGTCGGCTAGGAAGGATCGTCAGTTTCCCCAGTGAATGGGTACTCACGGGATGCACCACAAGAAGGTCAATCCAATGCATCCCACCTATGCATGGTAATATGTGTGTTCTACTGGATTCACCACCGCCTGGCCCCCGATAGCTTCACACATCGTAAAGTTTTGAATCCTTGCATCTCTGTTTAGATTCATTCCTAGCTTAGTATATCAAAACTAGCCTGTATAGCCGGTGTTGCCCTCCTCTCCACCCCACCTCAACCTACTGAAATGTGTTCTTGTGGGCTGGGGTGGATAGCATAATGGTTATGCAAACAGACTCTCATGCCTGAGGCTCCAAAGTCCCAGGTTCAGTCCCCTGCACCATCATAAGTCAGAGCTGAGCAGTGCTCTGGTAAAAATAAATAAATAAATAAATAAATAAATAAATGTGTTCTTGCTTTAGGATTGACCTGCTAATAGTTTCCTTCGACTCTGCTAGGCACAGTGGGTACCCAGGACAATAGTTCCAGGACACTTTATTGCTAGTTGTCTCCTAGTTCAGAACACCTGCTAGTGAAATGCTAGCCTTCAGTGTGATCTTGAATTCAGCGGCTGAATAGAGAGCAGCAGACAGGCCAACAGTCAGTGGTAAGATCTGAGTAATTTTTCTTGTCCATTTAGCCTGCAGGGGCTATGGTTCCCAACGCGTGGTTGCCAGAAGCTGACAGACAGGTGGTTAGATAGTTGTTTGGCCTCCTCCTGAGTGGAGTTATGTAACAGGTTAACCTGAGCACATGACAGTTCAGGGCATGCTGCCAGACATTCCTCCCATGGTGACTCAGAGGCCCCTGACTATGGCCAGGAGAGGGGGATCATTCATCTGGCTTTCCCATTAATAATCTAGGAAACTTTGTTTTTCATTTATTCATTCACTTAACATTAATTAGCTCCAGCTATGAGTTGGGCAATGTACTGAGTGATGTTAACTACAGCCAATAGGACAGTCTCCTCCATTCATGAAGTCAGCACTCCACTGACAGGAGGGGAGGGGGCATATACCACAGCCTCTGGCTATTTTCCTGGCTCCCCAAGAGGGGTAAGTGCCACATCCTATCTGAATGCACAGTCTGTTTTAACTTAGCAGTTGACCAAAACTCAGAATTCAGCAAACACTGCCTGTTACCATCATCAATGGTGGATCATAGGAGTTCTTCTGGCCTTCCTTTACCAAGAGGGCACTGTACCTCAGAGAGGTTGACAGTTTGCTTCCAGATCACTCTGGAGGGACAAAATCTGTCAGTCTCAAAATATACCTCTTCAGCATATGGATGGCTTCATAAGAGGGGCTCTGAGGGCTGGGAGGCAAAGGTATTTCCATGCACAGAGGAAGATTTAAGGGTGTCCCTCTCACTCCATGGGGAAGGTCTCTCCCCTACATGGCCAGAGAGGGCTGCCTTGATAGCTCGGGTCTCCACACTGTTATGGCCTTGTCTGTGGGATCCTTCCCGGTGACTTCTCAGGACTGGTCTTTCTGTCCCCCTAAAGGGCCTTTGTTTTAGCCCTTACAAGTTACTTAGAGTGGTACCTTAAACTGTTTTGCCGTGGCTCAATTTTATAATTAAATTTTTTAAAAAAAATTTTGAATTGAAACAGAAATTGAGAAGGGGAGGAGAGGTAGAGAGGAAGACAGACACTTGCAACACTGCTCCACACCTTATAAAGCTCGCCGGCTCTCCTTCCATTGCAAGTAGGGAATGGGGGCTTGAACTTGGGTCCTTACACACTGTAACATATGTGATTTACAAGGTGTGCCACTGCCCACACCCCACCAGTAGTTCAGTGTTAATGGGCTGTTTCTCTATATCTAGGAGGTATGAGTGTTTTAATATTTCTACCCCATTGGATATAAATTGAGAGAAATCAAGAGAAGGGGAAGATAGAGAAGGAGGAAGAGAGACCCTTGCAGCACTCCTCCACCGATCATGAAGCCCCCCCCACCTCCCACCCCCTCAGATTGGGATTTGGGCTTGAACCTGGGTCCTTGAGCACTTTAACATTGGTGCACCACCATCCAGCCCCGTCTTTTGATTTTTTAAATATCCGTTTTATTTATTACGTATGGGAGAGTTAGTTTCACATAAGACAGAGAAAGAGAAGTCGGAATCACTCTGTTACATGCAGCACCAAGAATCAAACCAGATATCAAACCAGGAACTTCAGGAATCCAAGTCTGATGCTCTATAGGTTGGGAACACCCAGATGCTTACTTTTAACTGTAATTCTGCCTGATCCTTACTTGACTATTTGTCAGCCTAGAAAAACCGAGGGAGGATTCCACTTGCCATTCCTGCCAAAAAACGTTTGAAAAGCCTGGGTAGTGGAGTGAGACACCTGTCTGCGGTGCCTGAGGTTCAAGCTCCCAAAACACCACATGGATGCACCATGGCACTGGAAGAAGATTCTGTGATGTGGTCTCTCCCTCTCCCTCACTCTCTCTCCTTGAAAAAGTCAGCCTGTATCAGTGGAGCCATTTCTTTAGAGTCTGTGCACTTTACCAAGTGTGAGAAGTGTGGTGTTCTGAGTTCCAACCCCAACCACATAGGAGCACTATGACATAGGAGGCGCTCCATGACTGGCATTGTGTCTTTCCTGGCTATCTCTCTCTTGTTCTGCTCTCTCCCTTAAAAAATTCTATAAAAATTAAAAATACAGAGCAGAGACAAGCTTCCTTTCGCCCAAGTCATTTATTCCAAGTCCTTTTGGGTTAAGGGTGCAGATGTCAATCAAACTGCAAGCAGGAATGGTGGCCCGAGACTGTGCAGAGGCCACGCCGGGCTTTCAGGCGGAGAATGTGCCCACTGCCGGGGAGACGCACTCTTGCCAAGCATTCTAGTTGCCCGGGGCAGCGCACACGCCGCCACAATCGCCCACCGCACCGAACCCCGGCGGTCAGAACTCTGGGAGGAGGTGGCTGCTACGTCACGTGGGTGGAGGCTCGGCAGCCCCGACTGCGCAGGTCCGGAGCCGCGGGCTCCGCTCCCTCCACCCCGTAACCCGCCCGGGGGACCACGCCCATGACGTGCGCCGAAGGGGGCGGGGCACGGGCTGGGGGCGGGGCGAGGCCCAGGGCCTGAATGGGGCGCCGCGACGAGCCGCACATTCCAACGGGCCCACGTGACGCTGCCGCGCAGCCTGAGGTAAACAAGCGCGGCCCCGCCTCCCGGCCCCTCCGCGCGCCCTGCACAGCTCTCCGCCGGCGGGACGCGCTCCAGCGGGCCGGGCGCCTTCCTCCCATAGTCCCCGGCGGGCCGGAGCAGCGGCAGCGGGCGCGGCGCCCCGGGTCGGCCGGCCGAGCGCGCGGCCCCTCCCCGCCCCCCGCGCGCGCTGTGGCGCAGTAGGAATTTGGCGGGGCTCCGGGCGCTATTCACGGCTCCTGACGCGCCGGCCGCCCGCTGGTCATTTCTATTCTCGGGGCGCTGGGTCAGCGCGCTCGGCCGGGCCCGGAGGGTGTGTCCGCCGCGCGGGGCTCGCCGCGCCTATAAGGGCCGAGCGGCGGGCAGGGACATGCAGCTCTACAGCAGCGTGTGCACCCACTACCCAGCCGGGGGCCCGGGACCCACGGCCGCCGCTCCCGCTCCGCCCGCCGCCGCCGCCGCCGCCGCCGCCGCCCCGTTCAAGGTCTCCCTGCAGCCGCCGGGCCCCGCCAGCGAGCCCGACACCGGGGAGCGCCCGCCGACCGCGCCCGCCGAGCCCCGGGAAGCCGCCGCCGCGCCCGCCGCCAACATGCCCGCCTTCTCCTCCTGCTTCGAGATGGTGTCCGGGGCCTCCGCCCCCGCCCCGGCCGCCGCCGCCGCCGCGGGGCCGCCCTCCGCCGCGTGCAAGCCGCCGCTGCCGCCGCACTACACGTCCACCGCGCAGATCACCGTGCGGGCCTTGGGCGCCGCGCCGCCCGCCGCGCCCCGCGGCCGCTGCCTCCTGCTGGCCCCCGCGCCCGCCGCCCCGCGCCCGCCGCGCCGCGCCGCCTCGGCCTGGCTGCTGGAGGAGCTGCTGCGGCCCGACGGCCCCGAGCCCGCCGGCCCGGACGCCGCCCGCGACGCGCCCGACAGGAACTTCCGACTGAGCGAGCACCGCCAGGCCCTGGCCGCCGCGCAACCCCCCGCCGGCCCCGAGGAGCGGCCGGCCGAGCGCCCCGAGCCCCCCGCCGCCGCCGCCGAGGCGCGGAGGCCCGACCCCGAGGCCCCGGGCGGCCCGGGCCGGAGCGGGGAGGCGGCCCCGGGCGGCGCGGCCGAGGCGGGGGTCGGGGCGCGGGCGGACCCCCGCGACGAGAAGCTGGCGCTGTACCTGGCCGAGGTGGAGCGGCAGGACAAGTACCTGCGGCAGCGCAGCAAGTTCCGCTTCCACATCATCCCCGACGGCAACTGCCTGTACCGCGCCGTGAGCCGCGCGGTGTACGGGGCGCAGAGCCTGCACCGCGAGCTGCGCGAGCAGACGGTGCACTACATCGCCGACCACCTGGACCACTTCGGGCCGCTCATCGAGGGCGACGTGGGCGAGTTCCTCATCGCCGCCGCGCAGGACGGCGCCTGGGCCGGCTACCCCGAGCTGCTGGCCATGGGGCAGATGCTCAACGTGAACATCCACCTGACGACGGGGGGGCGGCTGGAGAGCCCCACGGTGGCCACCATGACGCACTACCTGGGCCCCGAGGACGCGCTGCGGCCCAGCATCTGGCTGAGCTGGCTCAGCAACGGACACTACGACGCGGTGTTCGACCGCTCGTACCCGAACCCCGAGTACGACAGCTGGTGCCGACAGACTCAGGTGCAGAGGAAGCGCGACGAGGAGCTCGCCAAGTCCATGGCCGTCTCGCTGTCCAAAATGTACATTGAGCAGAACGCCTGCTCCTGAGACCGCGGCCCGCGACGCGAGCCTTAGAGGAGCGCTCTCCAGGGTAATAGCACTTTGCAACTTGTCGTCGTCTCCCTGTAGGTGGAATGCCTTAAACCAGCCTTTCTTCTTTTCTTGTTGGATGCCGTCTTCTCAGAGCTGAAGGTTGCTGGGCACCTCGTCTTTGGGTGACCCTACTGCTATTTATAACCTGCTGTGTACGATTAGCGCCACTTCCTTTGCAAGCGACTTTCTCACAGTGTAAATCGGTTCATTCCTGGTCATCTATTTTCTATAAAGTTGTATTTTTGCACATTTTTAAAAATGGGTGTACCTTCCTTCATCTATGACGTGTTCCATTTTGACAAACGGCTCCCCGGAATAAATCCTGAGAAATGCTTTTATATGATAAGTCTGTTACTTTGAACAGCCTGTGACTTAGTAGTCGTTTTATTGCATTTTCAGATGATTTAATCAAGTGGATACAGATGCGTCCATCTCGCCGGTCGATTGGCCCATTCCTTTTTTAATAAAGCAGTTCCCTTGTTTGGGGAATGATTCTTTTTTAAAGAAAGGGTGATTCTTTTAAAGAGGAGTATTTAAGGAAAGGTGGTGGGGAGATTTTTTTTTTTTTTTTCTCCCTTTAAAGGATAGTACCAGCTCTTACTTGAAAGTGATATATGCTGTTGGCAGAGTGATATTTCTGTCCTCTGGTTAATGTTTAGAGTAGATTGTCTGGTGCTTTCAGTTTTTATTTAAATTTGTCTTTTTGTTATAAAAGAGTTTTAACCTGGTATAAGGCATTGATAAGATAAGCCTCCTGTTTTATACAGCTTCATGGATTCAACTGAGAGACTTTCAAACGGACAACATACATGCCTAGAACCTACCTTGGGAGTTGGTTTCCAGCAGGAGAATACTGTCTTCACTGTCTGTTCCTTTTAAATTCTTTCAAAAGGCAAACTAGGATTGCCTGTATTATGTAAAAATGAAAATGTCTGTAAACAGCTTGTATGGTTTGCTGGGTCAAACACTATTCCCAAAAATCTATCTAAAAATCTATCCTACTTTTACTTTACTTCTAGTTATATTTATTAAGTAATGCAGTTTGTACTTTTTTATTTCGTAACATTTTGTGATTTTTTTTTTTTTTTGGTACAATGCTGTATTTGTACAATAGAGCAATTCTCAGCTGATGGAATGAATGAATAAAATGCATAATTTTACTTTTAACATGTCTTTTTGGCTGAAGTGGTTTTTCACTTGTAAATTGACAGCAGTAGGAATCATAGATGTCCAAGTGTAAGGATGTCTTGGAATTACGGGGTTTACATACTTATGAACAGGATAGGATCAATAATTTCAAAGGATAAATCTCAGTGAAATATAATGTAAGGGTGGAATAACTAAAGAGGTTTTTCTTGTTTTTCTAATTATGCCTTTCTGAGGCTAGAAGCACCTATCGGCTAGTCAGCAGTGAAGTATAGGTGATTAAAAACTGTCCCACTCATACTCAGGATAGATTTTAAAGTTTGAAAGAATGACCTTCAAAGCAGGTGATTATTATCTTGTCTGGCCTTTTGATAACTCTGGGAATCTTAATTTTAAGAGGTGTTACTCAGATTTTTAGAGAAGTGCACCTGCATACACAATGCTGGGCTTGTTTACTGCTGAATAAAAGCAACTGGTTTTTTCTTTTCCCCCTTTCCAGTTATTGTTTACATGACATGGTTGTAAACACAATTTGAACTAGAGTTCATTGCTAACCTTATTTATTGATGATTGCTATTGGTTATCAAGATACTTTGTGAAAGGTTTAAATGTTAACTGTACATCTCTTTTTAGGTAAGAGAAGGCTTGCTTTACGGTTAGCTACAGGTTATTAGGTAAACCAAGAAGAAAGAAATTCTTTAATCTGAATTACCTGTTGTAAAGATTCCTCTCCATTTCTGCACTTTATTTACAGCTGTCTAGCATTTTGGGGGGGGGTGCTTGAAATTTATACAAGAAATGACCAGATTAATTAGTTCCAAGTTTCTAAAAAGCATTCTATTAAGGCCACTACTGTTTTAAATAGGCTATATTCTTACACGATTTCAAGTGAGGTTGTCAAGGGTAGTTAGAAACGGAGTCTAACTTGGTAACACGTTTTTATAGTTTTGAATGTGACTTTACCATCCTCTCTGTAGCTGAGTGTTTTTGGAGAAGAAATGTAGCCATTCTCTACCACCAAACTAGTTCACAGATGAGCAGTTACTGCAGCAGTGCTGGACCACTCAAGTCTTTACTCATTGAAGAGATGCAACTGTGCTTAACTTCCTTTTACAATGAATGCTTGCCAGTTACTTTTATAGGACAGCTCAGAGGTTCAAAACTGAAGAAAACAGTTGGTGCTGTGAGTTAGTTTCTTTAGAATTACTCTTTCCCCATAAAATGTGGGAGGATAAGATCATCTAACAAACCCAACAGACACATTAGTATGAGAGTCACACCATTGAAACTTTTTTATTAATATGGTCCATTGATTTAAAAGCTGTGCTATAAATGTGATGATTAATGTAGCTGATGTTAATGTGATCACTACTAGTCCTATTTTTGGTTCATGTTTGATTTAAAAACAAAAATGGTATATTTGTTCATCTTCTACTCTGCCTTTTTTTCCCCTGCAAAATATGATAGGCTACACTCATTTTAAGCTAATTGGACTGAGTAATAAATCACCACTGGTGAGTGACACGAGGACATGTGCATGTGACACCTTCACTATGTTACTCTAAACTTGAGTCCATGTGTTTGATACTGCACAGTGTCCAGGACCTGCAAAGCCGTTGCTCTGAAATCATGTCTTATAGAGGGTTGGCGGTGCCCCCGGATTCCTTGAGTTGGTTAGCCCCAGCATGGGTAAATAGCCCTGTGTTTTCTGCATAATATGTGAACTGGGAATTAAAAAAAGGGGCGGGGGATCCTGAGATAATCCCACTCTTACAAGTTTTATTTTCAGTGTTTTCCCTCCTAAAAGATGAGAAAGTTAAACTCTAGAATTTTAACTTGATAGTCAATGTACTGATGTGGAAGAAAAACATTGGAAAAGAAAAATCAGGCTTAAATGTTTGACTATCTAATAATTTGGTAAGTAGATACATGTACTGGGTAAGAGCCCGTGTACATGCTTCAAATGGACTGTGTGCTCACATTTAACAGTTATTTGACCTGTGAGGTCACAAGCCCAAACTCTTACTTAATTCTTTTCATCCCTAGAGAGTCTGTAACTATCTCAAAGAGGCACTGAGAAACTCGATGGCATTTAATTTGGTTTCATTCCCCAAAGGTACTAAGCCCAAAGGCCTGAACTCAATATTTTGTGCCCAGTTGAATCCCTGGATTCCCTTGAATTCAGCATACTACTTAGTAGATTAGAAGCTCAGCAAATATTTGTTGAATGAATAAACTGGAAGGGCTTGTGAGTTTGGGAAATGATTGATGGATGTGAACTTAAAGACATTTGGCTCCAAAATTACTGGGAATTACTACTGACAAAATTCTGAGCATTGTAGACTGAAATAGTATAGGTAGAAAACATATGTTGAATTCCATAATGCAAACTAGATTTTGAAGCTGAAAGTTAGAATTTGGTGATCTCATTTTTGGGACATCTTCTAGACATGTTGAGTGAGCCAACAGCCTGCTTGAAAATAGAACTTCCATTTATCTGCAGTGATTTTGAAAGTGTTGTCATGCCTCATGGAACTTGCTCTGACTTGTTTTCGGGATTGCAGTTCCTAGATTTGCTGCATTTTCTATCTACTGGGAGGAGGAGATGCCAGACAGAATTCAAGCATGCTTTTGAAGGCTGCTGTGTTCCATGGTACTGACTGCTTACGTCATTGGTCAATGAGGCCTGAACGAATAGATCAAAGCATATCTATTGGGAGAAAAGTCGGTGTATTCCTGTTTCCACTGCAAGGTCAGTGACAGTTATTCTGAGTAAAGGTCAGAGAAGTCACTCTTCTCTGTTGTACAACTGTATGTAGCCTGGTTTCTTGCAAATGAGTTTTCTAAGTAATTGAATAGTCCATTTACTCATAGAAGACAAAATAACTGCTTTGGACATTGTATTTACACAAGAAGTAAACATAGTGTATTCTTCCTTAGTGACCTGGGAAAGAACTCTCATGCTGCCATGGGTGTATGACCCTGAAGCCTGGCAGATTATTAAGGAGTGGCAGTCCCTTTAAGGCTCCCAGGAGACGGATTTTTGGTGCTCGAGACTTATTATTATTATTATTTTTTTTACTTATTTTTCCAGAGCACTGAAAGCACAATACGCATTGGCTTATAGTGATGCTGAAGACTGAAACTGGGACTTTGGAGCCTCAAGCATGAGTCTCTTTGCACAAACATTGTCCTCCCCTCACCCCCCCCCCTTACAGTGAACTTTTATCTTTGTGTTTTGTACTTTTCTATCTCCTCTCTGGCATTCTGACGGTCCTTCTCACTTGTCATCCTTAATTCCACATTATGATATCATGTTGTTAAATTAGAGGCACTAACAAACAGACCTGTTAGAATTGACTCTTAAAACATTACAAAATAGGCTTCTAATAGAAGATGAGGGTGCTTCTGTCAGTAATGCGTATTTGATTTAATGCTTAGTCAACCAGAAAACTTTTGTTTTTAGCTTTGCCTTTTTTTTTTTAATGATATTCTGAAAATGTCAGATTTGTCTGCTGAAGAAACTTCTGAATATTTGCAGTGCCATCTTAACAAAACAACTTGGATTACCTATCTTGACCCTCAAAATGAGAGCTGATTTGCATTGCCTGTTGGATACCATGTTGCTTCTCTCCTGTATATAGTTCTTCATAGTAGGTAGCTGCAAATAACTTTTGAAGTATTTTGTTGGTTTTTTTCCCCTGGGGCACCCAGGTGTGCTTATGAAGAGATAATTGAAATATCAGGTAGTCACTGCAGGCTCTAAACCACGGTGTATACACATGGGTCCAGGGCAAATACATTAGCTCTTCTGAAATTCGTCTCCTTAATACTTCCTTAGTGTGTTTGTATTGTGTCTACAAGGTAAATAAGTTAGTCTTCCTCATTCTGACCTTCTTTTCAGTGAGAATGAAGTACCCTTCAATAATAATATTGAATAAAATAAATAAAATAGTGTAGAAGTGACAATTTGAAAAAAAAATTAGTGAGAAGGTGCATTTTATATTTGAAAGCAGAGTACAGTAAACACACAGAGAATCTTTCACTTTGAGTTGTAATGATTTAGTAAGTACTAATGCCAAGTAGATAGTTAGTGTACAGAGTGCTAACCTAAGAAAGGAACACTTGAATAGGTGACTAAAAATAATCCCACTTAGACTAGATCTCTGAATAAGTTTAGGAATGGACAATGTGGTTGTGATCCCCTCCTTCCCTCCCTCCCCCCCCCCACAGGAGAGTGTAGAGGGTCAAGACAAGTGAGAGAGACCACAGCACTGAAGCTTCCTTAAATGCAGTGAAGGCTGGACTCAAACTTGTGTAGCACACATGACAAAGCAGTACACTACCATGTGAGCTATTTCTCCAGCCTGTGTTTCTTAACTTTTCATGGTAAAAAAAAGGTGGTGTAGGGGCCAAGGGGTGGCATATCTGGTTACGTGCTCACATTACAGTGCACAGGAACCCAGGTTCAAGCCCCTGTTTCCCATCTGTAAAGGGAAAACTTCAAGAGTGGTGAAACAAGGTTGCAGGTGTCTCTGTCTCTCTCCCTCTCGATCTCCTCCCCTCTAAATTTCTCTCCATCTCTAACTAATAATAAATTTAAAAATGTTTACAGAAAAGTGGTGTGCAAAAACAGCTAATTGTGAAAGGAATTTATACCTGTATGTCCTGTAACACAAAATAAAATCAAGTGGCGGGGGCAGGTGGTGGCGCACCTGGTTGAGTGCACATGTTACAGTGCACAAGGACCCAAGCTTGAGCCCCTGGTCCCCACCTGCAGGGGGAAAGCTTCAGGAGTGGTGAAGCAGGGCTGCAGGTGTCTCTCTGTCTCTATCTCCCCTTCCCTCTCAATATCTGGCTCTCTGTCCAGTAAATAAAGATAATTAAAAGAAAAAAAAAAACTCAAGTAAGGCTTTCAATTCTAAAGACTAAGGATACAGTCACATTTTAGTGTTTCTTTTTTTATTGTTTTTAAAAATATTTTTTAAAACTATTTATTAATGAGAAAGATAGGAGGAGAGAAAGAACCAGACATCTTTCTGGTACATGTGCTGCCAGGGATCAAGGCTAGGACCCCATGCTTGAGAGTCCAATGCTTTATCCACTGGGCCACCTCCCAGACCACCATTTTAATGTTTCTTACAGTGAACTAGGACCTACACTGGCGATGTAATAGAATAAAAGAGTAAAGAATGTAGCCAGGAAATCTTACCCATGTGTCACTTTGCTGTCTTTATGATTTTGTTGGAAAGTGCCAGACCAACAGTGAGACAGCAATTATTATATTTACTTAAATCTAAACAGTGTAAACAATAGCTACCCGGATCAGAGACCACAGTAATTACTTACATAGAATTCTAAGCCAAAAGAGGCCCACACTGTGTGCTGAGCTTTACCATGTAAAGTAGTTCTCTGACATGTTCAGGACCTTTTCATATTGCATAGTGGCCGTTGGCAAAAGCTAATACCAACCTGGAGTCCTGGCAATTTGCAAAGAAATGGCTGCCCTTCTTTAGAAGGTAACCTGATGCTATAAAAATAGAAAGTACACTTAAAAATGTATAAATCTTCGTAGATGAGAGAGAGCCAGCATCACTTATTAATAGTATATGCAATGTCAGTGGTTGAACTCAGGGCTTCATGCTTGCAAGCCCAGTGCTCTGTGCACTATGCACTATGCAACTATGCAACTTCCCGGGACATATTTTTAAAACAACTTTATTCATTTTATTTGATAGAAATTGAGAAGGGGAGATAGAGAGAGAGACAGACAGACAGAGAGAGAGAGAGAGAGAGAGAGAGAGAGACAGAGAGACACTTGCAGCACTGCTTCGCCACTCGTGAAGCTTTCCCTCTTCAGGTGGGGACCAGAGACTTTAACCAGGGTCTTGGAGCTTGGTAACGTGCACTTAACCGGCTGTACCACTCAGTGCCTATCCTCAATAGGAACACGGCGCCTACATTACCATGCTTGGGACCCTGCAGTCACATGAGGGATTCTCTGGCAACAGAGAAAGCTTCAGGGCTTTGGTGGGTGTCTCTCTCTCTCTGTCTCTTTGTCTTCATTTGAATGAAGAACAGTGACTTGGAGTAGTGGAAATGTGCACTTCTTCCGAAGGCCCACTCCCACCCACCCCCCTCAGACACCTCCCAAAAGTAACTGACACAAGTATTTATCTACATACAAGCTATTTACTCCTTTATGTCTATGCATGTCTATTATCTGTCATTCTCTGCCTGTCTGTCTGTCTATCTATCATCTATCTATTATGTGTCTATCTTGTTGCAGGAAAGTGTCCTCACAAGAGAAGAGCGGCGGTCGGTCTGTGTAACACGCAGAGGAAAGAGAACCAACGAACAAAAACTTTGGTCCAAATGTCTTTACTTTCATCTAGGTGAAAAAAGATACTCAGGGCTAAAACTAATATGCTGACTAGATAAGGAAGAATTAAAAAACAAAGAAGGTAACATGCGTGTCAGAAACAGGAAGTAAATGTTCATTCAACAAACAGGGCTTACTAGAGAATCGTAGGCACTATGTGCTAAATATGATGTAAATGTATAGAGTGTGTAGTAATAGATCTTTGTCACTGGAGGCTGAAGGAAGCATATCGTATCTTGCTCACAAAGTATTTTGCTTATGGGAGAGGTCTTTAGAGTCAATTTGGCTGCGGTTCAAATTGTGGCTGAACCACTTATTAGAAACAAGACCTTGGGTAAGTTAGTTAACGTTTTTCACTACTCTTTTTAAAATGGAAAGTTGTAATTATTTCTGAAGGTGAGTATAAGGACTAGACTAGATGTAATATGCAATGTATATAAAGCATGGTGTGAGGACTCAGGAAATGTTAGCTGCTTCTATAATTACTATTTTTGGAATTACGGGAGTCACTAGTTAATAGGCATTGAACCTGGTTTGTCTTCATGTTTGATCTTAGTTTTCTAACTTACATTTATTTTCATTTACATTATTTTTAAACTTTTAAAATATTTTTAAGTTTACTTATTGAATAAAGATAGAAAAAAAATCAAGAGGGGAGTGAGCTAGATAGACCTGCAGCACTGCTTTACTGATTGTGAAGCTTCCCCTGTAAGGGCACAGGGGTCTTAAACCCAGCTCCTTGCATATATATGGTAGTCCGTTCTCTCTGCCAGATGCTCCACTATGCAGCCTGACTTAAATGATCTTTGAAGGTAATTTTAGCATTCATTACTAGATTAGTGTTGTGCTTCATTATCATTATTAAAGTGTCTTTGTTATTTTGCTCATACATGCATTATATTAATATTGTTGCACTGGAATATTTAATATCGACATTTTATTAACAAAAAGGTATTATGCACCAAATTGGATTATATATTTGCTGGGCACCATTTTGAATTTTGTAGCTTCATAAATCTTTTTTTTTTCTGATCACATTTTGCAAAAAAAAAAAAAAAAAGCGTGTGCCCATTTTACAGACTATGAAGTTGAAACAGAGAGGTTAGGTTGCCATAATGATAGTGTAGGAACATACAATAGACCTCAGGAGTTCTAGGTTGTAGCATCTGTGTTTTCCCCAGTGGGCTGGTAGTTGTTTGGAACCCTTTGCAGAGAAAAAGCCCAAGAAAAAGTCAAGCTCACACACTAGGTGGAATCTGTGCTTCAAGGTAATGGAAGGAAGTGACAACTTACATGCATCCTTTTGCTGCTGTGTGTTAAGAATATGTCATCCATGTTTTCCTGTGGAAGGCTTGCAGAGCTGAGGAAAGCTTCAATTATAATGATTTTTGTATGAAAAATCAGCTTTGTCTAATTTTGTAGCTCTTAGAAAAAACACACGTTTCTAATTTCATTGTTCTAAAGAAGCACACAGTGGAATTCCTGGTGTTAGGAAACAAATTACAGGGTAATGCAAAGTCACATGGCTGGGGGGGATCATTAGTTTCACCGTGGGATAGACAAGCAATGTGCTTTCTGCTCCATAGCTTTATTGTGTGTCTGCACATAGACATGCACATGTCCATCTTCACATGTATGTGTGCAGGAATGGCTCAGCATGCTTTAGTAGGTCTGGAGTTGTGCTGAACATCTTTCCAGATGGTTTGGACAATCAGCCTGTTTATGAACCTTGAGCTACAGGAAGAGCTTGTGAGTCTCAGCAAGTGGGCAAGTGCTCTGTGAAATGTCAAAAGATGAAGAGAGAAGAGATGAAGACTAAGGAAGGTGATGAAATTGTATAAAGTCGTGAAGGCTAATGAACAGGATGCAGGTGGATGCAGCCTCCAAGTCCTGAAGTGTCAAGCTGTGGTGAATAGCTTCAATCTGACCCCCATCTCTATAGACACATCTATGGCTACCGATCCTGTGCAAGTCCAGAAGGCTTTGTGTTCAGAGCATGTGGGAGCTGTGGGTGAGAGCCAGTGGGCAGCTCGTGGCTGCCTTCACCAGAGAGCGGCCCTAGCCTCCAGGCCAGTGCCACTATGGGAAGTTCAGGTTCAGGCTCTGATGTCAGTCAGGAATCTCTGAATACAGATAGTGGAATACTAGTTGGATTGGCAGAATAGCACATCAAGTAAAGGAAGAGGCTGTACTGATCCCTGAAACCAAACACAGCTCCTGGCACAGCCCTTACACAGAGTGGAAGAGAAAGCTTCAGGACCCCACATCAGGTTTCCCCTGGACAAGTCTGTCTCCCCTGACTTTTATCTCCATATGTCTCTGTGTAAGTTCACTGCTGGCCTCATTATTTTCAGCACACTGGTCACTACTGGGTGGTCCCAGATAGCACCCTAAGTGAAACAGGGCCCCCACTTCTTTCTCTTGCTATCAGCAAAACTTTAGAGGACCTTGGACTAGGTTGAACTGCTTGTTCAAACAAACAAACAAACAAAAAACCAAAAACATTGCAGGGGGCCAAGCAGTAGTGTACCTGGTTAAGCACACCTATTTTTTTATTATTTTTTTTTCTTAATATTTATTTATTCCCGTTTCTTGCCCTTGTTGGAGCACACCTATTATCATGCACAAGGGTTTATGCCCCTCCCACCTGCAGGGAGGAAGCTTCACAAATGGTGAAGCAGGTCTGCAGATGTCTATCATTCTCTCTCCCTCTCCCCACCCCTCTCAATTTCTCTCTGTCCTATCAAGTATAATAGAAAGGAAAAGAAAAAAGATGAAAAAAATTGGCTGCCAGGAGAAGTGGATTTGTCATGCAGGCACTGAGCCCCAGTGATAATCCTGGTGGCAATAAAACAAACAATAACATTGCACTGCTGGGGTTTCTGATTCAGTAGCTTTGGTTTTGGGATCCAAGATTTTGACTTTCTAGCAAGTATCCAGATGATGCTGAAGTGGCTGCCGCAGGTCCACCCAGCTGACGGGGATCCCAGGAAAGAACATGGTCTGTGTACAGATTGCTGGGTCTCCCTGCCACCCGCCTCACTTATCTACCTCAGGATAGTCCCACGGAGTAGGGAGCATAGTATCATACGGCCTTTCAGTGAGCAAGAAGAGAATGTGTCTGGTATACTGTTGGCCATCCATGTGTCCTTCAAAGTAGAGAGAGAAAATTCATTCTAAAATGATATTTTCAACCTCTTTCACTATCTTTATTTGATAGACAACCAGACATTGAGAGGAAGGGGGAGAGAGTGGGGAAGAGAGACACCTGCAACCCTGCTTCACCACTTGTGAAGCTTTCCCCCTGCAGGTGGGGAGCAGGGGCTTGAACCTGAAACCTTGAATACAGTAATGTGTGCTCTCAACCAGTTGAGCCACCACACTGCTCCCAATTTTCTACCTCTCTTAAAATTCTTCCCCTACAAAGATTAGGGTGGGAAGTCATAATCCCACAAGGACAATGAAAATGAGAAAGGAGGTGACAGTAATAAAGGTGTGGAAGCCAGAAAGATGTGGGGCAAATGATTGTGCAGATCAGAAAGCTGACATTTTCCCCACAGGAGGGGAAAGTTCAGAGGTAGCCTCAGGCTGTGGAGTCCCTGAGAGCAAAGAAACAGAGTCTGGTCACCTCTGCTGGTGACAACACAGATGGTGTGTGGGGGAGGCCTGCTTCTCACTTCAATGTAAGAATGCTTTCTTCCCTCCCCTCCCCTCCCCTCCCCTCCCCTCTCCTCCCCTTCTCCTCCCCTCCCCTCCCCTCCTTTTCCTTCCCCTTCCCTCTGCTCCACCCCCAGGCTGATATCCTTGCTAGGAAATAGCTCTCTGCTGGATCCTCAGTTAATGACAGGGGCAACTCCAGGTCATTTAGGGCCTGAGGAGCACCTCCTCCACACATTCCAAGCAGCTTTTCCCATGGAAATGCCAGCACCATTCCTCATGGGCACTTCACATCATCCTTAGAAGAGCAGGGCAGCACAGCTGAAAGGAAACAGGAAGTGAAAAGGAAAGTGAAACACGGCAAAGGAAGACAAATAGAAATAAGAAAAGGGTAGAGTTATAGTTGGCACCTTCAGAGAGAGAAGAGATCTTGAATGCTGAAGAATGAAGTGGTAGTATTTTTATATTTTATGAGAGACGGGGGGAGAGAGAGAGAGAGAGAGAGAGAGAGAGAGAATCCAGCATATGCAATGTGAGGAATCAGGCAAGTCCCAGAACCACTCCCCTGACCATCAGGCTGCTGTTTTTTTTTTTTCTTTCCTTTTTCTTTTTTTAATCTTACAGAGATTTATTTTCATGAGAGAGATGAGAATGTGAGAAGAAACCAGAGCACTGCTCATCTCGGGCACATGTAGTGGGGCCTCAGACCTTCATGTCCTGTGCCCAGCCACTGAATTAGCTCTCTGGCTCAAAATGCTATTTTTAAAAAGCACAGATATAAAGTAAAATATAGCACAGCTCCATTGAAATATTCAGAAGTTCAGAAGGTAAAATGGAGAGCCTCTTTCTCTGGGAGGTAGAAAAAGGAGATATAGAATGAGAAATAGAGACAAAATAAGAAAATGAGATTAATCTAGGAAGGCTATCATTTGACTCCTAGGTGCTTCTAAGATAGAACAATGACAGTGATTGACAGGAAAGATTACACCAAAGATTTTCAGACCTCAAAGATAGCAGTATCCAGACAGAGAAGTCCCACAGAATGTTCACAGGGTCACTGTGGGTGGACTGTCCTGCAGGTTAGGATGGGAATAGTGCTTCTGAGAGTGGTGCAGTGCCCAGCCTGGGCAACTAACTGTGTGTGGCAACCTAGTGAATGCACAAAGGCCCCCCAGGTGGTGGCATTCTGACTATAAATGTTACAGTATTGGCAATAATAGCCTCAAAGTAGAAAAATAAAACAAATGCAGATTCTTAGGAACGAGAATGGCATCCATTTTTCAGCAGAAACATTATAACCAGAAGACAATGTTTTGCACATTTTTGGGAAAATCACTTCGCAGCTATGATGCAGTCCTTGGCACTAGGGGTTAGTGCCAAGGACAGCAGCAGAATCGATAGTGGCTGGTCTCAGCAGGTCAGAGTTGCGTTCATGATAGAATGGCTGTGGACGGACTCTTCTGGCAAGGCAGGAACACAGAATCACATACCAGGTTGTGCGGATGCCCACCCAAAGACCCCGGGAGGGGCCTGCACCTGAGAACACACCTGCAGAGCCACAGCTGGCAGAGCCGCCACAGCTGCACAGTGATGGCTCGGTTTCCACCATTTACCCCAGAAGACTCCACAAACAGCTGCTCTCCTGTGACCTGTGAATTCGAATCCCACACAGGTAAGGTGTAGCTGGCAAAGTTGCCACTACAGACCTCCATCGCCCACCCCTAGGAGCAGAAAAGAGCACACTCTGAATTCTCCCTTGGAAAAGTGCAGTATCAGGAGATGGTACCTAAGGAGTGTGAATGCTGACAGGGGGTGTGATGCTGCCACTAAAGAGCCTGGGGACAAATCAGTGCTAGGAACATAGAAAACCAAGCAAACAGAAAAAAGAAAGGATCACCAATGCTTTAAAGCCCCTCCGCCCCGCCCCGCCCCGCCCCGTAGAGTACACAGCACAGCACCCTGAGCTGCAGCCCCGGCGCCAGCACCGTGCATCGTGGAGCAGTGCTGTTGTGTCTCTCTCCTTTCTCTGTCTCTCTTCTTCTTTCTAAAATAACAAATGAGAAAACTGGATCCAGAGAGAGTGTACTCGGTGCTGATGTGCATCTATTTCCTGGTCCCATCTTAAAAAGCACTGCGCAAGAAGAAAGAGATGGGAAAGAGGATAGTTTTAAAAGGAGGACCAGCAAGACAGTGTGCTTGCTTTGGCTTGAACCTGGGCATAAGCCCAGCCCCAACTACACTGGAAGAAACTCAGGTAAAATTTTCCCTCTCTGTCTCTATCTGAAAAAGTCAGCTCGGAGCAGCAAAGACCCAGTGGTGACATAAAAGATAGTTCTCATGTAGAGTGGGCACATGCCTTATAAATGCTAAAGGCCATTGCTTTGATGGATAATGTCGCTGTGCTCTGCCACAGTAAGGGAGGAACTAAGTAGGCTTACTGATTTTTTTTTTTTTTTTTTTTGTATGCAGTGCTAGGGTAATGAACCTATGGCCTTGTGAATGCACAGTACTGGTGAGTCACCTCCCAGGCCCAATTTTCTTTTCTTGTCTTTTTTTTTTTTCTTCCTATATATATTTTCCACCAAAGTTATTTCTGCGGCTTGGTGCCTGCATGCTTACTCCATTGTTCTGGATGGTTGTTTTATTTATTTTTCTTTCTTTTTTGATAAAGACAGAAAGGAATAAAGAGGGGGAGGGAGAGAGAGAGAGAGAGAGAAAGAAAGAGGAATAACCTATAGCTCCTCTGCTTGTGAAACTTCCCTCAGAATTCAGGCCCTTGTAGATGGTGACTAATAAGCTCTACAGGCTGCACTCTACTGGGTGTAACACCCCCCATTTTTATGCTTTAGTTTTTAAGAAGGAGAGAAAGACAGAGCGTTGCTATGACACTACTCCACCATTCACAGAGCTTCCCCAGTGCCATCCGTGGTGCTTCCCACATGGTACTGGGGCTCAAACCCAGGGCCTCATACCTGGGGAGATAAGCACTCTAGCCGGCGAAGTTTACCCAAGCCCTAGGTTTATTACTTTTATTTAGACTTGTACTGATTTTTTTTAGTTCCTAAGACAATTGATTTTTTCCCCTATTCTTTTCTAACTTGAAAAGGCTCGAGTCTATGACGAGGTCTCCTCAGCTGTGAAAGATAATTGTGCAATTTTAAAATAAACACTGCTACTGATTTGGCAAAAATGAAATACATGGTTATACTGGGAAGATGAAGGAGGGAAAGACTATGAATATATGAGGGGCAGATAAGCGAATTGAACTCTTTGCTTTTTTTTAAAAGGTTTAATTTAAAAAAATATTTGTTCCCTTTTGTTGCCCTTGTTTTATTGTTGTAGTTATTATTGTTGTTATTAATGTCATTGTTGTTGGCTAGGAAAGAGAGAAATGGAGAGAGGAGGGGAAGACAGAGGGGGGAGAGAAAGATAAACACTTGTAGACCTGCTTCACCACTTGTGAAGTGACTCCCCTGCAGGTAGGGAGCGGGGGGGCTCGAACTGGGATCCTTATGCTGGTCCTTGCGCTTTGCACCACATGCGCTTAACCCTCTGCGCTACTGCCTGACTCCCTAAAGGTTTAAATTTTTATCTTTATTTATCTATTGGGTAGAAACAGCCAGAAATTGAGAGGGGAGGGGATGATAGGAAGAGAGACAGAGAGAGACACCTGCAGCCTTGCTTCACCACTTGCAAAGCTTTCCCCTTACAGGTGGGGACCCGGAGCTCGAACCCAGGTCCTTGAGCACTGTAACATGTGCGCTCAACCAGGGGTGCCACCACCCGGCCCCTCTTTTCTTTCATAACAGAAAATCAACATGTAATACCTAAAAGTAAAAAGCCAAGAAGTGTTTTTGTATTAAATATTACTGTGTTATCAGTTGCATTATTTATACCTGTATTAATAATAATTTACATACCTATAATAGTCATAGATGCTATTTTACAAATTACTTTAAAATGTGGGGCCAAATACCAGAGTGAAAGCTAAGGGAGTAATATGCCAGTTACCAATGCAGAATGGCCTGAGGGGAAGGTAGGGTTCTAGCAGAGGACTCTTGCTTTTTACTTTATGTCAGACAATTTGACTTTTTAAAAAATGAATAAGTGGGGCTTAATAAAAAACGATTACAGAGTCAATTCAATACATTACAGATTCTTTCAAGAGTTGTGTCCTAGATCAAGTTCAGTGATGTTCTTGGTGCTTTGCTACTATGATAAAGTCCCTGATTCCTGTATGTGAAGTGGTGTGAGTGAGAGAACTGTGGGAAATGGGAGGGAAAGCAGTGAAGACAGGCCTAGTCAGTTTGTATTTAAGTGAAGCTAGATTTGAGCCTCTTCTACATAGATCAAGAAAATAAGCTCTGTGCAGAAGAGTACATTTTGCAAGAGAAACAAGAAAGGAGGCTGGAATGTCTAGCAGGTTGTTAATTCCACCCTAGAGTAATTAAGTCCCTGCTGTGGTAGTAACTATTTAATTATTGAGGCATCTGCTTGATGGTGGCTGGGAAAGTCATGCCCCTCATATGAGGGACTTGGTGTATTCAATTCAGTGACAAAGTGGCCCACAGTGCCTTGCGGGGCAGCGGGGCACACTGGGGCAAAATGCTCACAGCTGGCGTGGGGCTGATTTCCAGATGCTAACAGTCAGCTAGGAGAGTTTGGAACTGATGTGTTTAGTGATGCTAGACTTCAAAACAAAGGTGTGATTTTTTTTCTTGAGGTTTTCTTTTCATTTTTTTAAAAGTCTTTATTTATTGGATAGAGACAGCCAGAAATTGAGAGGGAAGGGGGTGATAGAGGGGGAGAGAGAGGGGCCAGGTGGTGGCATACCTGGGTGAGTACATGTATTACAATGCCCAAGGACCCTGGTTCAAGCACCTGGTTGCCACTTTCAGGGGGAAAGCTTCACAAGTGGTGAAACAGTATGGCAGGTCCACCTCTCTCTCTCTCTCTTTCTCTCTCTCTCTCTCTCTCTCTCTCTCTCCCTCTCTCTCTCTTCCCTTCCCTCCTCCCTTCCCCTCAATTTCTGGCTGGCTGTATCCAATAAATAAATACAGATAATAAAAAAAATTAAAAGAGAGGGAGACAGACAAAGAGACACCTGCAACTCTGCTCTACCATTTGCAAAGCTTTTCCCCCTGCAGGTGTGGACTGGGGGTTTGAACCTGGGTCCTTGTGCACTGTAACACGGGCGTTCAACCAGGTGCACCACCACCTGGCCCCTAGGTTCTATTTTCTTACAAAACATGCTGATTACAGGAAATACAAGTATCTTGGAATTTGGAGTTAAAGTTCATTCCATTGGATGGCACTGTAGGAACTGAAAGAGTTTGAGTCTTGAGATTGGATCTGAACCCATGCCATGACCTTGGCACAGGAACCTGAGGCTTCAGACAGGGAGAAACCAGAGCTGGATTTCCACATCTCCCTCCACTTCTATTGCTTTCATCATTTTTAACTTGGGCACATGTGTCAGGCACCTTTTGACTTTCTCATTTCTCATGCCCTTTCTCTGGAAATGTCCCTTTGTCCCAATCCACAGGGACTGACCACAGCGGTGCTGCTGATGGCTGCTTTTGCACCTGGGGCGCACAACAGGCCCAGGCTCCCAGGCTCGTCTTTCTTTTGGGAAACTGGTGCATGTAATGGGCCTGGAATGATGATATCTAACTCAAGAGGCCATATGTGTAATCTATTCCATAGATTCCTGAAGAAACTGAAAAAGCTAGACAGAATCAATGAGGTAAATGCATTGCATTCTGGACAAAAGATGCAGAGAATCCTGAGACCCACCTCTTTCTAAGACGTCCTGCTTTCCTGCATGGGTGCAATGAATGAACTAGTTTCCTTCAACCAATTCAAGTTAGTTTTCATTGTTTAAAGGTTAGGTGTCTTGGGGCCATGAAATAGTTCACTCAGTAAAGCACACATGTTACCATGTGTGAAGATCCAGGTTCAAGCCCCACCATTGCATGGGAGCACTGTGCATTAAGGAAGATTCATGAGTGGTGGGGCAGTGCTATGGTTTCTCTCCTCTCTGTGTCTCTTTTTCTCTCCTTCTCTCATATATATATATATATATATATATATATATATATATATATATATATTCTCCTCCTCCTCTTTCTTCCTCCTCCTCCTCCCCTCCTCCTTCTCCTTCTCCTGTATTTTTGAAAGGAAAAAAAAGTGCTGGGAACAATGGAATGGTACACAGGACCCAGAAGGTTTAAAAGAAGCCTATGTAGCCAAAACTGTTGCCAAAATTAAATTCTACTGTGGTTCTGATAAAAAGAAAGCAGACACTTGCTGGGAATTTGGCTTATAATTTTAGGGCAAAGAACAAAAACAGGCTTGAGGGAAGAGATAACCCAGATAGCAGAGATGCCCTAGGCCTTCTCACTGATTCACAAGTGCTGCTCACTGAACTTTCAGGGATCTTGCAAGATAGTTTGTTCAACACAGCCATTATTAAAAAAAAAAAAAAAAAGGAAAGAAATGTACCAGAGATAAACTGCTTTATAAACAAAAGTAATTTGATTCTTGAGTCAGAACTTCCCAATCATTTCACATCACTTCATTATTCTATTTGCTCTCTCACTTGTTTGGGTCTATTTTATCTGCATAGTGGAAACACTACCTGCAGGTGTCTGACTGCACATCTGTTTCCAGCTGTGCAGGCACTGACATCACAGCAGCAGCTGGAAAGCTGCCATGGTGGGAGATTTTTACACCAATGGGCTTGGCAGAGCTACAAGGCACGAAGCATTACAAATCTCTTTTTCTAGAGCTGTTAAACATGCACTAGCACACCAGCAACAAGTGATCTTTATAAGTGATATGAATTTTCCAGCAATAGATTAGATAAAAGTGAAGAAAGGGCATGATAAGTCTTACCCAGGGGCCTTGGTGAAATAGCTCACTTGGATAGTGTTTTGCTTGGCCATGTGTTATCCTAGGTTCAAGTCCAGCACTGTGCATTGAGGGAAGCTTCAGTGCTGTGATAGCTATCCTTCATTCCTCTCTCTCTCTCTCTCTCTCTCTCTCTCTCTCTCTGTCTTTTAAGGTTTACTCAGCTCATACTCATTTCAGTTTTGTGCATGTTCTCCATCCCAGGGATACATTTCTTTGGTTGGATGCTTGCAGTTAAAATTTTACTAGGTTGATGAGGATGAGTAAAGAATTAATGAGTAACTGTGTGACTTAATCCCTTTTTCACTGTGGGAGGTGTCTTATTTGGATTTGAAATACTTCTTGGTAAGCAATTCTTTACAGAAAGTTGTGTTGACGAACGATATCTTAATCTCTAGGATTAATAAAAAATAAATCAGTGTTAATTGTTTTCCAGTGAACATTAATTTTTAAAACATTGGCTTGAAGAAAAAAAAATTGAACCAATGCAATTTTTTTTTTCAAATTTAGTAAATTAAGAGTGGTAAGAAGAGGTCCTCTTCATTTACTGTGTATACCTGATTATTTTTTTTCTTTAAGTCTCACCTATTGGCTTCCCCAAAAAATATTTACTTAATTGATTATTTAGCAGGGCACTGGTAAATATGGAGGATTGCACCTGGGACTTTGAAGTCTCAGGCATGAGAGTCTCTACATAACCATTATGCTATCTCCCCTGCCCCACCTATTGACTTTGGATAGGACAAAGAGAAATCTAGAGAGGAGGGGAGGACAGAGGGGATGAAAGATAGACAATACCTGCAGACCTGCTTCACTGACTGTGAAGTGACCCCCCTTCAGGCTGGGAGCTGAGGGGCTTGAAACAGGATCCTTACTCCGGTCTTTGCACTTTCTGCCATGTGCGCTTAACCCACTGCTCTACTACCCAGCCCCCTGAAACTTTTCATTTTATTTTTTAAAATTTTTATTTATAAAAAGGAAACACAGACAAAAACCCATAGGATAAGAGGGGTACAACTCCACACAATTCCCACCACCAGAACCCCATATCCAGTCCCCTTCCCTGATAGCTTTCCTATTCTTTATCCCTCTAGGAGTATGGACCCAGGGTCATTATGGGATACAGAAGGTGGAAGGTCTGGCTTCTGTAATTTCTTTCTCTCTGAACATGGGCATTGGCAGGTTGATCCATACTCCCAGCCTGTCTCTCTCTTTCCTTAGTGGGGTAGGGCTCTGGGTAAGCTGGGCTCCAGGACATATTGGTGGGGTTGTCTGTCCAGGGAAGTCTCATTAACATCATGTTAACATCTGGGACCTGGTGGCTGAAAGAACAGTTAACATATAAAGCCAAAAAAATTGTTGACTAATCATGAACCTAAAGGCTAGAATAGTGCAGATGAAGAGTTGAGGGGCTCTGTTTTGGAAATAGCTAGTAGGTCTATTTTAGGTATGTTTCAGAGGGCCCATGACTATACTATTTTTTTCCTCTTCTTTTTTGCCTCCAAGGTTATTGCTGGGGCTCAGTGCCTGCACCATGAATCCACTGCTCCTGGAGGTTATTTTTTTCTCTTTTGTTGCCCTTGTTTTATCATTGTTGTAGTTATTATTTTTGTTGTTATTGATATTATTGTCGGATAGAACAGAGAGAAATGGAGACAGGAGGGGGAGACAGGAGGGGGGGAGAAAGATAAATACCTGCAGACCTTCTTCACTGCCTGTGAAGCAAACTCCTGCAAGTGGGGTGCCCGGGGCTCGAACTGGGATCCTTATGCCAGTCCTTGCATTTTATGCCATGTGTGCTTAACCTGCTGTGCTACTGCCTGACCCCTGTATTTTTTTGTTGTTTGTTTTCCTGAGCCTGATGTCTGATATGCAGTTGGATCCAAGTTATTGTCTGGGGAGATGATGTCATGGCTGGGAAAAGGACCAGGAAGCTGGATCAAGGAAGAGAGTAGCTCCCAAATATGGGAAAGGTATATAAATATTGCTGACTATAAACCCTATTGATTTGATCTTATATGGGGCCCGTGTTCAGCTTAGGAGCCTATGTGACCTCTGCATACCTGTAGATCTGAGCTCATATTCTGTGATCATAAGTAGGAACATTCTAAGGTGCCCCAATTTCAGAACCTGTCTTCCTCAGGTGGAACATAGAGTATGTTGTTCAGCTTTCCATTAGAGGATGGAATATTCTCTACCGTTGTTGATCCAAGTTGAGAGCAAGGTCCTATGGGGGGGTCACAAAGGGGTCTATTGTGTTGTTCCTGATAGAGATGACCAGTAACAATGGAGAGAGGGATGTATTCAAGGTCTAGGCCCATCATGTCTGTTTGGGAATCTCAGGACTCCCTGAATAGTGCCCCAGCTGATGGGGTGGCCTGATAGTGACTAAAGAATCATTGTTAAAGTATGCCAGTCTCTTGCTTTTATTCAGCTTTTGCAGTCCTTACTTTGATAAGGTTAGCTTTGGAGTGACTGAGGGAAGTATAATAGGAAGTATGTGAGGAGGGTATCTAAGTCTAAGTAGACACTATTTCATTATGAACTTTATGGTGTCTTTTTAGGTCTTTCTACTTGCTTGCTGCATATACTGACTCACTGCAGACTATTGTGCACTTTTGCTTTCAGGTATATATTTTGCCCTAATTTATGGATACATGTAAACATATGCCCTATCTCACAGGACCTGGTCTATATCTAGATTTGGGGACTTTGTTAGGAAGTGAACCACCTGAAATGGAATTAGAGAATCCTATGAAAGGAAAGGTCTCACCTGAGTAATGAGGATGAAGGGTTGACATTCCACGACTGAAGTCTGGACACAGTCTGAAGTGAAACATGCTGAGGTGGTACTCGTTACGTTAATTAGGTTGGGATCAGCAGATGGTGTATCATTTGGTATGAATTGAGAGAAGCATGCAGGAAAGTGAGCCTCACTCTAGAGGTTTCAGGATTGGGGGAATATAGGCTCTATATAGGAAGTGGGAGGTTTGTGCTGTTTTAGGATTTAAGAAGGCAATAGATTATTATTGCTATAATCAAATTATTTGGCAACTGGGTTAACTTTGAAAATCCCTTTGTTAGGATTTTCTGTATCATACACAACATCACCATAATTTATGTCCTTTGACATTATTTGTATATAGCTGTATCTTATAGAGTAATGCCACCAGTTGGTTGCTTCTGTTCTCCCTGTTCTAAGCTTTTGGGAGAGTTAACATTTCAAAGACTCAGCCTATGGCCTGTGCATTAAAAAGTTTGAGATGTTCAATCAATTTCCCCCTCTCATATTAATTAAATAGTGATTTATATGGCTACACGTTAATAGAAGTGTAGATAAACACCACCAAAAGACTGTGTCCCATCCCATCCTACCTCCATCCCCAGTGAAGCTGAACATCCACCCTCAGCCTCCATCCAGAGATTTTTTACTTTGGCGCCCTACGCCCCACCTACTGATTTTTAAGTATAACATTGAATGGATTTTGGAGGAAAAAATTATAGCATTATGCTAATTAAGAGATAACAACTTTATTTATTCATTTATTATTATCAAGCTGTGTTCTGGTCCTTGAAAGTAAAGAAAATCTATTAAAACATTTTACCTCTATGTGAGAAGTGTTCTAGTTGTGCAACCTGTACCTTCGTTTTTAAGAATTAATCTGTATACAAGTTCCTTGTGGTTTCTAGTATAGATTGCATTCTTTTCTGTCTTTAAGAATTAGCATTGGGCTGGGACCAGGTGGTGGCACACCTGGTTGAGGGCCCACATTACAAGGATGCAGGATCAAGGCCCTGGTTCCCATCTATGGGGGAAACTTCACAAGCATCCAAATAGTGCTGCAGGTGTCTTTCTCTCTCTCTTTATCTAGCCTGCTCCTCTTAACTTCTCTCTGTCTTATCAAATAACATAGAAAATAAAAATAAAAGAATTAACATTAGGCTTCAGGTTCTTTTTCCTAGGTATTTTATTTATTTTTTTATTATTATCTTTACTTATTGGATAGAGACAGCCAGAAATTGAGAGCGTACAGGGAGATAGAGAGGGAGAGAGAAAGACACTTGCAAAACTATTTCACCACTCTTAAAGCTTTCCCCTGCAGCTGGAGACTGGGGCTCGATCCTGTGTCTTTGCATACTGTACCGTCTGTGCTCAACCAGGTGCACCATCACCCAGCCCCTCCGATTCTTTTTAAAATCAAGAACTTTGTTTATCCCAATGATTTAAAAAATTCTTCTTCAAATAATGATAAGATGTATTTTCAAATGTAATATTTTCAACTTGAGATTAAGTCATTTTCAAAGATTTTTATGAACCATGTCTGACATTGGAACTTTCCTTCTAATTTGTCCTTGGCATTGTTGGTTCATATGCATTTCTTGGGCTTATTAGAGCAAATGGAGGTCTTATGACTCTCAGTTGGTGTAGTAAAGCACATTAATGTAAATCAGTCTTATTGTTCTGCATATGTTTGCTGGTCCTGCACAGCTGAGCCATTCAGAATCTATATTTAAAAGATTATATTTTGAGAGTAACGAACTAAAGAATGAACCTTCCTGATTATATTAAGATATTCAAGCATTTGGGTTGACTTTCAGTCTGTGGTTAATGACCTCTAGGAAACAGAATTCAAGACTTTCTTCTTTTCTAATTGCCATTAAGAGACCATCTAACTGACACCACAACACACAGGGACATGGAGTATCAGGCGGAATGGATCAAATATTCCAGTAAACAAAATGGGGAGGAAGGACAGACATTGTGTGGCATGCTTCATACCAAAAAACCTAACACACATTTCTCCTTTCTGAGGGGTTTGCGCATGTTCATCTGCAATCCCCGCACCCCAAGTGGTTACTAACACATATTTCCTAGACATTATTTTTACCACCATTTACCAACCACTGATTACTGTTCAGATGGCCAAATGACCCTTTTCCTTTAATTCAGAGATCCTCATTCTGCCATCACCACCCAGACTCCAGATGAGAGATAAAGTCCTGCCCCTCTGCTTCGCGAGATGGGCTGAACCAACCAAAGACAGCCAAGCCAGAGCTGGAACATTCCTACCCACTTTCCTCACCCCTTCTTCATTCATGTGAAAGCATCACCTTCCAGACACCTGATGAAAGATAGCTTCAAGGCTCTCCCCCAACCCCCACACCCTTAATGAGATGGACCGAAACAACCAAATGATGCCAGGCCAAAATCCCCACATACCTAACCTCTTTCCTCACCCTTTCAGCTCATCCTAATAAAAACTCCTGCAGACAAAGGGATGTGGAGACAAAGCAGTAGAACTGTGACTCCTACCTGGCTGTTCTGGTATCAACACTGTGTTTAAAGACGGGTGCTGTCTTTGTTGATCTCACAGCAGCCTATGACACGGTCTGGCACCGTGGTCTCCTAGTCAAGATCTCAAGATGCCTGCCTCCATGGGTGGCCAACACTATATCGTTTCTTCTCCAAAACAGAAGATTCCGGGTGCATCTGGGTGACAAATCTAGCAGATGGAGACTTGTCTCAAGTGGCCTCCCCCAGGGCTCTGTTCTGGCTCCTACGCTATTTAATATTTACGTCAATGACCTCCCAGAAACTTCTTCAAGGAAGTTCATCTACGCCGATGACATCTGCTGTGCAACTCAGGCATCCAAGCTTGACATCCTCGAGGAAACACTCACGAAAGACATGTCTCTGAAATCTGATTACTGTAAAAAAATGGCGACTAATCCCTAGCACTGCAAAAACGGTATCATCTGTTTTCCATCTACACCATGCCTCGGCCTCGCGTGAGCTTAATGTGCAGCTTGGCGATACGAGAATCCGGCATGAAGCCCAGCCAGTCTATCTTGGCGTTACTCTCTATCGCACTCTGTCATTTCACGAACATCTCATAAAAACTGCAGCAAAGGTGGGCGCGAGGAATCACATCATTGCAAGACTGGCCAGCTCCTCATGGGGCGCGAGCGCTTCCACACTATGATCATCATCTCTGGCATTATGCTATTCCACTGCACAATACTGTGCCCCAGTATGGTTCCGTAGCCCCCATGTCCACTTGGTCAATTCCAAATTATATTCCTCCATGAGATAATTTCTGGAACCATCCGTTCCACCCCGGTTCCATGGCTGCCAGTTCTTAGCAACATCACCCCGCCAGATATTCGTCGGGATACGGCATCATCTAAGTTCATTTCCCACGTCTATGCTCGACCGGACCTGCCAGTATACGCGGATATCTTCACCCACCCTGTCCAACGCTTGACGTCTCATCACCCAATCTGGTCCCCTACGCCTACGCCAGTCTCTTGGAAACAGAGTTGGCAGTCAGCTGAGGTAAAGAACAAACACCTCATCACAGACTCCTGCAAGCGTCAACCCGGCTTTGACCTAGCACGTTATGATTGGGCCCTCCTCAATCGCTATCGAACAGGCCATGGCCGGTGCGCCACTATGTTCCATCGCTGGGGAGCCAGAGACGACCCGAACTGCCCCTGCAGCTCCAGACAGACTATGACCCACATAGTCAATGACTGCCACCTCTCCAGATTCAAAGGAGGTCTCGAAACTTTACATCAGGCTCAACCTGACGCTGTTGACTGGCTACGGAAGAAGGGCAAACGCTAGAAGAAGAACTGTGTTTTCCTTCCTCAAAAGCCATTTACTTGTCTGTGCGTTGGGGAGGTGCATCCCTTGTCTGGTGACATTACAGGATCACAGAAATAAATCACTGGGAATGCTTAAGTAAGAGCTCAGTTTAAGCCTTTAATCAAAATTTGAGAAATCTACTGCTAGAATTCAGGTAATTCTTTCACCTGCTTGACATAGATACATAGATATTTGCTGAGTGATAGGTAAGGAATTCATGATCTAGCAAATAGTCTGAAGAACTGGGTTTCTGATGGATGATGACGGAAAAGGACCTAAGTTTGGGGTGAGACTGACTGACAGACCCTGTCATGGGGAGATGAGAAATTATACCCATGTGTGGACAATTGTACTAAGCCCCAAGAAAAGGATTTTTTTTAAAGAAGAAAAATAGGGCGGTAGCGCAGCAGGTTAAGCACAGGTGGTGCAAAGCACAAGGACTGGCATAAGGATCTGGCCCCTGGCTCCCCACCTGCAGGGGAGTCGCTTCACAGGCGGTGAAGCAGGTCTGCAGGTGTCTGTCTTTCTCTCCCCCTCTCTGTCTTCCCCTCCTCTCTCCATTTCTCTCTGTCCTATCCAACAACAACAACATCAATAATAAGTACAACAATAAAACAAGGACAACAAAAGGCAATACATAAATAAATATAAAAAATGTTAGAAGAAGAAAAATATTCTGTGTTTTAAAATATTTTTTTTTGTTTTATTTGAAATCTTTTAGCTCTACCAAATGTAGCTTGAGGTAACAGTCTGGGTTTCTTTACTCTCTGGTTTGTCTCTGTGAAACTGAAGGTTTTATCTGCAGTCTATTTTTGTAGCATGATAATTTATCCATTGGAAGCAAGTGTGACATCTCAGGATGAGGCTGTGTCTCCTAATGAGCATTGCCAGAATAGAATCAGTGTATTATTAATAAACCTGCCTGTCAGCTACCTGGAATCCTTGAACTGACTCAGGTTTGTCAACTGTTCCCAGGTCATCTCTATCTGTACTCATGCTTTGGTGCAGTCTCTTGTTATGACTAACAGTAGGTGATGTACTTCATTGGGCTGTTATTTATGGACCCAGTGGTGTAGTCAGTTTAGGAAGACGAGGAGCAATGGCTGTCTACTCAAATTCCAAAAGTTCTTCTTTCTCTCTTTCTTTCTTTCTTTCTTTCTTTCTTTCTTTCTTTCTTTCTTTCATTCTTTCTCTTTCTTTCCTTCCTTCTTTCTTTCTTTCTTTCTTTCTTTCTTTTTTCAGAACACTGCTTAGTTCTGGCTTATGGTTGTATAGGGGTACAGATGTTTCTTTGACTGTTTTTTTTTAATTTGAGGAGTAAATATTCAGAAATGAGATAACTGGATATATAAAATCTTTTTCAATTTTTGAGAATGCTCCAAATTACTCAAAATTCATCTCCTAATAAGATATATTTTTGATGAATTTTAAAGAACCTCTAATTAATATAATGATTAAGAATCAAGTCTGTCATCACCAACTATGACTATTTGTTTATCATAATTAATTAATTATTTTTTTGTCAGAGCACTGGTACAGCTCGGCTTAACATGGTGCTGGGGATTGAACCTGGAATGTTGGAGTCTCAGGCATGAAATCTTTTTTTTTTTTTAATTTTTTAAAAAATATTTATTTTATTTATTTACTCCATTTTGTTGCCCTTGTTGTTTTATTGTTGTAGTTATTATTGTTGTTGTCGTTGTTGGATAGGACAGAGAGAAATGGAGAGAGGAGGGGAAGACAGAGAGGGGGAGAGAAAGATAGACACCTGCAGACCTGCTTCACCGCCTGTGAAGCGACTCCCCTGCAGGTGGGGAGCTGGGGTTCGAACTGGGATCCTTATGCCGGTCCTTGTGCTTTGTGCCACCTGCGCTTAACCCGCTGCGCTACAGCCCGACTCCCAGGCATGAAATCTTTTGCATAACCATTATGCTATCTCCCCTAGCCTACTGATTGATTTTAACTAGTCGATGTGAGCCAACTGATGATTCTTTTTGGTATAAATGTGATACATCAATGGTGTATACTATTTAGTTAATATAGATATTATTTCAAGATTTTGTCTTAGTTGTCAACCAACCAAAATAAATAAACAAAATAAATAATGATGTTTTAGGTGAAACTGGAGATGTGGACAGAATATCTATGGTAAGAGGTGGAAGTGGAGCTGAACTTTCTTTGCGTGAACATGGCAGGTATTAAGATTGAACATAGTTGTGCTTATTTATTCTGTATGACTACAGTAAATTGTCTACTGAATAGAGACACACAAATAAATTGACCCAGGCTGTGAAAACTCTATCAACAAGTGGTATAGAGATTGCCCAAACAAAAGGCCTATGTCCCAAAGGAGCCACTAAGAGATTTATAATTTTGGTATAGGGATAATATATATATATATATATACATATATATATATATGTATATATATATATAATTTTTTCTTTATTGGGAGAATTAATGGTTTATAGCTGACAGTAAAATATAGTAGTTTGTATGTGTATTACATTTTTCAGTTTTCCATATAACAATCTAACACCCCCCAGGTCCTTTTCTGCCATCATGTTCCAGGCCTAGGGGTTATGTATATGTGTATGTATATGTATATACATGTATATACATGTGTATATATATATATATATATATATATAATTACCAATTAATTACCACCCTGATGAATCTAGGATGATAAGTTATTAAGTTCCAACATAATTTTTTTTGGTGAAACTAACATTTACTTAATTATTAATTTGTTTATTCAACAGATATTTATGTAATGATATTTTAGGTGAAATTGGAGATGTAGACATGGAGGGTTAGTGGTTTTATAGTACAGTGTTGATACATGGAAACTATTTCTCATTTCCCCATGACAGGTGTCTGCAGAACACCCAGTCTAGGTCCTTTTCCAACATTATGCACCAGGACCACAGTGTCCTCTCCAATGTAAATCTTTGAACCATGGCCCAGAGTTTGAACATGGAAGAAACTTTCTCAGATTGAAGGAATTAGAGTAAATTGATAAGAAAGTTGTTAGCATACCCTTTGTTCCGATTGTCTTCAGGTTGCAGAGAAACAGTGCCTAGCTTAGGCATGTTCGTTTTTGTGTTAATGAAGCATCAGAGACTAGAAAAGCATAAATTGTGCAAATCATGAAGTTCAGGCAACTATGAAAGGAATTAGAAAGGGAAAGATGAATGTGGGCTTTTAGTCAACTAGCAACTATTTGTCTCAGAAGGCTGGTCAGAATGTGGAGAAGCATGTAGGAGAAGGGGTGTGACAGGAAACTGCAAGTATCTATTACCTTTCTCTTCTGCACTGAATTTCTCTTCCCTAGCCAGGAACTGGACTAGCGGGGCCAGCCAAGCCAGATGATCTTTCTGTTTTCCTTTTCCTGGTTCAATTTCTCCCAGCCAGAACAAATCAAAAGGTCTCTGCTTTAAGCAACAGGTTCTACTGCCAACTTCTGTCTCCACATCTTCAAAATCAAGACAGACTTTTATATTGCCAAATGCACTGGAAAAGAAAAAAAAAAGAGTGACTTTGATTTCTTAGAAGCAACAATGCATATGAAGTTTCTCCTTTATGCCAAGAAGTTTATAGTGTGTTTTGTTAGATAAGGAGATCTATAGATATGTAGATTATTGCTGAATCCCAATGTATTACAGAGAACCTGATCTAATTTGAGACGATGATATGTGGAATGAGATTCATATGATAAATTCAACCTTGGTAAGTTGGTGATATGGAATGGTTACTCTGTAATGAAGAGAGAGCTACATGAAGTTGCAGCAAATGCACACACACAGACAAAAGCACTTAGAGCAGGAAACCCTGCTCACAGCATGTGTGCAAGAAATGTGAGCTGTAAGTGTTGTGAAAGCTGACTTTCAGGGAGCCATTAAAAAATGGAGTCAGGGAGTCATTACAGGAAAATTGCATTATCTGTTCCTGCTGAGGTCAAAGACCTATACACTGGATCAAAAACAATTGTTTCAAGCAGCCATCAAGCAAACAATTATTTGAGAAAGTCACCAGATCATGAGAACTGATGTTGATGGACGTGTGTGTGTGTGTGTGTGTGTGTGTGTGTGTGTGTGTGTGTGTGTGTGAAAACAGGATGGACAACCAATTATATATAACCAAGAATTGTTTGAGCTTACTAATATTAATCAACATTTTTCTCAAAGCTTTTTACCTTTCTCTCCCCTACCCAAATAAAAAAGAAAATAAGCAACAAAGCAACCACAAACAACCCTTTTGTCTGGTGTATTGTAGATTTCCCCCCCCCCCCCAAGTGGTGTCCCTGTTGGAATTCCTTGATTCCAGAAAAACACATTTGTCTTTTTAATTGGCTCCTGAATTTTCAGGTTGGAACTGCTTCAAACTATTTCCTAATTTGATAACCTATAAATATCACTTGGAGGAATATCTTCAATTGAAAGATTCCCATGTCCCTTCCTGAAATTCTATTTCATTTTGTCTTGAAGAGAAACAGGAAAGTGAGATCTGTATGGTTAACAAGTGTCCAAGAATTCTTTAGATTTCTCAAGTTTAGGAACACCACTTGAGACACAGCACTCAAGGTCTGGGTGTTTCAGCGTCACCAGGGCACTTTACCCTGAGAGCCCTTGTGGGCATGAAGGATATTTACAAGGCGTACTGACAAGGGCACTTCTGATGCTGGTGCTGGTGCTGGTGCTGGTGCTGGTGCTGGTGCTGGTGCTGGTGCTGGTGCAAGGGGACTGACTTCCACCTACAGAAAATGACCCCGCCGAGAGGTTCATTGGTTTATTGTCAACTCTTCCCAAGCTTGGCTGCCCTCAAAGTTCAGACTCCCACGTCTATCACCTTGTTTGAACAAAAGATATATCTTATTTATTTCATATGACATATGAGCGTTTCAAACAAGAGAGAAAGAGAGAAGCCAGGACATCACTCTGATATGTGTAGCACCAAGGATTGAATCCCAAGTCTGAGGCATGTCAGTCTCATACCATAGCTGATGAGCTATCTCCACCCACTGCCATTCATGCTCAGGTCTTTTGTTTTCATTTTAAAACCAGGAATTTTAATTTTAAGATGTGTTCATGATTAAATAGGTATTTGCAAATGCACTTACCTAGAACTGAGGAGCGATGGGTTGGTCTCTGTTGGCTTCTGTGAGTGGGTTGCAGAAATGACTCCTGAGCAGAGATCTAGGAAAACCGTGTCTCTCTTTGACACTCAGTGTGTGACCTTGTGCAAGTGACCTCATTATTTTAGATTGTAATATCTTGAGGTTGGGCCATCTGCTTTTCATCATCTTCCCAAATCTTAACAAAGGGAGTAATGTAAGTAAGCCTTTAAAGATATCCTTTCCATCAGGATATTGAGCATCTCATCAAATGGAGATAGTGTTAGCATTTGGGAGAGTTTCTGAAACAGTTTTCAGAAACTAATTGTAGGTATTTTAGACAAAGTGCCCTAACAAGTTTGAGCTTTTAGTAACAAATATTCTTGATAGAAATATAAATTAGTAGGGGTACACAGCTTCCTTAAAATATATTGATCATTCATCAGAGATGAATGTGCTAAAGGCAACTGATAGAGTTTATGCCATTTTATGAGCGCTACATTTGCTGGGTCAATGCCCAAGAAACATTTCCCCTAATAACCACAGGCATGGTTAGCTCAAAACAGGTCATATATGTAGTTGGTCATGTGTTTTTCATTCTCAGAGAATTCATGTGTGGACAGGATAGAACATACGCACAAAATCAGAGTCCCCAGAGATTAACTGGAAAATTTCCCAAAGACATGAAGGAAGAGCAAACCCCTCCTGCTGCTAAGAAATCCTGCTCTCCAAACTGAATGCGATTTATTTTTAGAAAAATAATTATTTGCCAGACTGTACTTTATCAAATAGAAGACTCAAATTCATCATGGAAAGATTCATACCTCTTGAGACTTCACTAAATGTAAAGTAATATCAGTTTAAATGACAAAAACATCCCTATTTTACTTTAAAAAAACATTTAAAAATATTTATTTATTTGATAGAGACAGAGAGAAATCAAGAGGGGAGTGAAGATGATATAGATAGATAGATACATACATACATACATACATACATACATACATACATACACCTAAGGCCCTGTTTCACTGTTTGCAAAGCCTTCCTGTTGCAGGTCAATGTTGGGGGCTTGAACCCAGGTCTTTGTGCATTGTAACACGTACGCTCAACTGAGTGTGCCATCACCCTCACTTTTTGACTATAGGACTTGAAAAATTTATCATTCTCCTTTAAAACAATATTCATTTATTTATTTATTATTGGATAGAGACAAAGAGAAATTGAGAGAGAAGGTGGAGATAGAGAGGGCGAGACATCTGCAGTTCTGCTTCACCCTCGTGAAGCCTCCCCACCTGCAGGTGGGGATGAGGAGCTTGAACCTGGGTCCTTGAGCACTATAATGTGTGTGCTTAACCAGGTGTGCCACTGTCTGGCCCCCCAAATGTATCATTCAACATATATCTTTATATCCTATGAAAGGGTAAAAGAAGGATAAAAAGAAATGGTAAATGTAAAGAGGTTTTGTTGATTATAAATTGCTATTACAATTCAAGAGCTTAGTTTCACTCATCGTGTTATTGTAGTTATTTCCTCTTAAAAATTTTCCTAACTGGACAATGAAGAAACTAGAGCAAATATTAAGGAAGATTTATTATTCTATTAATGTATATACTAATATAGCTTTAATAATAGGCAGACAATAGAGCCATTTAATTTTTTCCATGTGGACAGACAATAGATCATTGTTTATATATTTAAATGTATTACATTGTAAATATTTCCCATTCATTTTAGTTCATCTATACTTGACTTTAATAGTTTATTAACTTTTAATCTTTGCCATGTAGCCATGCTTCTACTATTTCCACTGGCTGCTTATTTAATGAATGATTACTCCCATGGGATGCTCATTAAAACATTTCAAATTTGAGAAATCATAAGCCTTACAGTGGCCATAATTTTTGTGGCAATTTTAAATCAGTGAGCTTAAGGCAAGGTCTGCACACACTTGTATTTTTTGTTTTCCTGGCATTCCTCCCTCTCATACAACACCTGTTCTCTTCCCAGCCCCAGCTCTGTGGTCAACTCAGCCCTTCATACTGTTTGCTTTCTTGCCTCAGCAAAACTCCTTTGAAATGGAACCCACCCATTCCCTCTTTTCCTAAATATCTCCTAGTCTGGAGGAGGGAGCAGAGTCCATATTAAGTGGGTGGGCAGTCCATCTTGGGCCAGGAGGTAGCTCAGCAATAGCCAGCAAGCCTTGCATATCTGAGACCCTGGGTTGGAGCCTGGGTACTAGTGTTCTAATCTCTCTCTTTCTCTTTCACAAAAGATAATATAATGAAATAAAATAAAGTTGATTTCCTCTTAAAAGTTTTCATAGATGGACAATGAAGAAACTAGAGCAAATATTAAGCAAGATTTATTATTCTATTAATGTATATACTAATATAGCTTAATGTATACACTATTAATGTATACACTAATATAGTACAGGTCCTGGGAAAGGATGGCAGAGGACCTAGTGGGGTTTGTATTGTTATGTGGAAAACTGAGAAATGTTATTCATGTACAAACTATTGTATTTACTGTTGACTGTAAAACAATCCGCCGAAATAAATAAGTATAAATACATAAATAAAATAATTAAAAGAAAAGCACACACAGACTTAAACAAATGTAATCTGTCTTCTTCCTGGTTTTTACTTAACACCTGTAACTCTTGGTTGTCTCAGGAGACTAGGGGTTGGTGAATTTGACACGCTGCCCTCCGGAGCCACCAGAACCTTCCACTTTGAGGAATGACATTGCACATGTCTGAGCACATCCATCCAGTGTCCCTAATGTGACCTCTGGGAGAACAGATGTGTCCAGAGGCAGAGTTGCATTAGGCAGGGTGACTGAGCATATAGACAAATGCAGGGGTGGGAGGTGGGGAGTTTGGAAGCAGGCCTGAAACATTTTTCACCCAGCACCAGTACCTTGTACGTAGCTTGTCAATTGCCACAAAATGTTTCTCTGTAAAGTTTTAGATGAAAACACTCTTGGTAGTGGCCCAAGAGGGATGCAGTAGGGTTTGGGGGGCCCTGGAGACAGGCGATAAAAAAATACACTGGGGGCCAGGTGGTGGCGCACCAGGTTGAGTACACATTACCATGCACAAGGACCAGGGTTCCAGCCCCTGCTCTCCATCTGTGGGGGGGGGGCACTTTATGTGTGGAGCAATAGGTATGCAGGTACCTCTCTTTCTCTCTCCTTCTCTAGCTCCTCCTCCCCTCTCAATTTCTCTCTGTCCTATCTAATAAAGCAACGGGGGGGGGGGGGGGGGAGGGAGAAGAAAAAATGGCTGCAAGAGGTCGTGGATGCAATTCATAGAGCAGTCACCAAGTCTGAATGATAACCTTGGTGGTAACAAGTAGATAAATAAATAAACAAACAAATAAATAAACACACTAATGTAGAGATTTTTTTTTTAATGAATGATCAAAGCAGAAGCCAATGTGCCTTAAAAAAAAGCCACCTTTTACTGTTGATTGGAAAACATTAATCCCCCAATAAAGAAATAAAAAAAGGAAATATGTTCTCATAGTGTCAGAATATCACCCACATATGAGTGGGGGGGGGAAAGCCACCATGTGCTGATAATGCTAAATATCAGTTATAAAATGCCTCTGCCCTGACAGCATTCATTCTGAGCCACTGCTGTATTTACTATGGAGCAAGCAGTAGAATAAGCACACGTTAGTGGGTCCTGTTTACAGTCCATTGCAACAGGAACTTTGTGGAGAGCTCCATGTTGGATGATGATGGGTTCTCCTGTGGGCACTTGCTCACAGAGTAAGTTCACAGATCTTCGGTATCTGGGGAGTGACCTTTGGAGACCTATTCCAAGCCTCGTGGTATTGCATTTTCCTTTATTACACAGAAGGCTGGAAAGAAACAATGGCACAGGGATTGAGAAGACTGAAAAGAACTTGCATTATTTCTGACCTGTTATAATTCTCTGTGACTACTCTTTAAGAATGCTTGGTTTAAGCATTGGACTGCACTATGTAATATTTTCCCTTGCTAAGTGCAAATTTTACCCTGTACTTGAAATTTATTTATTGAATTTGAATAGTGTCTGTTAAACAGAAATGTCTTGTTTTAATGGTCAACTCTTTGTTTTAAAAGCTAAACAAAGAAAGCCATGATTATTACTGAGTATTGCTTGGTTGTGACTCTTTTGGCTTATGGGAAGAAGAAAATGTTAAGAATGATCCAGTATCTTAGATACACTACATGGGCCACTTAGACCTCAGATTTCCATGGTCTGCTTCCACTAAAATAGAACACATTAATCAAGACACAGAAAATGGGCTTTAGAACCAACTTTAAAATTTTAACCCGCTCCCCCAATGATTCAAGATAAACCAAGGTGTCAATTAAGACACCCCCCCCCACCTACCAGGTATGCTTTGACTCATGGCCTAGCAGTCTGCGTCATAGGAATGAGGGGAGTTTATTTCTTGACTATTTGGTATCTCAACATTTGCAGGTGTTTGTATTGATGATAATTTCTCCTCCTTGTCCTTCCTTCTCTACCACAGCACTGCTCAATTCTGACTCAAGGTGGTGCTGGGAATTGAACCTAGGACCCCATAACGTCAGGCATCAGTCTTTCACATAACCATTATGCTATCTCCCCAGCCCAACAAATTCCATTTAGATCGTGAAATGGTGTCTGCTTTGAATTAGCATTGTGCTCTCAGGAGAAGTTATGTTTAGAAATATCTCCAGTTAGCTGTTTGTGGAGTTCCTGAATATTTGGGTAGTCAGAAATAAGTATTTTTCTTAGATTGGTTAAGTTCCCACTTTAGGCACAGTTTGACATTTATTTATTTGTTTATTTGTTTGTGTATTTATTTACTTTTGCCTCCAGGGTTATTGCTGGGGCTCGGCGCCTGCACTACAAATCCAAGACTCCTGGAGGCTTCTGAAGCGCCACCCCCCACTTCCACCCCCGCCACAGGTGGAAAGCCAGAGTCTCAAACAGGGGTCCTTGTGTGGGTCCTTGTGCTTGGTCCTATGCGCGTTTAACCCGGTGCGCCACCGCCGGGTCCCACAATTTGGCCTCCTATACACACACACACTCATGCATTTATGGATAGTGATTGCTCCCACTAAGTTTTTTTTTTTTTTGCCTCCAGGGTTACACAGAGAAATTGAGAGGGGAGGGAAAGATAGGGAGAGAAACAGAGAGACACCTGGAGACCTGCTTCAACATTTGTGAAGCGACCCCCTTGCAGGTAGGGAACCGGGGCCTCGAACCTGTTCACTCCGTGGGTCCGCACATAATCCGGTGCACCACTGTCCCGCTATTTTAGTTGTTTCTTCTTTCCTGGCGTTTTCCTCTCACCCTCTTCCTATTCTTCTTCACAACTCTGCTTGTCTCCCTCCCATCTTATCCCATACCACAGGCTTAAAGTTAAAATCTCTGGGTATGTTTTCATAAGTGAACTAGCGCCTGATGCAAACACATTGGACTTGGCAAGTCACGTAATTTTGCTTGCATTGCAAACAATCCAAGAAACACAGAATGGAAGATTAAGAAAAATGCAAGTTACAGGGTTGGGAGCTGAGGTTATGTATGTTTTTAACAGGATGTTATGTTTGTCCATCATAATTTGTTGGTTATACAAAAACTTTTTTGATGTTGTTGCCCTTGTTATTGTTATTGCTATTGTTGGATAGGACAGAGATAAATCGAGAGAGGAGGGGAAGAAAAAGAGGGGGAGAGAAAGACAGACACCTGCAGACCTGATTCATGGAGGATTATAAAGGGTTAAAATGATCTTTATACATTCATGAGTCTGACGCTTAGGATATGTGCATGCTTTTTTCAAGAAATCAGACTTTACAAGGTTATTGCTTCAGGTTTTGCCAAAATCAAGGGTGAAGCACTTTTAAAATGCATATTTTTGATTCTCTAGCATTAGCATGGGTGTAAAAAGGCAATTGTTAGTCAAAAGTCAGTCTGTTTTTCTCCCTACTGTCCCCTTTGTTCTCTACCCAAAAACTATGTTACACAATATCAAGATATTACTCTCATTGGTTTTCAGACCTTTACAAATGAAAACTTTCTTGATGAGATCCTGGGGTGGTGAAGAATTCTTATTTACTTGGGCAAAAATGGACAAAAGGAATTTGTCTGCAACATTTAGCTAGGCTCTGTGAAGGAGTGTGTTTCTCTCTCTCTCTTTGCCTCCAGGGTTATTGCTAGGGCTCAGGGCCTGCCTGCACTACCAATCCACTGCTCCTGGAGGCTTTTTTTTTTCTTTTGTTGCCCATCATTGTTGTTGTTATTGCTGTCATTGTTGTTGGATAGGACAGAGAGAAATGGAGAGGGGAGGGGAAGACAGAGAAGGGGAGAGAAAGACAAACACCTGCAGACCTGCTTCACCGCTTGTGAAGCAACCCCCCCCTGCAGGTGGGGAGCTGGGGGGTCGAACCAGGATCCTTGCTCTGGTCCCTACACTTCACGCCATGTGTGCTTAACCTGCTGTGCTACCATCAGCCCCCCAAGGAGTGTGCTTCTCCAAGGGCTGCATATTCTGCTCCTTACTACTCCCTCAGAATTGAAAATGTTTGTGAAACTGTAGCCCACTCCCTGGGCTGCCAGTACCCCTTTTCGTGATACTCAGGTATAATTAGGGCTTTAATTGTTAACACACTAACAGCCTGTGTATAGCCCAGACCAGGCTACAGCTGAGGTTGAGAAATCTGATTAGACAAACCGATGCAGCTCCCTCTGCCAAGACTCTCCATTTCCTGGCTCATTAAAACACTTTGACTTTCTTCTCTCCAGGAGAACAGATCTGAGAGACTTTGCTCTTCTGTTCTCACTTTGTCCGGTCCTGTAACAATCTTGCTCACTCTCTCTTGACTTTAACTGTGTGTCAGGTGCAGGACCCTTCAGTAACAGGAAGTTGTGTGAACTCCTGATTGGAAGTGTGTTCTCTGGGAAGAATTTTCTCACTGGCAGGGGAACACACATTTTGAACCAAGAGAAATTATAACACGTATTTAGCAAACATATCATATTCGTTCCTGACTGTGATACCTGATTCCTGGGAAAGAACTTGCAAAGCCATGTGGTAAGTTGCTTATAAAAAATATGTCACTTAATTCTGTTTCTTTTCTCTCGAAGAAGTGAAAAAATAACTGACCAGTGAGTGTTACGATCTCTGAGCTCAGGCAGGAGCACTGGACCACAGATCTCCAGGCTGTGTTTCACTCTGAAATCTGAAAATGGGCTTGCCAGAGCAGGGATCATGTCTGGAACCCATGACTCTTGGGGAGTTTTTGACTGGACTGCAGAATTCTGGCGAAGCCTTTAGAGGAAAATGACCACCTGATCTTCTATTTGTACACACATTTCATCAGCTTATAACAGACTTTTGGCTTTATTTTTTTCATTTCATTTCTCTTCTTTCCTTCCTTCTTTTTTCCTTTCTTTCTTTCTTTCTTTCCTTTTTTTTTTAGATAAAGACAGAGAGTGAAAGAGATCACAGCACCAAAACTTCCTTCATTGTGTTGGGGGGTGGGTGACGTGCTTGAACCAGCGTTGACTAGGCTTGAGCCCTCTGAGTTTGTTAAATGATTTTCTCTTGTATCCAGAAGGTAAGGTTCCCTTTTCAAATTACAATAAAATGAACTATCATTGGCATATGTGAAGTTTACAGACCACTGTTTAATTCCATTTATCAGAATGTTAAGTGAAACAAATACGTACTAAGTAAAAAGGTGACAATGGCAGTAGTAAAATGTGTTCTTTTTTCCTGCTTTTTAATTTAATGGAACTATATTGATTACAAGAGCTTTGCAGTGAACCATAATGGAATACCCCTTATTGAAAGAGCCGAATCTACTTGGTTTGAGTAGATGCACAGTAGCTTGCTGACTGAGGGTCTCAGTTTGTCAGATACAATGAAAGGTCCTTAGTGCTATTTGGTTATGTGACAGAAAATATTTGACGTGATTGAGAAAATACTTTACATGATTTATTTCTGAGTAGAGAAATTAAGGTCATTTTTCCCCCCACTTTCATTGTCTACGTAAAATATTTAAAGGCTACTTTTTCATGCAATGAAAACTGCTTTAGGGGTTGTTACTAAATCACAACACTGTTTTTTAAAAATATTTATTTATTTATTCCCTTTTGTTGCCCTTGTTGTATTGTTGTAGTTATTATTGTTATCGTTGTTGGATAGGACAGAGAGAAATGGAGAGAGGAGGGGAAGACAGAGGGGAGGAGAGAACAATAGACACCTGCAGGCTTGTTTCACCGCTTGTGAGGTGACTTCCCTGCAGTTGGGGAGCCAGGGGTTCTAACCGGGATCCTTACGCTGGTCCTTGTGCTTCACACCATGAGCGCTTAACCCACTGCACTACTGCCCGACTCCCACAACACTGTTTTATAACAACAGTTTGACCACAAATAGTGATGCAAAAGGTTCTGAAATACTATGTAACAGTGGACTTTTAAATTAAAAAAAAAAAACAACTTGTGGAAGTGGACAATAAACTTTGTCAGTTTAAGGGACATTTGCTACCTGATATATTTTTTCTTGTATTTGTATACTTCTTTTTTTTAAAAAAATATTTTATTTATTTTCCTTTTTTGTTGCCCTTGCTTTTATCATTGTTGTGGTTCTTATTGATGTTGTTGTTGCTGGATAGGACAGAGAGAAATGGAGAAAGGAGGGGAAGACAGAGAGGGGGAGAGAAAGATAGACACCTGCAGACCTGCTTCACCACTTGTGAAGCAACCCCCCAGGAGGTGGGGAGCGGGGGACTTGAACCAGGATCCTTTCACCTAGAGTTTCGCACCATGTGCGCTTAACCCGCTGCGCTACAGCCCGCCCCTATATATTTCTTGAATACTTTTATGCAGGGTTTAACTTGGTGTTATCTCGTCTAGTCACTCCAGGAACTAACCGGAAAGTGTTCCTTTAATTAAATACATAGATTGAGGGCTGGGGAGACAGCATAATGTTATGCAAAAAACTTTTATACCGGAGACTCCTAGGTCCCATGTTCAATTCCCAGCACCACCATAAGCCAGAGCTGAGCCGAGTTCTGGTTAAATAAATAATAAATGATTGGTTTCTTCATATGTGGCTCAGTAACAATACCTGAGCACTTACTTGATTCCTGTCTCTCTGTGTGCCACAAGCTTATGAGGACTATCTCCTCTGAGGTTGTCTTAGCCACCTGCTGTGAAAATTAAAACAGTCACCTCAGTTTTTGCCAAAAGAGAATTTAAGAACTGGAACCCAGGGGGTCGGGTGGTAGTGCAGTGGGTTAAGCGCAGGAGACACAAAATCCTAGGACCGGCATAAGGATTACGTTTCTAGTCTCTGGCTCCCCACCTGCAGGGGAGTCGCTTCATAGGCGGTGAAGCAGGTCTGCAGGTGTCTGTCTTTCTCTCTCCCTCTCTGTCTTCCCCTCCTCTCTCGATTTCTGTCTTATCCAACAATGATGACATCAGTAACAACAACAATAAAACAACAAGGGCAACAAAAGGGGAGAAAAAACAAACAAAAAAAGAGCTGGAGCCCAAATTCTTGCATTCTAGAGCTTGTGCTCAACACTTCAAGAAACTCATTTTGATGAAATTAAGTGGCAAATAACTAACCTAGGGAATCACTTCTCTCATCCTGGAAAGCCTCAAGAATTATGCTGTGAGTCCTCCTGTGCCTATCACCCAGCTCCACCCACCATGGCACAGCCAGTCCTGCCTCCCAGTGCTCTCTATAGTTTGCTGCACCTCTTCCACAGATGCTCCCGGTGTCACATTATTCCACTAGAGGTGTGTTGGTTTATTTATTAATTTTTGTTGTTGTTACCTGGGCTTCACTGCTCCATGCCGATTTTTTTCAAATAGAAAGAGACAGGGAGAGATAGATACAGAGACAGGCCACAGCACCAAAGCTCCTTTCAATGCTGTGGGGAACAGGCTCGGACCTGGGTAGCACACATGCAAAGCGGCATTGAGACATTCTATCCAACTGAGCTATTTCACCAATCCCCTAAAGGGACTTTTAAAACAAACAAACAAACAAACAAACAAATAAAGGATTGAGATTACTCATTTTGTAGAACATACACCTTTCATGTGTGAGACTGGAGTTTGAACCCCAAATCTGCATGGGACAGCATGGGAGTGGGGATGAGAGTGGGGAGGAGATTAGGAGAGTCACAGATGGTAGGTCATTGCTGCACTCTTTCTCCTATCTCTACAACTCCGCCATCCCCTCTATTCACACTCTCCATCTGTGTCTCAAATAAAAGGGATGAAAAGCAGTTGGCCCAGGGAGTCCACTCAACGATACTATCATTCATTCAGTATGTGCAGGTTTCATTCCCTGGCACATAAAAACAAGGTGTTTTTCCTTTGTTGTTGTAGTTATGGAGTGTGGGTCTCTCATATGAGTGAGCGATTTTACTGCTTCCTGCTGCTTTTTTAAGTCAGAGACAGAGAGAGGGAGAGACTGGAGTCATTCTTTCTATTTTTTTCTTCATTGGGGGACTAATGGTTTACAGTTGACAGTAAAACACAGTAGTTTATACATGAGTAACATTTGTCAGTTTTCCACATAACAATTCTACCCCCTCCAGGTCCTCCTCTGCCATCATGTTACAGGACCTGGACCCTCCCCTTCCCACCCCAGAGTCTTTTACTTTGGTGCAATACCCCAAACGCAGTCCAAGTTCTGCTTAGTGTTTTCTTATTTTTCAACTTCTTTTTTATTATTGGTGATTTAATAATGACTGACAAGATTGTGAGATAAGAGGAGTACAGTTCCCACCGCCAAAGTGCCATATCCCCTCCCCTCCATCGGAAGGTTGCCTATTCTTTATCCCTCTGGGTGTATGGACCAAAGATCTCTATGAGGTGCAGAAGATGGGAGGTCTGGCTTCTACAGTTGTTCCTCTGCTGGACATGGGCATTGACAGATTGATTCAAAACCCCAGCCTGTCTCTACTTTTCCTTAGTGGAGTCATTTTTTTTTCTTGCCTCCAGGGTTATTGCTGGGGCTTGCTGCCTGCATCACCAATCCACGGCTCCTGGAGGCCATTTTTCCTGTTGTTTTTATTGTGGTTGTTATTATTATTGTTGTTGCTGTTGTTGTTGGATAGGACAGAGAGATATGAAGAGAGGAGGGAAAGACAGAGAGATGGAGAGAGAGATAGACATCCGCAGACCTGTTTCACCGCTCATGAAGCAATCCCCTTGCAGATAGGGAGCCAGGGACTCGAACCGGGATCCTTAGGCGGGTCCTTGTGCTTTGGGCCATGTTCACGTAACCCATTGTGCTACAGTCCGCCCCCAACCCCTCCCCCCGCCATGGAGTCATTCTTATGTGCCTTCCCTGTGGTGCTGGGCTTCAGTCTAAGCCATACACATAGCAAGGGACTCAACAATTTTTCCAGCCTCCTCGAGATACACTTCTCCTGTTAGCGTGGACAGGAACTTGCTGCGCTCGGGTTTAAATCTATCTTATTACCACGGCTGCTCCTACTAGTGGGAAGCAGACCTGAGGTTTCCTGAGGCTCGAAAGGCATTCTGATGGGCCAATCATTTGAACTTCATCTGTCTGAAGAAAGTCATTGATGTAAGAGGCTAAATTCTCTTAAATGCAGCCTCGGGAAATGAACTGAGGACTTCTTACATTCCTGATACTGCCAAGTGGCCTCCTTGACCTAATTTTTTTATAAATTCTATATACTTGGAGAGAGAGAGAGAGAGAGAGAGAGAGAGAGAGAGAAAGAAAGACACCAAAGTACCACTCGACCATCATTGGAGCTCCTTTCAGTGTTGTCCATGGTGCTCCCATGTGTTGCCTGGGATTGAATCCAGAGCCCCACACACAGTAAGATACGCACTTTAACTACTGAGTGATCTGCTGACACTCTAGCATAGTATATTTAGATAGTTAAAGACTCCCTCTGCACCTTTGAATGTCATTGCTCATCTGTATCTTATGCTGCTAAGGCCGGGGAGAGCCAGTGCTTCAGATTAACATAAAACAAGCCTAGCCTTTTGGCTAGTCTATTGTTGTCTGACAGGTTCAGGTGGGAGTCTGTCCTTTAAGCTGTTTTTTTCCCTAAGAATATTCACCTCACCTTATTCATCTTAGAGTGAATATTCACCTTAGAGTTCAGCTAAGTACTTTTTAAGTCTTTTAATATTTTGCATTCATAAGTATGAATTGGGAATATTTGTATTTTTTATAGTGCCATGCTTTGCCGGGCTAGCTTCACGGGTGGGAGACAGACGACCAGGGACTCATTGCTGAGCTGGGAATGCAGTTCATTCTTTATTGATGAGCGGGGATGCAGTGCAATCAATCTAATCTCCCTTCATTAGAAAATCCTGTCCTTTATATCTCCTGAGGCAGAAGTGTCAGGTCAGAAGAGGAAATACGTAAAATGGGGGTGGAGTGGAAAAAGAGTGTGAACCAGTGGTGATCAAACCAGTGCGGGTCTCAGACAAAACAATAATTATGTAAACAGACTACAGCGTTAAGCAATGCAGGCAAACCTAAGGTGATGATCAAAACAGATGGTCTTTAGAAGCAGAATTAGAAGCAGACCAACAATGCTTATGTCTCAACTTAGTGGAATAAAATACACCAAGGGTGATTTTTATTTTATAGATGGTTTTATGCAGGTTGGACAAATGTGCACACATATGTAGATGTTTGTCTTTATCAGCATCTAACTGTTTGTCCCAAGGTAGGTTGTTTATGTTACCAGAGCTCCCACTCTAGCTTGCATCCCAATTGCCTGGAAAATACTGGGTCCCAGTCATTCTGGAAAGGAACTACAAATTTGCCATTCAAACAAATTGATGCAGAGGGTTCTGACCCTCTGGGACTACACACTGAGAACCTCTGGTGTAAACCTTCAACGGGCAGTTTTTCCAGGCCTTCCCTGGGTACTGACTGGGATGCTTCTGTAGCTAAGAAACACAGTCAGGAGCCCTTCAAGGATGCTCCAGTTCTATCAATAACTCCATTATCCTGCAGCTCCATTTAATAGTGTGACCTTTGGAATTCTAACTCAGGTGGTGGGAGAGAACTGATGCATTTGGCACCCCCCCCCCCCAATCAGCTGGTAGAGTCAGCAGGTGCAGAACAGCTTGTTCAATTCTGTTTGTACTAGTTGAGTTGATAATCGAGGTGGTGGTGTGCTGGGGGTGAATAGAAAATAGAAATTATGGACTAGCACTCAGGGGCAGGACCGCACTGCAGAGAGAAGATGGTTGGTGAGAGAGCAACAGCCCAGTGATTGAAGCCTTCACTGCCTCCTTTATTAGGGGCGCGCGAGGAAAGAAGAGGCACAGGTGAAGATGGTTTTGCTTATTTATTTTATTAAGACAACATTTATTTTCACAAATATATATATATATATTTGGGGGGATAATTCCACTCAGTGCCTCCTGTAAAGAGTCAGCTGTCTCTACCACATCCCAGTGGGCTGTTCCCCACCCTTCTAGCCCTCTTCCTCCTTTCCCTGCAGTGATCTCAGCTCAAAAAATTTGCTTTTAAAGGAAGGACAGGAGGAGAACATCTTGAGGGTTAGAGTCTTCCCTGGCATAGACCCTGCCATGGAAGGGAATTCTGTGCACACCCCCAACCCCTGTGTTGAAATCCCAACCTCCAATGTGATGATTTTAGGAGGTGCGACTGTCAGGGGTAATAGGCTTGATTAGGTTATGCCTGAGAGTCCAACACTATCCACTGCTCCATCCCCTCCCCTGTCCTTGATTAAATTATGAAGAGTGGAGAGGGCTTTCATATGGGACGAATGCCCTTGTAAAAAGAGGAAGAGAGATTTTTCTGTTCAGCGCCAGAACTGAGCCATACTGGCATGTTGATCTCAGACTCCAGAGCTGTAAGGAAGAAGTGTCTGCAGTTTAAGCCCCTCAGTCTGCTTTTTTGGGGAGAAGGGGGGGAGCCTGGTACTTGCACATGCACAAATTCATCACCTCCAGCCTGACATTTTTTCACTCAGAAAGACACAGAGGGAACAGTACCACAACATCTGAGCTTCCCCTGGTGCCACAGCACCTCTCTCATGGTGTTGGGGTCTAAACCTGGACCACACACAAGGCGAGGCGTATACCCTCCCTGGTGAGCTCTCTCTCTAGGGCCATAAAGTATTTTCTTGTAGCAGTCTAAGCTGACTCAGGCAGCATTCATGCCAATTGGTGCTGTTTTTAAGACAGTGCTCCCTGGAAAGATTGCTTCATCATTTTTGAATATTATCAACTTGATGTCTCTTGATGTTTTTTTTTTCTTTTGCTCCCCTGTCCTTCTGCTGGTACACTTACAAACAAGCAGGGCTTTCCAGTCTTGTGAGGGATCTCCTGCCAATTTAATTATGTAACTGGGTGAGGTGTACATTGCCTCTTACATAAGAACCGGTTTTTCTGTTATTTATCAAGCTCAACTGGGGCTGTTTCTCCTTTGCTTGTGTGCATGTGATATGTGGGGTGGGGTGCATGGTGTTAAAGAACATTATGTGGGGCTGGGCAGTAGCACAGTGGGTTAAGCGTACATTGAACAAAGTGCAAGGACTGACATAAGGATCCCAGTTGGAGCCCCCAGCTTCCCACCTGCAGGGGGGTCGCTTCACAAGCGTTGAAGCAGGTCTGCAGGTGTCTTTCTCTCCTCCTCTCTGTCTTCCCCTCTCTTGACTTCTCTTTGTCCTATCCAACAGCGACAACAGCTATGACAACAAAAACAATAACAACTACAACAAGGGCAACAAAATGGGAAAAATGGCCTTTAGGAGCAGTGAATGCATAATGCAGGCACTGAGCCCAGGCGATAACTCTGGAGGCAAAAACGAACAAACAAACAAAAAACCATTATACTAGTTAGTGGCTTTCAGTTTTCATTTGAGCTTCAGAACTGATGCACTGAAGCTCTTCACACTTGTCAGGAAGGAGAGTGACTCTTATTATAGTCAAGCCTTTGAAGTGTTCTGAGTGGCAAACGAAACATCAAATTATTGGTTCAGGTGGGTCAGTCTGTTCATATGAAAGATAGTGTAAAATGTTATTTCATGTCTGCTACGAATTCATTACTTTACCTCTTGATTATTTTGGAGTTACAGAACTTCTAAGCTACCAAAGATTTTTATTTTAATTTTTATGAAGCATGACTAAAATGGTTGATTTGTGTCTGAATTGCCTACACATTCAACAGGTAGTGCTGAGGAACAAACAGTATATGAACCATGGAGTCAGTGAGGCTGCAAATCTAGAGCCAGGCCGAAAATGAAATGGTGATGACAGAGGCTCTTGTCACTGGTGCTCAGGTGAACCTGACGCTGATGGTGTCACATGATTTCCATGAGTTGAAAGACATTTTGAAAATGATGCATGGGGGCTTCTTTTGTCTGAGGTATAACCTAGCTATATCTCCAAGCTGCTAGTAATTCTCTGTGAGGGTATGTATTCAGGAGAGACGACTGGCAGGTATTTGCTTGCCCTCCCCCGTCTCTCTGAGAGATGGCAAACTATACATATGATATATAGTATTTGTTTGTTGATGTTTCCCCTAGCTTACAAACCTTTCAGTGTTTTGAAGTACAGTGCTTATCTCCTCAAGAAGCTTTATCCCACCACCACTCCCTCAAAAAGCACCAATATCCCTCTCCCAGAGTCCATGGAATCCCATCTCTCCTAGTCCCTATGCCTTTGTTGACCTGAATTTTGCTGTTGAGTCCATGATCTTGTCTGAGTTTTGCCTTTTTTCCCTGGTTTTATGTTTTCCATGATGAGTGAGGTCATTTAACATTTCATTTCCTGTGAGTCCTTTTAATATCTCATGGAGGTTTTTGCTCTTCATATAGTTCAACTTTATGAAGAGTTGAAAAGACAGACGCTGGGCTGAGGAGATGGCTTAATAGTTATATAAAAATGCTTTCATGCCAGAGGTACCAAAAGTCCCAGGTTCAATCCCCAGCACCAGCATAAGGCAAGCTGAGCAGTGCTCTTGTAAAAAACACAACACAACTAAAACCAGCCAGACTTTCCCAAGAGCGAATTCTATGTGGGACTGGCATTTCACGGCAGCTATCCACACAGGATTAGAGAGCTGGCCTTTGATATCTTTAAATCTTTATTCCTCCACAGGCCAGTGGTGCCTCTGCATTCCTTCCAAGTCACTTGAAGAGAATCTTAAACTGGAACCCTGCTTAGGGTCATCACAATTCAAACAGGGACCTCCTACATCAACATTAACAGCAGCTACCTTTCTATACACTTAAGTATAATGTGTTTAATAATATAGTACACATTGTGTATATTAAAATCCTATAGCAAGTTTCATTATATTTTTTCATTTTATTTATTTTATTGCCGCACGGTTATCTCTGGGGTTCATTGCCTCCACTATGAAGATACTGTTCCAGGTGGTCATTTCCCCCTCCGCTTTCCATTTTATTTGATGGGATGGAGAAAAATTGCAAGGTAAGGGGGAGGTAGAAGAGAGAGAAAGAAAGACAACTGCAGACCTGCTTCACCTCTTGTGAAGCTTCCCCCTGTAGCTGGGGAGCCGAGGCTCAATCCCAAGTCCTTATGTATGGTGATGTATGTATGTGCACTCAACCAGATGCACCACCACCCAGCCCCCCATTATGTTTACATATGTTTATGAAGCTACAACCTCTATGCACCTCAGTTTTCTCACCTGCAAAAAGAGAACAAGACAGTGAAGCAGGTCTGCAGGTATCTCTCTTTCTCCCCCTCTATCTCCTCCTCCTCTCTGAATTTCTCTCTATCCTACCCCAAAAAAAAATTTTAAAGGGAGGGACAAGAGTGGAACCCATCTTATAGAGCTGTTAGGAGAAGTCAATGCTTCTGTATGTAAAATCCTTACAGGTTTGCCTGCTGAAGGTGGAAGGATACTCAACAGCAAGTGTCCTGCCTTACCTGCAGCCCAGATTCTGATTCGGTCAGCACATAGCAAGTGCCATGGCACTGGGGGGAAATTCCTGTGCTCTGGTCTCTTTCTCCTTCCCTCTGTCTCTTGATCTGAAAGAGAAAATAAGTGGCCTGGGAGTAATGAAATCATGTATGTGTGGGGCCCTGCAACATGAATGAATGAATGAATGAATGAATGAGAGTTGGGGAGATAGTTCAGTGATTTATGCAGGAGATTTTCATGCTTGAGAGTCAAGAGGTCCCAGGTTCAGTCCCCAGCAACACCTTAAACTAGAGCTGAGCAGTGATATGGTGAAAAAAAAATGAGGAGGGACTGGGGAGACAGCATAATGGTTACTCAAAATGACTTTCATGCCTGAGGCCCCAAAGGTCCCAGGTTTAATCCCCGACACCACCATAAACCAGAGCTGAGAAGTGCTCTGGTCCTTCTCACTATATCTCTGTCATTAAAATAAATACATATTTTTTTAAAAGGGAAGAAAATAAGGGAACAAGAAAAGGCCTGTGTTTGCATAAAATAACTTCCCAAGTAATAAATATGCTTATTACCCAGAGGGAGAAATGCACTGAGCCAGCCCCTCAGAAACCAAACTGTCAGTGAAGTCTCCTGAGACTGTTGCGGGCTGTGGAAGTCCTGCTTTGGGGGGCCAGAGCTAGGCAGGTGGCTTTCTGGTCATATGTGCACTTAGCCAGGTGGCTTTTGATGGGTGCTGGGTGTTTGCCTTCTGACAGTCACCACCCTGATCTCACCACACCCCCACCCACCCCTGCGCCACCACCTTCCCATGATGCACTTTCTCCCACTCAAGTCTCTAGGTCTACCTGCCAATCAGAGGGGTTCCACCACTTTCTCATGTTCTCAGCTCTTATCTTGGAGGAGAAAGCACGTTGCTGGTGTCTGCAAACATGAATGGACAGATACCCTTATTAACAGATACCCTTATTAACAGACCTCTTATCAAAGCATCACAAAGCCTCCTCCATATATATATATATATATATATATATATATATATATATATATCCCTGGGGCTTTGGGCAGACTGGGAGGTCAGGGAGGGGCACAGGAACAGGAAGAGCCAGAAGAGCTGGGCATCGCTGTCAGCTTCCTTGCTGTGATTCGGTCAGTCACCCAACCCCTCAGAACTGGTCTCTTCTCATTTTGTGAAAATGAAAGGGGTGGGGTAGACCTTAACCCCCCACCCCCCAAACTCTGGTGTTATATTGTCATATGTTTGATAGAAGTTGACTAACTCTAGGGGTGTGTGTGTGTGTGTGTGTGTGTGTGTGTGTGTGTGTGTGTATTTCCGAGAGTGAGCGGGAGACAAGCTAGTGCAGTGCTCAGCTCTGGCAGATGGTGGTACCAAGAACCAGCCATCAGCTCCCACTTTGCTGAAACCAGCTCATCAGACACATTTGCTGCAGAAGGGAAAAAGCAGACCAGGCCGAGAGTGCTGCACATCAGCGTCATCCAGGCCTCTTGTCCTTGGCAAAGGCTGCTGCCATGACTGGCTAACTACTTTAGGCAGGGTGGCCACTTCCCAGGTGCCACCATGGCCAACATTTTCCCAGGCAGTTAACAGCATGGAGAGTGAGCTTGGGAAGCCAATAACTCATGTGAAACAGTGGTAGTTGTGAAATTGCAAGATTAGATTTTAAAATTTATTGTAGGGAGCATACAGTGAAGACCAACTCAAGATTAACACCAGCCCTGTCGGTGACTGAGAGCTTCTAGGCTGAATGTCAACCTAGACAATTGGGCACAATGTCTGAAATGGATCCGACCCTGTCCTGTGTATTTCTAGCAGCCACGTAGTTAAAAGTTGAAATGTTCCACATATGGTGCTTTTGGATCCGAGGTTTTGTGAATTGTTATACTTTTTAATTATCTTTATTTATTTATTTATTGTATAGAGACAGACAGAAATGGAGAGGGAGGGGCAATGTAGAGAGGGAGAGAAACAGAGAGACACCTGATACTTTGCTTCACCACTGGCAAAGCTTTCCCTCTTCAGGTGGGGACCGGAGGCTTGAACCTGGGTCCTTGTGAACTGTTAACATGTGTGCTCAACCAGGTGTGCCACCACCATGCCCTTGCAAATTATTTTTATAAACTTCTGGTGGGTGAGAATGCCTGATAAACTTTGTCTTGCCCCTTTCCTCTGACTTCACTGCATTCACTGTAAAGTTTTCATGACTTCCAACACTCATCCAGGTGAAGAGAATGCATTGCATAATGTGTTCAAGAACTTATTGAAGTGAAAATGTGTTCCCCTTGTCTGTGAAAGAAATTCAAGAGCCAGCTCGTGAAAATGTCCCATTCCATGGGATCTTCTGATTCATAGCCTTGGAAGACTGAAATCATAGGAAAATGCACAAAGTGGGGACTGGGAGGTGCTGCACCAGGTTAAGCACACATGGTACAAAGCGCAAAAAACCGTGCGAGGATCCTGGTTCGAGTCCTCTGGCTCCCCACCTGTGGAGGGGAGAGGTCGCTTCACAAGAGGTGAAGCAGATCTGTAGGTGTCTATCTTTCTCTCTCCCTCTCTTACCTCCCCCTTCCATCTCAATTTCTCTCTGTCCTAACCAATAAAAAACATAAAAGAGAAAGAGAGGGAGAAAGAAAGAAAGAAAGGAAGGAGGGAAGGAAGGAAGGAAGGAAGGAAGGAAGGAAGGAAGGAAGGAAGGAAGGAAGGAAGGAAGGGAAAATAAAAAAATGGGCTCCAAGAGCAGTGGACATGTAGTGAAGGCACCAAGTCCTAGTGATAAACCTGGAGGCAAAACCAAAAACAAACAAAGACACTCACACAGTAACACAGTATGAAGTGCAAGGAAAATGCACAAAGCAAGAAAAGCTCTTACTGCAGTTCACATCACACCCCCTTCCTCTTACTGCAGTTCACATCACACACCCCCTCTTACTGCAGTTCACATTACACTCCCCCTCTTACTGCAGTTCACATCACACACCCCCTCCTCTTACTGCAGTTCACATCACACCCCCCTCTTACTGCAGTTCACATCACACACCCCCCCTTACTGCAGTTCACATCACACCCCCCCCCTTACTGCAGTTCACATCACACCCCCCCTCCTCTTACTGCAGTTCACATCACACACCCCCTCTTACTGCAGTTCACATCACACCCCCCCTCCTCTTACTGCAGTTCACATCACACCCCCCCTCTTACTGCAGTTCACATCACACACCCCCTCCTCTTATGCAGTTCACATCACACCCCCTCCTCTTATGCAGTTCACATCACACCCCCCTCCTCTTACTGCAGTTCACATCACACCCCCCCCTCTTACTGCAGTTCACATCACACCCCCCTCCTCTTACTGCAGTTCACATCACACCCCCCCCTCTTACTGCAGTTCACATCACACCCCCCCTCTTACTGCAGTTCACATCACACCCCCCCTCTTACTGCAGTTCACATCATACCCCCCCTCTTACTGCAGTTCACATCACACCCCCCCCTTACTGCAGTTCACATCACACACCCCCTCCTTTTACTGCAGTTCACATCACAACCTCCCCCCCCACCACCCTCTAGTTTATTAGGCTTGGATGCTGTCAGAGAGCTTTAATGAGGGAAAGTATAATCAAAACTATTCTGTAAAATGTGCCAAATGATTAAAGTGAAGGGTATTTCATTGACTTGGGATGCAAACTGCTGCCAAGTGCCTTCTCTGTCTCTGAGCTCTTTCTAAGGCTCTCTCACACACAGCAGCCTGCGCCTCAGTTCCATTCAGAATATGTGTCAAGATCTCACCTTAGAATGCAGCTATGCGTTTTTTATTTTATGAGGTTCCAGGCACCAAACCCAGAGCTGTGTATGTGTGTGTAGCACTCTACCATTTATATCCTCAGTCCTTTGCCATGCTAAATTTTTCATTATAAAAAACTGAAATAACATCACGAAGGATTAGAGACCTATTAAACATATAAATAACAGTATAATGTGTCTTCCTCTCCTGGCATACGAAGATCACACATATAACAGGAATCTCAGTAAGGCACTACCTCTCTTCCCTTCCATCCTTCCTCCCTGCCTTTGATACTTTTCCTATGTACATGCATGACCTGGAAACTGATGGCATTTTATACAGAGTTTATCATAATGCATTAATTATTCTCCCCAAAGCATTACATATGTGCATAGATACATCCTCTGAAGACAGGTAAATATCCATTCTTGCCCTGTTGAGACATCACTGGCACTTCTATCACCAATGCTGACATGCCCATGAGACCCCAGGGGCAGAGGTGATGGGAAGGTCTGGGGGATGATCTTGCATTGTCCATGCTTGAACTAACAGGACCGAGACGTTGCTTGCTTCCTAGATTTGGATTTGCGATCTTTGACTCTGTAAACTGTCAGTGAGTGAATGGTACATTTCAAATCACTTGAGAGTCCTGAGTTGAAGTGACAGGAAGTTAGGAAATGGTCCTGTCCTAAAGGACTTCACAGGGTGGTGCAGGTGGCCAAGAGACCAATAAGCCAGTTCAAGGTTGGATGAAGAGAGCAGAGGCAAAGGAGGTGTGCAGGCCAGACGTAGGAATGAGGGAGAGAAGGCCAGGCAGGAAGTGACCTCTGACTTGAATCAGAAAGGATTTGTGATGTTAGCTGATGCTGTGGTGATGAGCTTAAGCAATATCATTTGTCAGCTGGATCAATGTTCTATCACAATGTGAAAAGGAATTACATGTGTGTTAAGTGATCTCTCTTCAACCATGAAAGAAAAGCAAAACCTAGGTCGCCTTTGATTATGAACACAGCAGGAGCCGTGATTTCTTGAAGTAAGCCATATCATTTGATTGTCCTAGTCTTTGTTTGTATTACTTTGGTAATTTAACCTCTACTATTGTGTGTGCGTGTGTGTGTGTGTGTGTGCGTGTGTGTGTGTGTTTGTTGTTACTGATTTGTTTTTGTTTTTGTCATTCCCAGGGCTTTACGCTCCAGATTGACCTTTGGGGAAAGAAACAGATAGAGAAAAGAAAGAAAGTAAGAGAGAGAGACAGAGAGAGAGAGACAGAGATCTAGGAGGTGGTGTAGTGGAAAAAAAATACTGGACTCTCAAGCATGAAGCTGTGAGTTGAATCCCTGGTAGAGTGATGTTTGGTTCTTTCCTCCTATTTTTCTCATGAACCAATAAATCTTGAGAGAGAGAGAGAGAGAGAGAGAGAGGGAGAGAGAGAGAGAGAGAATGACCATAACACCAAAGTTTTCTCTCAGTCCTGTGTGGGACTGGGGCTTGAACCTGAGCAGTATGCATGGCAAAGTTGTCACTCTCCCAGGAGAGCTATTTCGCAGCCCCTTGTGTGATACTATTTTTCAGAAACCAAAACACTTTGTCTTCTGAATAGCTGAGATGCCACACATCATAGTGGCCACTCAGAGTCCTTTATTGTGTCACCCACTTCTGGGCCAGGACAGACTTGCAGGGGACATGCCATGAGAAGGTGTCAGTGGGCATTTCCTGTCCAGTCTATAGAAGCCAAACGTGGGCCTGCAGTTCCATACCATGGCAAGCATGGGGAAGGGTCTTTACTATGTTTAAGAATTACCAAGGAGACAGGAAGTGTTCAGATCTCCAACTTCAAGCCTCCTTCCTCCTCCATTTGTTTCAGGAAATTATTTACAAGGAGGTGCTGGAAACCTATTTTGTAGAAACAAGGCAGTGGCGCACCCAGTGGGGCACACACGTTACCATGCCTAAAGACTCGGGTTCAAGTGCTTCAAGTGTAGTGAGGCAGTGTTGCAGGTGTCTCTTTCTCTCTTCCTCTGTCACCCCTTTCCTCTTGATTTCTGTCTTTATCCAATAAATAAATAAATGTTTAAAAACAAGCCTTTAAAATGAATAGAAGAAGGAACATGAGCTGGGGTTGGGAGGCAAACAGGAATGGAGCCTTGAGGCCATGAGTCTCCAGATTCCTGGATCATTTGGGTCTATCATGAATTTTGTCCTGAAACAAAACTTGTTTGAGCCTCAGGGCAAGTAGAAAGAGATGGTGGTGAATTTTTGCTTGTTGTCTTTTCTTCTGCAAGTTCATGTTTAACTGTTCTTGCAAACGCAGTTCCTGAAATCACAGTACTGAGAAGCCTTGTATTCTGTTTAACCCAATTGATCAGTCTCAGGTCTCCTTGTCTTTCCTGGGCCCTGCCCTTTGGGACCTCAGGACCTCAGCCTCACTATCTCTTCCCCACACATCAACTGACACTTGAGTCCCAGGCTGAGATCTGTGCCACCCTAAAGGAAGGTGGAGCTAGGGAACACAGGTGGTCAACTCTGTGTGGCTCCATGCACATGATCTCCATCTCCTTTCCAATGAGTTGATACTTCCTTCAAGAAATTTCAGAAATTCTGCATCCTGGTATCAAAAGGGAACAATCTAATTCAACATGAGTTCATTGAATGCCGGTTCTTCGACAGCTGCTACAGTGAGTTCTGGGCTTACAAATGATAAGAAGAAGTCACTTCATCTCAAGTTGCTCACAAAGTGGAAACTCTTAGACAGGTAACCAAAGTGATTGCATAGACTTGGCTGATTTATTAATAGATTTTATCCTGGAGATCATATTACCTCTCATTTCTGGACCAGGCATGATAACATGCAGGAGAAATAGTTACACCTTGATTTTCTGTCTCAGATGTACCCACAGTCTTTGTTCACACCATAATTTCTTTTGTATTCCACACACCTCCAAATCCCAGTGATAGTAAAAGTCTCATTGTTTTATCTCACCACTTTTGTATGATTGCCCAGTTGCACGCAAACTCCGTTCTGTAACTTACACAATTAGGTTCTGTCTCCAAACTTTCTCTTTCCTGTCTCTGCTCAGTGTCTCTCATAAATAAATATTTTCTGTTATCTCACATGCCCACTCAAAAAAATCACCTGCTCGAATGGCCTGGGAAATGCCTCAATGATAGAATACAGGATTGCAAATCTGAGGCCCAGAATTTGATTCTTGGCCTTGTATATGTGGCAGAGTGATGCTCTGGTTTCTGTCATTTTCCTTTATCAATAAATTTCTCTTTGAAAAAAAAAAATATATATATTTTTAAATCCACTTATTGAAACAGAGTCTTTCTTGAACTCTTGGACTTCAGCAACAGGTAGCTAAAGAAGAAGTTGCATCCCAGACACTTACTTCATTAGTGGAAATTGCAAAAAAAAAAAAAAAAAAAAATCAGGATCCTGAAAGAACTGAAGGTGGCAGTAGAAGAACAAGCATACTTTCTTGTCCTGGTGATGAACAAGTCAAGGACTGCACAAGAATCCTAGCTTCACTCAGTCTGGCCTGCTTATCTTCTGCTGATCCTATGGGGACCTCACAGACCACCTTGCTATGTGACCTTCTGCCCAGATGGGATGCTGTGGCTTGTCAGGCACATGCTGTCAAGTGCATTGCCCCCCTCAGTTCTCCTCAGCCACCAAAAGTTCAGTTCTTCACCTTTCACCTATTGAAACTATACAGGGATTGGGGAACCCTTTCTTGTTCAGTTCATAAACTGGACCAGTTAGTTCTGGCTGCTGAATCAAAAAGCCATTGACCAGGTTCCTCATAGTTCTGGATGCTGAAAATGCAAGGTTAGGCAGCAGTATCACTGGGCTCTGGTGAAGGCCCTCTTCCTGGTGATAGCTGGCAGTTTCTGGCTGTGTGGAAGCTGGGGGGAGTTCACCTCGGTTGCTTCATGCATTCAGTATAGATCTGGGTTTATTTGTATAAAAGTTGAGTTCGCTTTTGTTCTAAAAATTCTGTTTTTGAAATGTATAACTTGAATATTATATTACTGAGTATAATGGAATATATATATATAACCATCTTTCAGAACTCCTCTGTTAACTGGAATATAGTTGAGCTATGAGTATTTCAAGTTTCCAGACATTCCAAGGAAACCTATTTACCTCCAATATGGTGCTAATTTGCAAGGGCATTTTCTCAAAGCAGACAAAATAAACTTTCTAGGTTAAAAGAGGTGGAAGATCAGAGAAGGAGAGGCAGGATTCAATTCTACCAGTGTATTAAGTACCAACCAGGGAAATTTGGAATTAATGTTGGAGGCTTTGCTGTTAAAGAGAGAACACTGCAGACTGCATGTTTATGAAATGAGCCACTAGGGAGCCTTTGGCATCAGAATTCTAATTGGACAAACACCTCCACACATCAGAGAGGACTCTCTCGCTTCTCCATTCTTCCTTAACCCTAAGGTCATCCTCCTACTGCACTGTAGTAATGTGAGTTCTTCTCAACCACCTTGTGTAAAGCTGGAGTTGTATGAGGAAAGGTCTATTTCTTATTCATGTTTATCTCTTATTCATCTTGAATTGCAGTGCTTGCTGTACTACCTAGTTAGTGAGAAATATCAAATCAGCACAGGATTGAACATGATTAAATGTCTAAAGGGAAGTGATAAGTAGTCACTTATTTGCGTTAGTATCTATTAAGCAATAACCAACTTATAGGTTGTATTGGGTTGCTAGGAAAAAGTCACGACACTTTTTTTTTTTTGCAGAGAAAAAAATATGTCACAAATGTTCCAACAACCCAATAGTTTCTCTACAACTTGCATGTCGTATGCTTTACATTGGTTTGTTCTAGCCCTCCCCCGCCAAGAGAATTGGATAAGTCCTGTTAATTTCGCGGGCCTGCTTGGCCCCGCCCCAAGGAACCTGGAGAGAGGGTTCCTGAGTTCGAGAGTGACAGAGTTCCTGAGTTCCTGATTCCAAGAGTTCCTGAGTTCCGGAGTTCGAGAGTTTCAGGGTTACAGAGTAAGAGAGAGTTCCACAGTGGAAGAGTTTCAGAGGGTTCCCCAGTACAAGAGATCGAGAGTGCCAGAGTTGGAGAGTTCCTGAGTTTGAGAGTAAGAGAGAGTGCTTGTGCCGCCGCAAAGAAACAGCAGAGTTCTGTTTGGTGATTAGTTTGTCTTAATTTATGAATCGTTGTTCCTGAATAAAGAAATACAGCTTCCCTGCCCAGCCGTTGTCTCCGCGTCTCTGTTACCCGCCCGTGAAGCTAGACCCACCTGGCAAGAGCCTCCGAAATATTAACAACACTTGCATGTAGATGTTTAAAAATATTTTATTTGTTTATTTGATAGAGATAGATAAATCAATCGGGAAGGAGTAGAGAAAGAGACCTGCTTCACCACTTGGAAGCTTTCCCCCTGCTGGTGGGGACTGGAGGTTTGAACCAAGGTCCCTGTGCATTGTAACATGTGAACTCTACCAGTGTGCCTTTTGTGTGTGTGTTGTTTGTACATTAGTTTGCTAGGCATTCTGGTTCCGTGCTAAATACAACTCCTTCGACTTGGGATTCTGTTGTATCTTATATATGTGAGTTCTGTCAAGAACTAAAATAATGAGAACTTATGTGTATCTTCTTTTTATTTTTTAAGGATTTTATTCATTTATGAGAAAGACAGGAGGAGAGGGAAAGAACCAGACATCACTCTGGCACATGTGTTGCCAGGGATAGAACTCAGGACCTCATGCTTGAGAATCCAAATCTTTATCACTGCACCACCTCCCGGACCACAATGTGTATCTTCTAATACTAACTTCACGGACTTGGCCGCTTCATGCATTCAGTATAGATCTCAGCTTATTTGTCTAGAAATTGAGTTCAGCGCTACTCTCCTTGTACAACTTCTTCTGCTTTGAACTTGTATCACACCAGCCAAGTATTTCTGGCATTCTAGGTCTTTTGGACACTGGGGGGCCCAAAGGCCTCCAAATCTAGTGAAAGACTTTTGAGGAATTGAGTCTCCTCTCAACTGTCTTTTATGGGGGTTCTGAACTGTATTGGCCTACACTGCACTTTTTTTTTTCCTGCAGGGTTATTGCTGGGCTTGGTGCCTACACCATGAATCCACCGCACCTGGAGGCTATTTTCCCCCCTTTTGTTGCCTTTGTTGTTGTAGCCTCCTTGTGGCTATTACATTGCCATTGTTGATGTTGTTCGTTGTTGGATAGGACAGAGAGAAATGGAGAGAGGAGGGGAAGACAGAGAGGGGGAGAGAAAGATAGACACCTGCAGACCTGCTTCACCGCCTGTGAAGCGACTCCCCTGCAGGTGGGGAGCCGGGGGCTGAACTAGGATCCTTACACTGGTCCTTGTGCTTTGTGCCACATGCGCTTAACCCACTGCACCACTGCCCGACCCCCTGCATTTTTTTTTAATGTTTAAAACTATTTATTTATTTAAAATGAAAGTGTGGTCAAATGAACTCTGGAGATGCAACGGTTTTTATCGAGGTACAATTCACATACCACATAACTCATCTACTTTGGCCAATTGATTTGACAAGGCAGGGCAGGAAAATTTAATTATGAACCATCTTTTTAAGATTTTGTTGAGATAAATAGATTTTCTTTTGGTATCTCATTGTTGTTTTATTTACATTTCTCTGACAATGTCTACTGGTCTTTTGGATCTCTTCTTTGGTGACTATTCTGTTCGTCTTTCCCCCATTTTTGGGTGGGGTCAATTTTTTTTTTTTTTTTGGTCAATTTAGTGACCTCTTACTATATTTTAGCGATTAGCCTTTTGTCTGATGTATGGCATGTAAATATTTTCTCTCATTCTGTAAGGTGTCCCTTGTTTGGTGGTTATTTCTTTTGCTGTGCTGAAGCTTTTTAATTTGATGTAGTCCCATGGGCTTGTTTTTGTGTTAGTCTACCTTGCAGTTGGACTTGTGTCATTGAAGATAACTATGAAGCCTAGATGGAAAAGAGTTCTGCCAACATTTTCCTCTAAATATCTGATAGTTTCTTGTCTGACATGCAAGTCCTTGATCCATTTGGAGTTTACTCTTGTGTGTAATGTTTTGGTTTAATTCTTCTGTACGTTTCAACCCAATTTCCCAACACCATTTGTTAGAGATACTCCTTTCTCCATTTAATAGTTTGGGCCCCTTGTTGACAATTAGATTTCCATATGTGTGAGATAAATATATTTGCATATGAAGAAGAATCAAGTTTTTCTCTAATAATGTTGTTGAACATCTTTTCATGTGTTTATGGTCATATATATTATCTTTTTGGGACAAATGTCACTTCAAATTCTTTGCTCATTTTTAATTTAATTTAATTTTTTTGCCTCCAGGGTTATTGCTGGGACTTGGTGCCAGCACTACAAATCCACTGCTCCTGGCAGCCATCTTTTTTCAATGGTTGTTGCTGCTGTTGTTGTTGGATAGGACAGAGAGAAATTGAAAGAGGAGGGGGAAACAGAGAGGGGGGAGAGAAAGACAGATAGCTGCAGACTTGCTTCACTGCTTGGTGAAGCGACCCCCCTGCAGTTGGGGAGCCAGGAACTCAAACTGGGTTCCTCACTTGGGTGCTTGCTCTTTGTACTATGTGTACTTAACCTGGTGTGCCACCTCCTGACCCCTTCTTTGCTCATTTTTAATTAAGATGTCTTTTTCGCCCTTTGAGATGCAAGAGTCAGTTTTTACATTCTAGATAGCAAAATTACATGACACACATTTTATTTTGTTATATTTTTATTAGTGATTTAATATTGATTTACAAAATTATAAGGTAATAGGGGTATATAGTTCCACACAGTTCCCACCACCAGAGCTCCACTGCATTTTGATGTGTCCGAGCAAAATGTAAATGCTTCAGCAAGTGTCTCTTTCACCCACATCTCAATTTTTTCAAAACGGAGTCACTTGCCCTGGTGCTGGAAATAATCAGTGATACTTTGATTCTGAGATGGTGCTTAGCTAAAGAAAAAATAAAAACAAACAAACAAAAAAAACCTCTTTTGACAAGCCCAGACTTTTCTGGATGCCTGGAATGAGTGAGGCAGCCATCACCATGTGGAGGAACAGTTGGGACTCAAGTAGGGGGGTGGCATCATTCACCTGCTCATCTCTGCTTTGAGTCAGCTAAGAGACTGTGAACAAAAATGCTTCCTGGGGCCAGGCAGTTCAAACACCTGGCTGAATACACATGTGACCATGTGCAAGGATCAGAGTTCAAGGCTTGGTTCTCACCTGCAGGAGGGAAGTTTCACAAGTGGTGAAACAGTGGGGGTCGGGCGGTAGCGCAGTGAGTTAAGCGCACATGGCGTGAAGCTCAGTGAAGCTCAAGGACCAGCGTAAGGATCCCGGTTCGAGCCCCCAACTCCCCACATCCAGGGTAGTCGCTTCACAGGTGATGAAGCAGGTCTGCAGGCTTCTTTCTCTTCCCCTCTCTATCTTCCCCTCCTCTCTCCATTTCTCTCTGCCCTATCCAACAATGACAACATCAATAACAACAATAATAATAACTACAACAACAATAAACAAAAGGAGGGGAAGCAAATTTTAAAAAATGGTGGTGAAACAGTGCCAGCAGTTCTCTACCTTTCTCTATCTCCCTTTCTCCTCTCAGTTTCTTTGTCTCATGAAATAAAAAAATATATATTAAAAATAATTTTTAAAACCTTAAGGAAATTTCCCTTTGTGGGCTTCTCTTCTCACCTCTAAAATCATGTTTGACTCCAGGGGAACTCAGTGATGTTTTCATCATTCCTGAAATGTTGTCACCTTTTTTTTTTTTTAGGGCTGACATTAGATTCTAGAACATTCTTTCAACTCTAAGTGAGCCCTGCTTGACACTCCTTTTCCCTCTTGAGATAATATTTGAATTGCAACTGTCCCCTGGTTCTACCTCACACTCCTGTGCGTCGTTATTGTTTTAATCTTTCACATCAAATCTGGATCAGTTGATAAAACTGAGAAAGGTCTTTGTTCCCCAAACTCACACTGACTCGGAAAAAATGGCAGCTAGTTCATTTGCTGCAGATTCCATTTTACAGAAACCACAGGTGCTGTGCTCAAGAACATCACCTGTCTCTCCTGCCCTGAGAGTTTTACTCACTGATTTCCAAGAGGATGTGAAGAAGCTACTAGCTACTATAAATACACATGGTTTTTTTTGTTTTGTTTTGTTTTTTGGCACAAAGACAGTGTGTTCCTTCTGTCTAGTATTAATTTGGTTGAGCTACTTCTGCTTTGCAGAATTATGATCTCATCACGACTATATTTTTTAACATGGGGGCAAATGTTGGGTGAAAAAGCAGGGTGTTAAAAGAAAAGCAGATCTATGGAGCTGTGTGGACCAAGAGTGAGGGTGAGACAACTTGGTGGCTAAAAGGCCCACAGCTCCCCCTTAGGGCTAGAGGTATTGAATTACTTTGCTTACATTCGACAATTAAGGTGTTTTGAAAGCAAAGTTGCTTATTTAAAAAATTTTTTAAAGATGTTTATTTATTTTAAATTAGTGATTCAACAGTGATTTACAAGGTTATAAGATAACAGGGGTATATTTTCACACCACAACCACCACCTAAGTTCTATGCGTGCCCCATCCCCCAACTCCCCTTGCAATAACCACCGTAGTTCCCTCCAAATCTTAGAGATGGGCTGACTTTTTTTTTCCCTTTGTAAGCTCCTGTGTTTCAGTTTTCTGCATTCCACATCTGAGCAAAACCATCCAGTACTGGCTGAAAGCAAACCTTTAAAACCATTTCTGTTCCAAGAGATTAAATTCTACAATAAAGGAAATCTGTTTATTCTCACTCCAGACAGTAATCAAACCTGGGAGCTTCCTAAATCGCCATGTGTAGCTTGTTGTGTAACCTAATAGTAGCTGCCGAATGTCCAGTTGTCACCCACTGTGCTGTAAGCACCAGGAAAAGAAAATCACACTGATTTTTTTTTTTTTTTTTTAGTCACTTTTGGGTCTTCCTTACCTGAAATATTAGAGAATTAAGGGCATTATATTTCACACATTTTGTAGCTGGAATTTGGTTGGCTACTCTTCTTGGACTCGCTTTTGGGGGCTAGTTTTATTGTTGTCATTTATCTGTTTTAATTTTTAAATTATATTTATTTAATTATTGGATAGAGACAGTAAGAAATCAAGAGGGAAGGGGGAAATAGAAAGGAGGAGAGACACCTGTAGCCCTCCTTCACACCTCACAAAGCTTTCCCCCTGCAGGTGAGGACCAGAGGCTCAAACCTGGGCCCCTGTGCATTATAACATGTGTGCTCAACCAGGTGCACCACCACCTGACCCCTGTCATTTTTCATTAATGAATTAATATCTGGAGATATTATATTAACCTCACTGAGTACTTGAAAAACACTAGAAAATGCCATTACTCAAAAAAAAAAATTAATGTGTGTATGGAGGGTAATGCTATTCCAAGAATTTGTAAAAGTATAACTTATTTCATCTATCTTTTGCCATTGTCTTGACTTCTGTTTCTTCTTCTGAATTGCTCTTTGGAAGCAGAACATTATAATAATTGTTTCTTCATTCTTTCCAATTCCACATGCCTCACATAAAGGAAGAGCAGAATAAATCCATGCTTTGGTGCTATGGATTGTATTTATTTTTAACAAATCTATATTTGTTTTTGTTTATTTGTTGATAGAGACATCTATAGGGAAGGGGAGGTAGAGAGTGAGTGAGAGACACTTGCAGCACTACTTCACTGCTCTTTAAGCTTCCTCCCTGTAGGTGAAGATCAGGAGTTTGAACCCAGGTCCTTGCTCAGGGTAGCTACTGGGTGTGTCACCACCTACTCCTTTAATCTTATGGATTTTAGCCAAACCCTGTGATAAAAGCAATGAAGCAGATCATTGACTCACTGATTGCTTAACAAGAGAGGTCAAGTAACTAGTTCACAGTCACACAAAAGCAGTATTGCTTGGTTGTTCCTGTTCCTTGGATATGAATGGGAGAACATGAACGGAATCCCAGGCAGTTGTGGATAGTTAAAATAAGACTAGTTGAAGTGAGGTTGACACCAGCCTGAACTCAAGACAAGTCACCCTCCCATTTGCGGTTAGTTAATAAGCCTTAGGAGGTAGAATGTCCCTTAAACAATGACTCGCTTAAGCTATTTTGAAGGTTTTTTTTTTTTTTTTAATTTCTCAGTAGAAATTATATAGCAACAGTTTGGGAAGATAAGGGTTCTCTTTCTCAAAATCCATTTGCTTAGATCTTTGACAAAGTACAGCTGTGAAGCCTGGGGAGAGGAAGTTCTGTTTTGATTTTTTAAGAGTTATGTGAGGTCTGAGGAAGCGGCTCAGTAGCAGATACCTGCCTTGTCTGCACAAGGCCCTGGCACCAAATGACAGTAGTAACAAAGGTGAAAGGAGTGGAGCTCCATGGGTGGTGGGGCAGTGGTTGTACTCTGTGTATATCTCATTCTCTAATAAAAAATTAACCTCCAGCACAGCATTAAAATAAAGAGAGTAGGGTCTGGGTCGTGGCGCACCTGGTTGAGCACACATACTACAGTGCAAGGATCCAGGTTCAAGCCCCTGGTTCCCACCTGTGAAGGGAAAGCTTCACAAGTGGTGAAACAGGGCTGCAGATGTCTCTCTGTCTCTCTCCCTCTCTATCATCACCTTCCCTCTCAATTTCTGGCTGTCTGTACCCAATAAGTAAATAAATTAATATAATAAAATTTAAAAAAAAAATAAAATGAAGAAAGTGATGTGGTAGCTAGTTCATGTCATATCACTCTGTCTTTAAATGTTAGGTGCCTGCATACAAATAGAAAAATATCAGAACTTTCTGCTATTGCCACTGAACCTAGATTATGCCTTCCTTGGGAAGAATTAATACTTTTCTTAAATCAAACAGATTCCCACTTTTTACTTCCAAATAACAGAGAACACATGGCCAAAGAAAGTATTTTTTTTAAAATACCTCTTCAGATGATGAAATATTAGGATAAAATGCCTCTTGCCTGCTATAAAAGCTGGAAAAATATCTCTTTGGCTCTTCCTGCATGAGATCTTACACCTTCCCCAAGTGGAGGCAATGAAGTAAACCTTAGGGTGAAAGATTTGATTGCTGATGATTATAAAGACAAATAACTTCAAGGGTAAAAAGAAATAATCCAAGGACAACACCATCATCTTGAAAGAGTTTCTTTAATATTTCTGTGGTCCAGGCTGGGGAGATAGTACATTGTTTATGCAAAAATACTTTCATGCCTGAGGCTCCAGGGCTCCAGATTCAGTCCTCAGCACCACCACAAACCATAGTTGAACAGTGCTCTGGGGGGAAAAATCAGTGATTGTAAACCCTAAACTAAAAGGAGAGAGCTTCTGTTGGTACTAAAAAAGACATAAAGAACCAGAATAAAGGGAGGGTATGTTGATACTTCTGGATAGCAAATGTACAAGGCCTCTTATTCCAAGGCATCTGTGACATTTTCCTACCCTTCCCTTCCCTTCCCTTCCCTTCCCTTCCCTTCCCTTCCCTTCCCTTCCCTTCCCTTCCCTTCCCTTCCCTTCCCTTCCCTTCCCTTCCCTTCCCTTCCCTTTCCTTTTTCCTTTCCTCTCCTCTCCTCTCCTCTCCTCTCCTCTCCTCTCCTCTCCTCTCCTCTCCTCTCCTCTCCTCTCCTCTCCTTTCCTTTCCTTTCCTCTGCCCTTCCCCTCCTCTCCCCTCCCCTGTTTTTCTCTCCCCTCTTTTTCCCGCCCCTCCCTTCCCCTTCTCTTCCCCTTTCTTAATTCCTTCCTTCTACCCTCCCTGCCTTCTTCCTACAGAATGTGAAGGTTTGCTCTTTTCCTTTCCTGCATCCTTTCTCCTGCTGGTCCTCTCTCTTGAACAGTTTAATAGGATCATAAGAGACTTATTAAAAATGTCTATCATTATTAAATCAATAATGAAAAAAGTTGGGAAGAAAATCATCATTTTCTGCTTTTGTTTTTTATATATCAGAAAGACTTGAGACCCCTCCGAGCCATTTACTCTAATGGATCTGGAGTATCCAGAGTATCTGGAAAGCCCACATTTCCAAAGTTTACTGTTTTGGGGAGAACAGTTTGACTTTCAAGGTACTGAACTACACAGAACTTGAGCTCTCCCTGCACATCCCTTGCCTCTAAGAGACATGAATAACCACGACTGCCAGAGACCACAGCAGGTATCTTTAGAAATGTCTGCGTAAATTAAAATGAAATACAGCCCAGGACTCCAGCTCGCTAGACCTCATTGAGTCCTGTTCACAGTCAACTGGTAAGATTTTAATTCTGTTCATTACTGCATTTTTTAATGGAAAAATGTACCATAATTCATTCATTTTGTCCATGAATTCTCTCTTCTTCATAAAAGTGACATTCATGGTGATGAGCTATATTAAGGTCATTGTCTACCATGTTCGTATTATACACATTGTAGTGATAATCTATAAAGAACATAGATGTATATACAGAATTAAATTTGAGAGCATATAACTGCAGGAAGAGATATAAATTTCAAAATATTTGATTTTCTGCTCATATGTTAAATTAGTGTTTTAGCTACTTGGGCCACCTAGTGGTAATATTCATGAAATATGATTCTTACACTGAGAAATATTAAAATTTCATTTCCAATGGAGTAGAAATGAACTAGGTGAGTCATAGTCATCACGCTCTTACATATATTCAGACTTGAGATTTAATGTTGATTTTTTTTATGAAAGATTAAATATGTAGCTTAGAAATAATTATTTTTTAATTATTTTTCTTTTTAATTATTTTTATTTTATTTATTGGATAGAGACAGCCAGAAATCTAGAGGGAAGGGGGTGATAGAAAGAGAGAGACAGAGAGACACCTGCAGCACTGCTTCACCACTTGCAAAGCTTTCCCCCTGCAGGTAGGGACCAAGGGCTTGAACCCAGGTCCTTGCACACTGTAACATGTGTGTTCAACCAGGTGTGCCATCACCTGGCCTCTAGTTATTTTTTGTAGTAGAGGCCACAGAACCAAAAATCATTATAATCATAATAATGAGAAAGAATAATTGATGAAGGATGTTTGCAGTATGTCTGAGAAGAAAAACCCTATTAAAATTTTGAGAGTCTAGAAGGGCTAATACAGTTTAGAATTTACTGTGTACGAACTCACCTTTGATATTTCTTACCAGGTGTGGCCATGTTCTTCAAATGGCCCTCCAGTTCACCATCATTTTCCTGTCTTCTTATATTGAAAGGACAAAAGTTAATCACGGTGTGCTCAGTGGTCCATCATTAACACTCCATACTGGGATCACACAGTGGCTAATTTTAGATTTCTTTAACTGGAAGCTGCAGATCATGTTGGCTCTGCTACGGTGTAAGAACTTCTAGCAGAGCCAAATTCACGTGTTAGAATCTGCAAATCTTTGCCTGGTTAACTTTTAAGGAGCTTCTTCGTTGTTGTTCCAGGAATGTCAGGTTCTTTGGTTTCCTGCTTTCTTAAATTGCCATATGTCTCTAAAGAGTTTTATTATTGTTTTTTTAATTCAGACTCAGCACAAGGAAACGATAGATTTGTCCTCTTTGATTTACCAACTTTCCTTGTGCGTAGGATCACAAAGCCATATTTAAAACCAAGAGCGAAATCATCCCTCCCCCGTCCTTTTTTTTTTTTTTTTTGCATGATTCTGCTTATCTAGGTGCTTACTTCCTTCATTTTTGCTGTGTTTTCCTGAGGTTAGCAATGGACAGATTGTCTCTAGGAAGTGGTTCAGGAAGTGGCTAAGAGATGGTCTAGGAAGTAGACAGGAAGTAGTTCCTGGAAACCAAAGTGTTTATGGAAGTAAAGAGCAGTGCAGAATGTCAGCCTGAGAGCAGACAGGATCTTTAAAAGGAGTTTAAGTGGAATAAAATAGGCTATTGACTAGGAGAAGCTTCCCTGATAACGCAACTGAACAGAAAATTGTGGAAGAATGAGGAAACTGAGAGAGAATTTTGCTATCAGCACATGGTAAATTTTTATTAGTTTCTTCTTCCCCCTTTCCTGGCAATACCTGCTTTCTGCATAGGGAAGAAATATATATGTATATATATTTAGGCTGAACTAGTTTCCTCAGGCATTTTGAATTTGAGACCAGTAAGAATGAGTCTTACAATTCTATGGAAGGTAGGAATTACGGTACTGCTTCCTGCTCTACTAAGAAAATAACTCTAAGAAATAAGACTTGATAACTAAGGAGATGGAAGCTGGGATCCAGAAAAGGGCAGAGACTCAGGACAAGGAAAGTATCTGAAGCAACCTCTTTGGAACCAGCTGATTAGACTTGGTTTTCTGTTACTTGCAACCCAGAAATTTTTGACTAATTCAGAGATATTTCTGTCTTTAGTCTAGTGACTTAGTCAAGTGTGTCAGAGAACAGAACAAGCCAAAAGGTAAAGGGAAAGAGCAGGTCGTTAAGGCCCCGAGAACCAGGTAGATAATGAGCAGGAAAGCCTGCCAGAACTGCTGTTGGAGACGGGGAAGTGGCCTCATCCATATTCTTGAGGCACTGTGGTCCATGTTAGTGTTCAAACAACTGCTGGAGAAATGTTCATCTTTCCTGAAGTGCGTATTACATATCATATTTGTTTCTTTAATTTCCTTTATCACTGCTGTAATTTCTCCTCATATATTATGACTTTTTTGGGGGGGGGAGAATAAAACTTTAGTGATCTATCTGGAGACTCAAGTCTAACAGTGAGGAAAGCATTTGTAAAATAAATGGGGTTACATCAACTATTTCATTTTTTCCTATTTTTTTTCTTAGTGATTTAATACTGACTCACAAAATTATGAGATAACCGGGGTATAATTCCATACCATTCCCACCCCCAGAGTTCTCTGTCCTCATCCCTCCATTAGAAACTGCAATAGATCTCCCAAGGTAACAGATATGGGTTGAATATTATTTCTATAACTATTTATATTACATAAACATGCCCATTTTTTTAAGGTCTTGCTTTCTCCTCCTAAGTTACACTTGCACTTATTGCTACTTCGGAATGTCCTTTTATTCTCTTCTCTGGGTTCTGAAGGAATCAGAGTCCAGAGTCCTCTCGTCCTCTTCCCCTAACATTTCTCCCCCTCTGGGAGTATGGGCCAAAGTTCTTTATGGGGTGCAGAAGGTGGGAGTTCTGACATCTATAATTGCTTATCTACTGGATATGGGTATTGGCAGGTTGATCCATACCCCCATGCTCTTTCTATCTTTCCCTAGTGGGAAAAGTGAGGTCCTAGGACTCATTGGTGAGTTCATATGCCCAGGTAAGTCAGGATGGAATCATAGTAGCATCTGCAACTTGGTAGCTGAAAGGCAGTAAGATATAAAACAAGACAAAACAATAAAATTAAACAATAAACAGGAACCAAAAAGTATGAGTAGAGCAGACAAGAGTGGGGATTTTAGGGTAGAAAGAAGGTAGGAGATCTATATTAGGTATATTCCTAGGGGCCCATGACTTTAGTAACTTTTGTTTGAGCCCAATAGCTGACATGCAGGTGGACTAAAAATATTGCCTGGGAAGATGCAGTCAGAGTTGAGAATAGGGCTAGACAGCTGGATTAGGGCAGAGAATATCTCCCCAACTTAAGGAAAGTATATAAATACAATTAACTGCTTACCCCATCAATCTGACCCAGGGCCCATCTATATTCACATTTACCACAGGAGCCTGTGTTCCTCTGAATCTCTATCTATGTATGAGCTTGCAGTCCATGGTCATAGCTTGGCACATTTTAGGCTATGAATGACTTTTATACGTGGAAAATACCAAGATATCTAATCTCAGATTCTGGGCTGGGACTGGCATTAACACTAACTGTACCAATCTTTTAAAAATATATATTTTAATGTCAGAAACACACACAAAGACACACACAGAGAGAGACAGAGATAGAGAGATAGCAGCACTGCTTAGATCTGGCCTTTGTGGTGCTGAGGATTGAGCTGGGACCTCTGAATTTCAGCCATGAAGGTCTTTTACTGAACAATTGTGCCGTCTCCTCTGCCCAACTATACTAATTTTGGGGCTTGCTTTGCCCCTGCTATGTTTGGGTCAAACAGGCCAAAACATCCTTCTCTAAAACCTTTGGTTCCATGAAGCCATTTTTGGTCTGCGATGTTCTAGTTCTTCCTATCTTCATCTCTTTCTCTCTTGCAGAACTAGGCAATGAACTCAGTGTCTTGTGCATGTGCAATATCACTGGACTTCCTCCCAGTGTAGTTTTTATTCTATGACTTTGGAGAGGGAGGGAAGAACAGAGAGCAAGAGTGATAGTGAGAAAGAACAAGAATGAGAGTGACAAGAGCACACAGGTGAGAGAGAGAGGAGAGAGAAAGAGGAAGAGAGAGGGAGAGAGAGAGAGAGAGAGAGAGAGAGTTTGGAGAAACACTAAAGTACGGCTCTACTATCCATGGAATTTCCCCTCCTGGTGCTGTCCATGCTGCTCCCATGTGATGGTGGGGATCAAACTCAGGACCTGCCCCATGGTATTGTGCAAACTACCTGCTGAGCAGTCTTTGTGCCTTCCACCTCTAGTTTTAGCTTACTAGGTCATTTCAGATTGAAAAATGTAGTCATCATGACTAGACAAATTCCAAGACGAACTTCAGAACTACAGAGGATTAAGTAAACTCCCCAGAGACTGTGTGTGTATGGGGGAGAGGGACTGTCCATTGTCCTGGGTGCTTCTTTAGTGTGGGAGAGCAGACAGCAGCTAATGCAAGCATCTGCTTGTGTTCAGTCTAGCCTTGGTTCTCCATTGGCATCATTTCCTACAGGCTCTCTGAGTGAACTCCTCCACTGTCCTGGTTTGAGTTTCCACCAATGTGCTAATGGCTCTCAGATTTACATCTCTATATTGTGTTATTTCTTGAACTCAAGGCCTTTAGATTTAATTATGTACTGGGCATTTCTTTTTAGGAGTTCTGTGGCAACCTCCAAATCAATGCATTTAACAGCTAAGCTCTTTCTAAATTCTTCATATTCTCTGGGCCATCGTGGTCTCATCATCTATTGTGTTGCTTAAGCCAGAAATCTATGAGTCACCAGTGTCACCACCTTCATCTTTTAGTTCCCCACATTGTATCAGTCACTGTAATGTCCCTGTGCTGCCTCTGAGTTCTCAAATGCATCTTTCTTTCCTTCCATCCATACCACTACATGTTTACTCCACATCTTCTTTTATTTTATTTATTTTCCCTTTTGTTGCCCTTGTTTTATTGTTGTAGTTATTATTGTTGTCATCATTGTTAGATAGGACAGAGAGAAATGGAGAGAGGAGGGAAAGACAGAGAGGGGGAGAGAAAGATAGACACCTGCAGACCTGCTTCACTGTCTGTGAAGTGACTCCTCTGCAGGTGGGGAGCCGGGGGCTCGAACCGGGATCCTTATGCTGGTCCCTGTGCTTTGCGCCATGTGCATTTAACCCACTGTGCTACTGCCCGACTCCATCCACATCTTTACTATTTCTTCTGTTGGTTTAACATATTAGGTTTTTAATTTTTTCTTCCAGCTTTGAGTTACCACTGGATAACATTCTCATTTCTAATGTTTATTTATCTGTTTGGCCATCACTTGGGCTTCACCCCTCCAGGCCAATATATACTGAGAGAGAGAGAGAGGAGGTAAATAGCATAATGGTTATACAAAGAAACTCTCATACCCGAGGCTCCGAAGTCCCAGGTTCAATCCCCCACACCACTATAAGCCAGAGAGCTGAACAGTGCTCTGGTGTTTCTCACTTTGTCTTTCTTTCCTTTCATCCATCTCAAAAATATAAATAAATAAAATACTTTAAAAAATGTTTAGGGAGTCAGGTGATAGCGCAGTGGGTTACACGCACATGGCACAAAGTACCTGGCGTAAGGATCCCGGTTCGAGCCCCCGGCTCCCCACCTGCAGGGGAGTCGCTTCACAGGTGGTGAAGCAGGTCTGCAGGTGTCTGTCTTTCTCTCCCCCTCTCTGTCTTACCCTCCTCCCTCCATTTCTCTCTGTCCTATCCAACAATGATGATGTCAATAACAACAAGACATAACTACAACCACAATAAAACAACAAGGGTAACAAAAAGGAAATAAATATTAAAAACATTTAAAATAAAAAAAAGAGATAGAGAGACAGAAAATCACACCACAGCACCAAATCTTCCTTCAGTGCAATAGAAGTTGAGCTTAAACCTGGCTTGTGCCCACAACAAAGCCGGCATACCATTCAGTGAGTTCTTTTGCTGATCTTAGGGTTTACTTTCTAAATTAAAGACCTCACACTATTACTTGAAACATCTATCAGGAGGCTTTGGAAAGGGTTCCTGGGTAAACCATATACTTTCTATGTGTGGGGGCCTGGGTACCACATGAGAACACTGAGGACAGAGACAAGTGGGAGTCCATGGATGGTAGAGCAGTGCTTTGGTGTCTCCTCTTGCTTGCTTGAGTTCACTCTTTCAAAGTCAGGAAAACACTTGGGTTGGAAAGGCAGCTCAGTACTAACACATGTGTGCAACACTCTGGGTTCACTCCCCAGCTCTGCATAACATAAAAATCTCTATGGCCTACTTTGTCAAAACACTGTTGGCTTCTGTTTGGCTTTTCCTCTCCCATCAAAATGACCCCCAGATAGTCCCTGCCTCCCTTTCTACTTTCCAGGTCTGGCAGTCACTGTGCTCCCTCTTGCCCCAGTGCACAGGCTGGTTTTCTGCCAATGGTGCTGTCCACACTTCTTCCTGCAAGGCTTCACGGGTCAGCTCCAAACCACTGTTTGAAAGCCTTTCATGATCCTGGTACCTTAGCATTTTTTTGTGCTTCCATTCCTTCCCAAATTTGCTGTAAACCCTTTCAAGCTAAAAAGCCAACACCTGGATATGGAATGACTTTACACAGAGGAGATGAATAAAACTGTGTGCTGTTTATGAGCCATCTCGCTCAAAGTTGGCAGTTTAGGAAGTGTCAGTCCTGAAACAATGAATCTGAGAAGCAAAGATGGCAGGACTATATGAGCCTTGATAAAAGACACTGCAAAGGAGGAGCCTGCTGCTACTCTCCACCCACTTCTGGGAGAACAGTGCTGCGTGGAAGTGAGGAAATATGGTCACCTACCTGACATCAGTGGGGTGGGGGAAGAAAGACAACCATTTCTCTCTGACTTACTAGAGTACTGCCCCTGGATAAGAGACCTATTCCACCGTGAGTTGTGAGCAACTGTGACCAACCCTGGCAGGCGTCTGAATGAACAACTTTCTAATCCCTTGAATGTCAAGAAAATGACAATGACCTTTCTAGAATAGAAGCAAGAAAGGAGTTGTGTGAGTGCCTGAGGGGACTGAGAAAAGTGACTACACTTCAGATAAGTGGATGAGGTGTCTGTCTGCTTTCCATTCATTTCCTGTTTGATCTGTTTAGCTTGTTGCTTTCCTGAGAGCATTTAGTCATGAGCAGATAAAATTTCATTTATGTCGTCTGCAAGTCAGTCCAGTTAGCATTAGGACCCCAGCTCATTCTCCTCCTGGACCGTACCTCAACAGGTTCATGGCTAGAGATACCCTGATCTTCACCTTCCACACAGGGGAGCCAGAGATACACTGGAGGGATGGAAAAGAGGATTCCTATCAAACTAGTCAAATCAGAAAAACTTGCTAACCTTTACTTAGCACCAGTCCGAGGATATTCCAGAAATTCAGGCAAAGTGAGTAGTGGGGATGCAATGTGCTTGGAGAAGAGACTGTGGAGGGCCTGAATGGACAAAGGAGATTAGAGAGGACAGGGCAAAGCCACATCTGCTTGTGTTGTCATGGTAACTATTTTCTTGTAAACAGTGTGTTGGATATTAGGGAGAACACACACACATACATACACGTGCGCACACACATACACACTTTGATTTAAGTGAACCCTGCCCTCAAGGAAATTAATAACTTAGCCAGGGGAAACAGAAAAACTATTTGATCTCAGAGGTTTATCAAGCTAACACAATATTGTAAAAACTCAAATGTAGGAAGCCCCAACTGTAACTCCATGAAAGACAATCCAAAAGTCCCAGTAATGGAAAGACAGAGCCAACTTGGCTGCAAGACAATGAGGGAGCCTGTACAGCTGAGTAACTCGGAGTTCCTGGTGTGATCTCACCCTCTCCTGGCCTCTGATGCATCTTGTTGGCTTCTGAGGGACAGAAAGCAGGTTACTCCACAGAGAGAGCAACACTGCAGTTCTGTTGTTGTCTGACTCTTAAGTGTTTCTTCACCATGATATTTAAGTACAGGGAGGAACATTCCTGACTCTCCCAAGAAAGGGGTGGTAACTTCTTAGAACTCAGGCACCCTCTTTTCCTAAGACCAAACAGGGTCATTTCCTATCATGGTGCTGGGGAATGTAAACTCTTCCAGCACCAACGGAAGTGGTTTCTAGTATGCTAATGAAGGGTAGGCTGCCATTTTGAATCCAACATCTTCAGACTGGTGTCTGGAGGCTTCCTGTTTTTGTTTTGCTGAGAAAGCATGGGCACTTACCATACTTGTCAACTTGGGGTTTGGTGTCTGTATAGACTCTTGGTGCGGGTCTTTCAGAAAACTCTGGGTCACTTGAAAATCATTCTGCAGCCCTGTGTGGAGAAAATGAACCAAGAGATAACTCCTTTTGTATCCTGTCTCCTGAGACAAAGTTGCCTACACTCTCCTACCTGGTCTTGTCTATCATCCCTCATCTCTTTTCCAGAAGATGAGAACTCTGATGTCCTGCCCTACTTGAATAGTGAGTGGGGTTGCCAATTTTTAATTGTACTGTATGTGAATATACATGCCCTGAGGCATAGTTATCAAGGGATTTTCCCACAATGACATTCTATTTGAGTTGAAAGAAATCAGCACTGCCCTGAAGAGACAGAATTAAGATCTCAATGTTACACATAGTGAGTAGATATGAATAATAATCACCAAGGGTTATGTCTTTACCACGTGCCAACCATTGTTCTTGTCTATTAATTTGTATATCTCTTTATTTCTTTTAGTGGCCCACTGAAGTCCATACTATAATTTTCTCTAGTCTAGAAAATTCACAGCTGGGCCATAGTAATTTAAAATCTCTGTAGCTAGCTTTGTTATAATTGAAAAGAATATCATTAGGGCAAGAAAGCTCTGAAAACACTTAAATTTTTGAGTTCTCATCCCTCCCCCCCCCCAATTTTTAATTTGGTCTCTAGTCCTAGTCTCTTATATCCCACAGAGGCACCTTAAACTGTACTTGTTTTTCCCCCCTGCAAGTGGAGACGGGGGGGGGGGGGGGGGGGGGGGGTTTGAACCCAGGTCCTTGCACACTGTTAACATGTGCACTCAACCAGGTGTGCCACCACCCAGCCCCAAAAGACAATAATTCTTTCAAAGTCTTGTTTTGTAGGAGTTGCTTTGCAGAAATAGTTAGAAAGTTACAACTGTTTTGCAGGAAGGAACAATAGGTAGAAAAAAACTCACTTAAGTACCTTGTCCCCATTCTGCTTGCTTTTTTTTTTTAACCTTCAAATAGTCAGAAAAGTCTACAAATTACTTGAAGTTAGATTTCAGGGGGAAATGAGCATAATAAACACATCATTTCCCAGGAACTTAGATAACCTGAGGCTCCCAAGATCCCATTCTTTTTCCTGCTGATTTTAAGTCTTGTGTCCTGTTTTTCAAGATAGACGTCTCCAGTTCCTCCTTCTAAAAGTGTAGCTATTCCCTGAAACAAGGAAACAGGGAGGTAGACTGAGCAGTGGTCCTACCTCTACTGCCCCCGAGTCTGCAATAAAGAGCCTTTCTCTTCTTGTGTGAGCAGATGTGACAGTGTTTGGCTGTCTGTGGCACCTGGCAGTTTTTTCTGTGGACTTGCTTACAGCTTCAGAAGGCCAAAGTAAGTTGGGGGAAGGAGGATTTACATGGTGAAATTCAATAATGGATACTTGCGGTCTTCTGAATTACATGTGTGCAGTGGGATCATAATTATCCATGTCTGTTAATTTTGGAGCAAAACAGTGCAACTCATACTTGTCAAGTATGGTTTGTAATGAGCTCATGAATGTACTTTTCTCCAGATTCATCAAGTCAGTGATGTAGTTTCTGTAAAGTAGCAACAGTATTGCTTCTTCAGAGATGAGAGGCAAAAAAAAAAAAAAAAAAAAGGAAAGAAAAAGAAATTATCAGACAAGTCAAATCAAGAGAGAGGATGGAGCAAAAAAAAAAAGGGGGGGTCCATTAATGGAGTCCGTATAAGTAACTTTCTTCTGAAGATTTTGACATCTTGAAAGGAACTGATTTAACTGTCTGTCTCAACTGTGACAAAAGTGTGGGATGTGTGAGTGGAAGCCAGGAGCCAGAGCTGGATTGAGCCAGATCTGGATTGAGCCAGATCTGGATTGAGAAGGGAGGCTGGACAATTTCGCTGTGGAAACACAAAGGGCTTCTGCTGGAATGGAAAACAACAACACAAACAAGACAAATGAAAAACCTAGAAGCTGAACTTGGTGAGCCTGAGGGCTTGCAAGTGCAACCAGTTGAGACTTTGTAAACATTTAGCATAAAACTCATTTTTAATCTCATAAACTTAATTTTTTCCCCTAGCATATGGGATGCATAAAAAGGAAATAAAACTTTAGTAAATTGAGCCTTACTTGTGCTTTATAAAAAAGAAATTGAATTGCTCTAATGGCAGCTGCAGCTGGCTTTCTGCTTCGAACCATGAGTGTAAATCTAGTTTTTAGTGCTTGATTTAGTAAACACTCAGCTGCAAACAGGCTTTGAAAACAACTCTGAATGCAGGGGTTTCCGTACAGGCAGTTATGTAACCTCTGCGTGTTATGCCTTTAAAATGTGTGAAGAGTAGCAGAAACCCTGATTGAGATATCTTACAATTATCCTTTACTCTATATTTAAATCTGCACAGAGTGTGCTACTCATTTCCCATGGAGCCAGCACAAATGGATTCTAATAGGTCATGAATTTCAATGTATGTGCGGTACTCCTTAAAAAAATAAAAAGTTGAGTCCGTCTGATAACCAATCCAGAAAGCAGAATAGAGATGGACACACTGTCTGGCTATCTCCAAAAGTAGTCAGACATCTTGTCTCTGCCTCTGCCCTTCTCTGAGATGTCTTATGCTCCCACACACCCAGGAGCCGCAGGAAATCCTGGTTCAGATTTTCTTGAGCAAAAGCTGCAAATGCCCAGATTGCAGTTTTTTTATTTTTTCACTAAAAATAGGGAGAAAATCATGCTCTGGATGAAGGGATATTTCCAACTGCTTTTAAATGGATACACAAATAACTGTTAAAATGCAAATGCTGATTTATCCAAGATTTTTTTTCTTAGTGATCTGGACTTAGTGGGAATTTTATTTATTTATTTATTTATTTTTTCTTTTTATTTTTTGATTATCATCTCTGCAGTTACTCTATGGGGTCACTGGTAGATGAAATGAGAGCTAACACCTTATGGCATTCCTGCTAAAATAATTCACTTAATTTTTTTTTATTGGAGGGGATTAGTGTTTTATAGTCCTCAGTGAATACAGTAGTTGGTACATGTATAAAATTTTTCAATTTTATGCAAAACATTCTAATGTGCTGCCTGGTTCCTCCTCTACCATCTTGCACCAGGATCTGAACAACCCAACCCCACCCCCCAAGTCTTTTAATTTGGTGCAACACACCAAACCCAGACCAAGTTCTGCTTTGTGTTTCCTCTTCTGTTTTTATTTCTCAACTTCTGTCCATGAGTGAGATCAAACCATATTCATCTTTCTCTCTCTGGCTTATCTCACTTAACATGATTCCTTGAAGTTCCATACAAGATGAGGTGAAAGTGAACTCATCATTTTTGATAGCTGAGTAGTATTCCATTGTGTATCTATACCACAACTTTTTTCAGCCACTCATCTGTTGTTGGACACCTGGTTGCTTCCAGATTCTGACTGTTATAAATTGTGCTGCTATAAACATAGGTATACACAGATCTTTTGGGGGATGGGTATGTTCCTTGGGCATATCCCTAGGAGAGGAATTGTTGGGTCATAAAGTAGGTCTATTTCTAGCCTTCTGGGAGTTCTCCAGCCTGCTCTCCACAGTGACTGGACCCATTTACATCCCACCATTAGTGCAGGAGGGTTCCTTTGCCCCAACAACATCTCTAGCATTTGTTGTTGCTATTGTTTCTGATGTCTAACATTCTCACAGGTGTGAAGTGGTATCGCCTTGTTGTCTTTATTTGCATTTCTCTGAAAATCAATTACTTGGAGCATTTTTTTTTTTCATTTGTCTGTTGGCCTTTTGCATCTTTTCTTTGGTGAATATTCTGCCTACATCCTCTACCTGTTTTTGGATGGGATCATTTGGTTTTTTGTTGTTGAGTTTGGTGAGATCATTGTATATTTTGATTATTAGTCTTTTGCCTGATGTATAGCATATAAAGATCTCCCATTCTGTATGAAGTTTCTTTAGGTGGAGGTTTCTTTTTTCTTTTTTCTTTCTTTATTTGATAGAGACAGAGAGAAATTGAGGGGAGGGGGAGGTAGTGATGAGAGAGACAGAGAGACACCTAAAGCCCTGCTTCACCACTTGTGAAGCTTTCCCCCTGCAGGTGGAGACCAGGGGCTTGAACCCGGGTCCTTATGCACTGTAGTGTGTGTGCTTAACCAGGCATGCCACCGCCTGACCCCTGGGTGGAGGTTTCTTCTACTGTGAAGAAGCTTTTTAATTTGATGTGTTCCCATTGGTTTATTTTTATTTTAGTCTTCCTTGCAATTAGATATGTATCATTGAAGAGGCCTATATAATTTAGACAGAAAAGAGTGTTACCAATATTTTCTTCTAGGTATTTGTAATTTCTGGTCTAATATCCAAGTCCTCGATCCATTTGGAGCTTACTTTTGTGGGTGGTGAAATGTAGTGATTCAGTTTTATCCTTCTGTATGTTTTAACTCAATTTTCCTAGCACCATTCGTTGAAGAGATTCTTCTTTCTCCATCTAATAGTAAAAAATTAAATGTTCATAGATGTGGGGTCCTGCTAAACAAATTTGAATTTAATTTAATTTTACAGGAGCACTGCTTAACTCTGTCTTAAGATGGTCTTGGGGATTGAACTTGAGACCTTAGAGCCTCAGATATGAAAGTTTTTTTTTTTGCATATCCATGATGCTACCCATCCCTAAAGGAGGTCTTTGTTGTTGTTGTTGGTTGGTTGTTTTATTTATTACCCATGAGATTAAGGTTGTCATGTGGAGTAGAGAGAAAGAGAGAGGGGGAGAGGGAGGTCAAAGCACCACTCTAGTTGTTGCACTGGGTACCTAACTGGGAACCTCAAGCATGAAAGATGCTTTACCAGTTGAGATGCTTTAGAACTCTTTTCATTATTTAACTAATTCATTCATTTGATAGAGACAAAGAGAACATATAAAAAAGGGGGAGACAGAGACAAAGAGAGACAGAGAAACACTTGCAGCTCTGCTTCACTTGTGAAGCTTCCTTCATGCAAGTAGGGACTGGGGGCTTGAACCTAGGTCTTCGCACACCAATATGCACCAGTGTGCCACCAGCTGGCCTCGGGAATCTTTTAGAATAACACTAGTGGGCATGGTCAACCATTGTTAGCCATGGGCACAATTTTGAATTGTGCCTCTTTCTTCCTCCATTAAACAACCTTCAGTACCTCAGGCTTATTATTTTTATCTGACTGCCAACTAATCATGCCTCAGGAGATTGTTAAGGTTCTCAATTCTTTGGGTCTTTTTCACATTTAAACAAAACCCTTCAATATGGAAACATCCTAGGGCCCTGCAGTTTTCACCACAGGCTCTGTGGTTCTGACCACATGGAACTTCTCAGGCTGGCTGCGGGCACCACGGATGAGGTTTAGAGAGGCAAATCCGCACATGCCCTCTTTCTTCCTCCATCTGGTTGTTCTGTTGCCAGCTATTGGAGCTATGAAACAAATGAAGGCTCTGCGAAATTTGAAAACAAGGCTGTAGTACAGTGGAGCAGGTTGGGAGCTTTCATTCTCCTGTCCAGACTCGTAGGTGACTGGACTGTCAGCATCAAAGTGACTTCAGGGAAGTCCCTCAAATTCTCTGAGCTTCTGTCTGGCCTGTTCCAGGACTGTGGCAGAATCAAATGAAAACATGAGGAAGCATTTTACAAACTGTGACATACTACACAACCGGGGGGTGAGGGGTGGGGACTCTGAGTATTCCAGGCAGTGAGAGTTACCTGTAGAAGAGGAGATAGAGAAGGAGAGAAACAGAGAGACACCTCAAGTCCTGCTTAACCACTCATAAAGCTTTCCCCCCTGCAGGTGGAGACCAGGGGCTTGAACCTGGGTCCTTGCATACTATAATGTGAGCACTTAACCAGGTGTACCACCAACTGGCCCTGACATGGGTTATAATATTTACCACATATTATATATTTGGCCACCTGTATCTTGAAGCTCAATACTGTACTGCTACTTAGGCATTTCAGTAGTCTGTTACTCAATTAATATGAATATGTACAAAGTTGAATGGAGTCAGTCTCATCTGGTTTCTTTTCCTCAAGATTGGTTTGGAAATTCTAGGTGTTTTCTGGATTATCTGGAAGCTCTAGTGAAATAAAATTGCTTAAAGAAATGTGGGCTGTAGTACCTCAGACCACAGTCTTTATTACTGTTAGTCCTTCTTTGCCCTTAAAACTTTGATAATTATAATAATAGTTAACTTTGGGTCCTGAGGGTGGTGCAGTCCAATCGGCAAACATGGTACTATGAGTAAGGACTAGGATTTGAACCCCTAGGCCCCCACCTGCAGGGAGAAGCTTCCTGAGCAGTAAAGCAGACTGTAGGTCTCTCTCTTCTCTCCCTTTCTCTACAAGTATTTGTGTGAAACCTATTTTCATGGAGGAAATGGTGCAACTTCACATCTCCCCGAATTATGGGAAGCGAGCTTTCCTTACCCACCAACAGTACTCAAAGTACTATTCCCCTCCACCAGGCAGTACAGCTACAATATTCATATCATGGCCTCCTAGAGACCTTCCTATTCAAGGCTTTTCTCTTACTATCTATTCCCCTAAATTATTGTACATTTCCTAGGAATCTTATCTAGGACTTGTTTTGCTGCAGAGAGAATCAAGATTGTTATTACTGACAGGCTAATCTCTTTTTTATTTTTTTAAATTTTTTATTGTTTTTTATTTCTTTATTGGGGAATTAATGTTTTACATTCAACAGTAAATACAATATTTTGTACATGCATAACATTCCCCAGTTTCCCATATAACAATACAACCCCCACTAGGTCCTCTGTCGTCCTTCTTGGACCTGTATTCTCCCCACCCACCCACCCCCACCCCAGAGCCTTTTACTTTGGTGCGATACGCCAATTCCATTTCAGGCTAATCTCTTGAATTGCACTGTTTTACTCATCTCTAGTTGGTGCCCACTTTTCCTTAGAGATAATTTTATCATTATCTTTAAAAATTATATATATATTGCTCAGCTCTGTTCTCTGGCTTTAGTGGAACAGGGATCCAACCTGAGTAAGTCATGTGCACAACTGCTGTACTGTCTCCTCAGCCCTCTTTACCATTATCTTAAATATTCTCCCCTTCTCTCTTCTGTTTTGAATAATCTCTTCTCTGCATCTTTTTTAAATTAATTTATTTATTTTAAAAAGGAGGCATTAACAAAACCATAGGATAGGAGGGATACAACTCCACATAATTCCCACCACCAGATCTCTATATCCCATCCCCTCCCCTGATAGCTTTCCCATTCTCTATCCCTCTGGGAGTATGGACCCAGGGTCGTTGTGGGTTGCAGAAGGTGGAAGGTCTGGCTTCTGTAATTGCTTCCCTGCTGAACATGGGCATTGACTGGTTGATCCATACTCCCAGTCAGCCTCTCTCTTTCCCTAGTAGAGTGGGTCTCTGGGTAAGCGGAGCTCTAGGACATATTGGTGGGGTTGTCTGTCCAGGGAAGTCTGGTTGGTATCATGCTAGCATCTGGAACCTGGTGGCTGAAAAGAGAGTTAACATACAAAGCCAAACAAATTTTTGAACAATTATGGACCCAAAGGTTGGAATCGTAAAGATGAAATGTTGGGGGGTACTCACTGCAGACTCTAGTGTACTTCTGCTTTCAGGTATATATTTTGCCCTAGTTTATGGATACCTGTGAACATATGCTCTATCTCAGGGGACCTGGTCTATATCGAGGTTTTGGGACTTTGTTAGGAAGTGAACCACCTGGGATCGAATTAGAGAATACTATGAAAGGAAAGGTCTCACCCGAGTAATGAAGCTGAAGGGTTGTCATTCCACACCTGAAGTCTCTGGACATAGTCTTAGGTGAAGCAAGCTGAGGTGGTACTCGTTGCGTTGATTAGGTTGCGATTGGCGGATGCAATATTATTTGATATGAATTGAGAGCAGCATGCAGGAAAGTGGGCCCCACCCTAAAGTTCCAGGACTGGGGGAAATATAGGCTCTATAGTGGAAATGTGAGGTTACTGTTGTCATAGGGTTCAAGAAGGCAATGGATAGTTATTGTTATCATCGCATTATTTGGTAGTTGGGTTAACTCTGAAAAGTCCCTTTGTTAGGGTTTGCTGTATAATACCCAACATCTTGTATATAGCTGTGCCACTGTTTGCTTCTGTTCTCCCTGGTCTAGGCTTTTGAGAGAGTCAACATATCGAAGACTCAGCGGATGTATTAAAAAGACTCAGTCTGTGTTTTAAAAAGTTCCAGACATACAATCAATTTTCCCCTCTCATATTAATTAAATAGTGATTTATATGACTACAATTTAATAGTGTATATAAACACCATTCCCACCACCAAAAGACTGTGTCCCATCCCACCCCACCCACCCCCACCACCCCAGGAAGCTGAATGTCCAGCCTCCCCCTCACCACAGGGTTTTTACTTTGGTGCCCTACTCTAGATTTAGTCAGATCCTGCTTTTACTTTAGTTTTCTTCTCTGCATCTTATGTGTTGCTCTGTTTACTTCTTACCTCTAGTGAGGACAACTTTAGTAACTTTCTGAGAGAGAATGCATGAAAACAATTTTTCTGGGACATTACATTTAAAAGGGTTATAATTTTACCCCACCAATTACTTATGATTGAGTATTAAATTCTACACAGGAAGTCATTCTCACTCAGAATTTTGAAGGCATTGCTCCATCATCCTCTGGATGTCAGTGTTGAGGTTGGCATGGAAAGAGCCATTTGAAATTTTGTTGCTTTGAAGGTGGTCATTTTTCTTTCTCTCTACCTTGTGGGAACTTTTCTTTGTCCACAGCATTTTGAACTGATATAAGTTTAGTTCTTCCATTGTGCTGGGCATTTCTGGACCTGTTGATCTGGGAACTGGTAGCTTTTAATTCTAGAAAATTTTGTTCACTATTTCCTCTGCTTTCTGGTAATTCTAAGATGAAACTTCCTGAAACTGTTTTCTAGTTTTCTTATTGCTCTAGTTGTCCTTCTGCTTCTCTTTTCCTCGAGATTTCTAGGCTATGTTGGTATTTTCAATTCTGTTCTCTTGACTTTCAACTTCCATAAATATATTTTGGTCTTCAACTGTTCTTTTGGGAACATTCTGTCCTTGTTCCAAGGATGTTCCATCTTGTATCTCAGAGGATACTATTGATAGTTACTGTTATTGACTTTTAAGTATAGCAATCCTTAAATAACATTTCATTTGACACATTTCTTGATACCATTAGTACATTTCATTTGATTTAATACTCTTTCATTATAATGTGAATGAGGACAAGATAACATTTATTCCCTTAGCTATGTTTTGCTTAACATTTGCAATTTCTAGGAACTTTGCAGTGCTGCTAAGTGAAGACTTACTACTAAAGTACTGTAAAAATAAATAACATAAAAATTAAATATTGTCTTGCATTGCTTTATTTATTATCTATTGAAATTTTCCTTACTTTTTTCTTCTTTTTGCAAAGAACTTATCTTCCACAGGAAAGGATTTTCACAAAATCTGGCAGTCTTCTGGCTCTTGGTTTATGATCAAGATTCAGAAACTAAAATGTTGACTAGAATCTTTTTGAATGTCACTGGGACTCATTGAGTCTAACTGGTGTCTTCTCTTGGGTTATTTGTATGAGTTCTTTTGGTGTTTCTATTTTGAAATCTTTCTCTTATCCTCTCGGTTTCGCTAGTCTTAACAAATGCTTTCCCTTTTTTGTTAAGGTTTCAGAATCTATATAGCAGGAAGTACTACAGTATATTGTTCTGATGTGAACAACTTTTGTTGTTGAGCAAGACATTTGTGAATTTTGTTTCTCCTGTCTTTTCACTGATCTTGTAGCTAGTTAACTATAAGATGTGTATTACAAAGTGCCTCTTGGTATTATACTTTTTTCTGAAAAAGGAGATTTTTCCATTGCAAGTAAGACAAACAATAATGCCTCTAAAACAAAAGAAATATTTCCCAGTTTCCTTACTTTGAAACACATGATTTTCATCAGCTGCTTTTCTCTCCTTGGCAGCAACCACTTGGAAAATGACAGGCTGTCCTCACACCATCATCCTCCATTCTCTCCACCATCTGCCTCTGTCCATACCAACAGACTTATACTTCTACCTGCAAGGCAATACCAATCAATGATGATCATCCAATTGTCAGACCCTACGAGTGGCACACCCATCAGCACATGAGTTGCAGGTGTCATAGGATGTAACCAGCCTGTGAGGTACCCTGTCTCCCTAACTATTAAGTAAAAAGATTTCTTATATTAGATTTCCAGCTGCTTTGCCTTAAGGCTCCCTGTCCTCATCTCTAAAAGGGGGATAATAGCACTAATTTTCAGGGTGGCCATGAGCATCAAAACAAATTATTAGGATGCAGGCTTTTTATCTCTGCTTTAGAGCAATTTGAATACCCAGGGCTTCTCAAGGACCTTTTTTTTGTGTGTGGCCTTGAAACATGTCATTTACAGAGAGCTGGAGGTGCTACCCCAGGGCATTTGTCATTTCAATAATAACTCACTTCAGGAGGCCAGGTGGTGGTGGCACACTCATTCGAGTGCATATATGACAGTGCACAAGGACCTTAGTTCAAGTCCTGGTCTCCACCTGCAGTGACTACTTTCCTTCCTACCTACCTACCTACCTACCTATCTACCTACCTACCTGCCTACCTATCTACCTATCTCTCCATTACCTCTCAATTTCTTTTTGTTTATATCCAAAAACATAGATAGAGACACACATATTCACTTCAAGGCATTTCCTTGTGAGATTGTTTTGCTATTCATATAGATTTTATTGCAGAAAAGAAAGGGAGAAATAATCCCATTTGATTCCCATTCTGTCTCCTCTTTGCAACCTTGACTTCTGACACATGGACTCTTATGTATGGTTTTCCTGCAGTATCTTGTATAGACTCAGTAATTACATGTTGACCATGGTTCTTCAGTGGAAAAAATTAGGTCCAGTCTGGGGAGATAGGGCCAAAGCATGAAGAGAGTTCCTAGCTTTTAGAGCCAGACTTGCCTGGGTTGATGTCCTATCCCTGTCTCCTCTCTTTCTGTGTGTGTTATTAATCTCTGCACTACAAAATCTAACACATGAGGAAGAAGCAGGTCAGGGCCAGGTGGTAGTGGACCTAGTAGGGTTCTCATGTTACAATGCACAAGGATCCATCTTCAAGCCCCTTGTCCCACCTACAGAGGAAAGCTTCATGAGCGGTGAAATAGTGCAGCAGGCGTTTCTCTTCTCCCCTTCTCTATCTCCCCTTCCACTTTCTCTCTGTCTCTATAAAAACAAAAATAAATAAAATGAAATTTAAGTTGAAGAGAGTAAGATGCAGGCCATGAGTATCTCTCCTGTATAGTTCTCCACAACTCCCTGAAATTTAGTAGCTGTTAGGTTGGGAGGCAGCAATGGCCAAATAGCCATTCACAGTGTGCTGACAAGACAGACACTCATGAAGTAGAGTATGGTGGTGATAGAAGGTGATTTGGAGATAGAAAGGCTTCAAACTCTTCACAAACTAGCTGTGGGGGTCACTAAAAATGCTCCATTTTCAGTTTCTAAACTGAATTAATAGATAATTATAGCTCTTCATTTACAGGGTAAGAAGATCAAATGAAATAATGATTATTATCACTTAATATCATCTCAGTACATATTAAGTTTTTAGTAAAAATCAAAATAGATCATTTTTTGTAATTTTAATTACCACATTAACATATCATTATATATCCCTTGAGAAACCTCTCTATGCTTGTAAATTTCTCTAAACATTTCTTACATAAATGGAGTGAAACTACACATGCTATTTCACTATCTGGTTTGTTCTCCTAACCATATAAGACATTTCCAAGTCAAAAATAAAGACCTCGATAATAAAAAAAAATAATAATAAATAAAGATCTCATCTTCATTTTTAAATAGCGATATTGAATTTTCTTTAATGTGTGTATGGTCTATATAACCATCCCCTATCTTTTTTTTTTTTTTTTTTTTTGCTTCCAGGGTTATCACTGGGGCTAGGTGGCTGCACTATGAATCCACTCCTCCTGGGGCTATCCTATTCTTTGTTGTTGTTGCTGTTATTATTGTTGTTGCTGCTGGATAATACAGAGAGAAGTTGAGAGAGGAGGAGAAGACAGAGAGGGAGAAAGTTAGACACTTGCAGACCTACTTCAGCTCCTTCAAAGGGACACCCCCTCCAGGTGGGGAGCTGGGGGCTCAAACCCGCATCATAGCGCTAGTACTTGCACTTCACACTCTGTATGCTTAACCCAGTGCACTACGGCCTGGCCCCCTATCCCCTGTCTTTTGACCCCTTAATCTATGTTTTCCCATTTTTTTAATGGGAAATTTCTGCAGGGGGCATACCGTGGGTAATATTTTGTTGTTGTTCACGTGCATTTTTCCTTCAACATAAATTATAAGAAGTGCAATCACACGATCCTTAAAACATTCTTGTTTTAGCTAAATTAGTCCAATTTTTAAAATTAGTTATTTCATCTTGAGACCACTATGAAAGGTGGCTTTGAAATTTTACTCAAGAAGCTTCTTTCTCAGTTCTAGAATTTACTTCAATCAATATAATTTATTTCTTTTTTTAAATGTTTATTTATTTATTTATTTATATTTTATTTATAAAAAGGAAACACTAACAAAACCATAGGATAAGAGGGGTACAACTCCACACAATTCCCACCACCAGAACTCTGTATCCCATCCCCTCCCCTGATAGCTTTCCTATTCTTTAACCGTCTGGGAGTATGGAGCCAAGGTCATTGTGGGTTGCAGAAGGTGGAAGGTGTGGCTTCTGTAATTGCTTCCCCGCTGAACATAGGTGTTGACAGGTCGACTCATACTCCCAGCCTGTCTCTCTCTTTCCCTAGTGGGGCGGGGCTCTGGAGAATCGGAGCTCCAGGACACATTGGTGGGGTTATCTATCCAGGGAAGTCTGGTTGGCATCATGCTAGCATCTGGAAGCAGGTGGCTGAAAAGACAGTTAACATATAAAGCCAAACAAATTGTTCAATAATTATGGACCTAAAGGCTGGAATAGTGCCGATGAAGAGTTGTGTGTGTGGGGGGGGGTGGTCTCCATTTTATAGATAGCTAGTAGGCATATTTTAGTTGTATACCAAAGGGCCTGTGGCTATACTAGCTTTTTGTTTGTTTGTTTTTCCTGAGCCTGAAATTTGATATGCAGGTTGATCCAAGTTATTGTCTGGGGAGATGATGTCATGGTTGGAAAAAGGACCTGAAAGCTGGAAGAGAGTAGCTCCCCAATATGGGAAAGGGACCTACTTCCTATTATACCTCCCTCCCTCACTCCAAAGCTAACCTTATCAAAGCAAGGACTGCAAAAGCTGAATAAGGGCAAGAGACTGACATACTTTAACAGTGACTATTTAGTCACTGTCAGGCCACTCCAGCAGCTGGGGCGCTAGTCAGGGAGTGGTGAGATTCCCAAACAGACCTGATGGGCCTAGAACTCGAATACATCCCTCTCTCCATTGTTACCAGTCACCTCTATCAGGAACAACACAATAGGCCCCTTTGTAGGCCCCCATAGGACCTTGCCCTCAACTTGGATCTACATTGGTAGAGAATGTTCCATCCTCCGAAGGAAGGCTGGACAACATACTCTATGCCACACCTGAGGAAGATGGGTCTTGATATTGGGGCAGCTTGGAATGTACCTACTCATGACCACAGAATGTGAGCTCAGATCTACAGGGATGCAGAGGTCACATAGGCTCCTAAGCTGAATGTGGGCCCCAGGTCACATCAGATCGATGGGGTTTATAGTCAATAATATTTATACATCTTTCCCATAATTTTTATTTATTTTATTATTGAATAGAGACTGAGAGAAATTGAGAGGGGAGAGGGGATAGTGAAGGAAAGAGACAGAGACACACCTGCAGCTGCTTCACCACTTGGGAAGCTTTCCCCCTGCAGTTAGGGACTGGGTGCTTGAACTTGGACAATGCCTTGAGCATTGTAATGTGACCACTTAAAATCTAATTCATTTCTAATTATGTAAGTTGTGCATTATTTGGTTGAAATTCTACACAGATAGCAAAGCATCAATGCCAGTTATCCTCAACAGTAAAGAAACAGCCAATGCTATTCGTTTCTGCATCAGTAAAGGGAGACCCGCCTCATCTTTTGAAACAACACAGTGACACACGGTGATTTGTGTGTTAAATTAGGGAGACCTTTCAAATATTGTTTATTATTTGATATCATTTGGTTTGAAGTCCTATAGAATTTTCAAAATTTCATGTAGCATAATTTATGATAAATGTTGTATGTGAAAATACATTCTGGTACAAAATAATATATGCATTTCCCCGTGTTTTCCTTGACATTCTTCATCTTTGTTCATTTTAGTAGCTTTGTTGAGATATTAGCCAGAAACCACACACTTCTATTTTGAATGCACCATTCAGTATTTCTTAGGAGAGTCACAGAAATACACAGCCATTACCTCAATCAATTTTAGAACATTTTTTATCACCCTCAAAAGAAACCCCATGCCCACTTGTAGTTATTTTCTACCACCTCTCAATATGACCTTCCTGCCCCACTCTCCCCTTCATCCCTGAGTAAGCATTAATCTGCTTTTCGTTTTGTCTACATAAGTGAGGATTCATATATATATATATACACATATATATATTAATATATATGTGTATATATGTGTGTGTGTGTGTATGTGAAGAAAGAGAGAGAGAGAATGAAAAAGAACGGGGCTGGGCTTGAACCAAATCAATCATACATAAGGCAAAGCAATGTGTTATTCAAGTGAGTTATCTCACTTCTTTTGAGTGGATTTGTATTATATGCAATCTGATATGTAACTGACTTCTTTTGCTTATCCTTGTGTTTTTGAAATTTACCCATGTGGAAGCTTTGTATTCTTATAATTGAAATTTTAAATCTGTTTAGAATGTATTGATTTCTATACATTAGGTAAACAATTATATAAATATTATTTATATTATATAAATATTATTTATATTATATAAATATTATTTATATTATATAAATATTATGTTATATATTATAAATATTATTTATATTATAAATATTATGTTATATATTTATATAATATATATATTATTTATATTATATAAATATTATGTTATATATTTATATAATATAAATATTATATAACTATTTTAAATAGTTATATAAATGATTGATTTTTTTCTTTAAAAAATCATTGTCACTTGTACTAATACTTTTTTTTAATTTAAGAAAGGAGACATTAACAAAACTATAGGATAGGAAGGGTACAACTCCACACAATTCCCACCACCTGATCTCCATATCCCCTCCCCTCCCCTGATAGCTTTCCCATTCTCTATCCCTCTGGGAGTATGGGCCCAGGGTCATTGTGGGTTGCAGAAGGTGGAAGGTCTGGCTTCTGTAATTGCTTCCCTGCTGAACATGGGCATTGACTGGTCAATCCATATTCCCAGTCTGCCTCTCTCTTTCCCTAGTAGGGTGGGTCTTTGGGGAAGTGGATCTCCAGGACACATTGGTGGGGTGTTCAGTCCAGGGAAGCCTGGTTGGTATCATGCTAGCATCTGGAACCTGGTGGCTGAAAAGAGAGTTAACATACAAAGCCAAACAAATTTTTGAACAAACATGGACCCAAAGGTTGGAATCGTGAAGATGAAATGTTGGGGGGTACTCACTGCAGACTCTAGTGTACTTCTGCTTTCAGGTATATATTTTGCCCTAGTTTATGGATACCTGTGAACATATGCTCTATCTCAGGGGACCTGGTCTATATCGAGGTTTTGGGACTTTGTTAGGAAGTGAACCACCTGGGATCGAATTAGAGAATACTATGAAAGGAAAGGTCTCACCCGAGTAATGAAGCTGAAGGGTTGTCATTCCACACCTGAAGTCTCTGGACACAGTCTTAGGTGAAGCATGCTGAGGTGGTACTCGTTGCGTTGATTAGGTTGCGATTGGCGGATGCAATATTATTTGATATGAATTGGGAGAAGCATGCAGGAAAGCGGGCCCCACCCTAAGGTTCCAGGACTGGGGGAAATATAGGCTCTATAGTGGAAATGTGCGGGTACTGTTGTCATAGGGTTCAAGAAGGCAATGGATAGTTATTGTTATTATCACATTATTTGGTAATTAGGTTAGCTTTGAGAAGTCCCTTTGTTAGGGTTTGCTGGTATAATACCCAGTATCTTGTATGTAGCTCTACCACCAGTTGCTTCTGATCTACCTGGCCTAGGCTTTTGAGAGAGCTCGCATATCAAAGACTCAGCGGATGTATTAAAAAGATTCAGTCTGTGTTTTAAAAACTTCGAGACATACAATCAATTTTCCCCCTCTCATATTAATTAACTAGTGATTTATATGACTACACTTTAATAGGAGTGTACATAAACACTATTCCCACCACCAAAAGACTGTGTCCCATCCCACCCACCCCCGCAGCCTGGGAAGCCGAATGTCCAGCCTCCCCCTCACCACAGGGTTTTTACTTTGGTGCCCCACTCTCATTTTAGTCAGATCCTGCTTTTAGTTTCCCTTTCTGATCTTCTTTCTCAACTTCTGTTGATGAGTGGGATCATCCCATACTCATCTTTATCTTTTTCACTTAGCTTACTTAACATAATTCCTTCTAGCTCTGTCCAAGATGGGTCAGAGAAGGTGGGTTTATTGTTCTTAATAGCTGCATAGTATTCCATTGTGTATATATACCACAGCTTTCTCAGCCACTCATCTGTTGTTGGGCACCTGGGTTGCTTCCAGGTTTTAGCTATTATGAATTGTGCTGCTATGAACATAGGAGTACACACATCTTTTTGGTTGGGTGTTATGGAGTCCTTGGGGTATATCCCCAGGAGAGGAATTACTGGGTCATATGGAAGGTCCATGTCTAGCCTTGTGAGAGTTCTCCAGACTGCTCTCCACAGAGGCTGGACCAATTTACATTCCCACCAGCAGTGCAGAAGGGTTCCTCTGTCCCCACAACCTCTCTAGCATTTGTTGCTGCTGTCCTTTTTGATGTATGCCATTCTCACAGGAGTGAGGTGGTATCTCAGTGTTGTCTTTATTTGCATTTCTCTGACAATCAGTGACCAGGAGCAGTTTTTCATATGTTTGTTAGCCTTTTGGATCTCCTCTGAAGTGAATGTTTTGTTCCTATCCTCTGCCCATTTTTAGATGGGATCATTTGCTTTTATGGTGCTAAGTTTGCTGAGCTCTTTGTATATTTTGGTGATTAGTCTCTTGTCTGATGTATGGCATGTGAAGATCTTCTCCCATTCTGTGAGGGGTCTCTTTGTTTGATAGTTATTTTGGCTGTGCAGAAGCTTTTCAATTTGATGTAGTCCCATTGGTTTGTTTTTGCTTTAGTTTTCCTTGCTATTGGGTTTGTTTCATCAAAGATGTCCTTGAGGTTTAGGGGGGAAAGTGTTCCACCAGTGTTTTCCTCTAAGTATTTGATTGTTTCTGGTCTAACATCCAGGTCTTTGATCCATTTGGAGTTGATTTTTGTTTCTGGTGAGATAAAGTGGTTCAATTTCACTCTTCTGCATGCTTCAACCCAGTTTTCCCAGCCCCATTTATTGAAGAGAGCCTCCTTCTTCTATTTAATACTTTGGGCCCCCTTATCAAATATTAGATGTCCATAGGTGTGGGGACTTAGATCTGGGCTTTCAATTCTGTTCCACTGGTCTGTGTGCCTATTTTTGTTCCAGTACCAGGCTGTTTTGATGATGATGGCTTTATAATATAGTTTGAGATCTGGGAGTGGGATGCCTCCATTTCTGTTTCTTTTCCTCAAGATGGTTTTGGCAATTCTGGGTGCTTTCTGGTTCCAGATAAATGACTGTAGTTTTTGTTCTATTCTCTTAAAGAAGCTTGGTGGAACTTTGATGGGGTATCACATTAAATTTGTATATGGCTCTGGGGAGAATATTCATTTTGATGATATTTATTCTTCCAATCCATGAGCATGGGATGTCTTTCCATTTCTTGGTATCAGCTTCTATTTCCTTGAGTAGTGAATCATAGGTTTCAGTATCCAAGTCTTTCACTTCTTTGGTCAGCTTTATTCCTAGGTGTTTTATTGATTTTGCTGCAACAGTGAATGGGAGTGATTTCTGGATGTCATCAGATTTAGTGTTTGCATAAAGAAATGCCACTGATTTTTGTACATTGATTTTGTAGCCTGACACCTTGCTATATTGCCTAATGACTTCCAGTAGTTCTCTGCTGGATTCTTTAGGTTGTGTACCAACACTGTTTACTCATGGTCTAGTCCATACTTTCCTCACTAGCCTATGTCTCTCCTCCACCTGTATGTATGATCTGTTTTCACACTTTTTGCTTATTATTGTATCCTTTCTCATTCTGCTCAAAGGATTCTAAATTTATAGTATAGCTTTGCTAGCTGCGAGAGCAAATCTTCCTTCCTTGACTGTCTACTAGGGCAAATTTCCCTTTTCCTACAGTATTCTTGGTCTTCCTTCCATGTTCCCCCATTTGAATATTAAAATCAATTTGGTGAGTTTCATCAAAATACTGTTTAAATTTTGTTGGGGACTTCAGTGAGGCTATAGGTTAATTTGGAAGAAATCCAGTCTTTGTATTACTGGTGTTTCCCGTATTTTATTGAATTTATAACTGCTTTGCTTTATTCATAGGAGGCAGGGCCCATACTCCATCTGAAATCCACTGTTTAATTGGCTGTTGATGTATGGGAAGATGACTTACTGAGAAACTGCAGAGGGAGGAGGGGGGTTTGCTAAGAAGGTGAGATTTGCTCAGATGCCTTCTGCCTGAGATACTGGCAAGCAATGAGGAGATGGAGATGCACATACCATTGATTAATTTCGCAGTTTGATTTTGGTGGCATCCTCCTCCTCCTCCTCCTCCTCCTCCTCCTCCTCCTCCTCCTTGTACCAGAGAATATGCTGTTTGCCTTGTAAGCGCTTGAATGATTTGAAAACAGCCGAGCTTCTAACCTGCAGTTGCAAGTTTCTTTCTTTCCCTTTTTTAATAAGGGAGAAGGAAAACACAAGTAACTATTTAATTTGACTACCTCCTGTGGAGAAGCCACTCTAATAAATGATGAATTCTTGAATTCAGGGCTGGCCCTGCTCGCTCAGCCTCTCTCTTGCTGGTCTGGATGCAGTTGTATCTTTCCATTGCCCCAGCTCTCAGCACAGCAGGCTGGAGCCTGAGTTTCCTAGGCAACCTAAGTGGTTAAAACTAAGGTGACGATAATACTGGACAGTAATGCTTCACTTCTCTGCATGCATAAAATCTTGTAAGATGTCCAATTTCCCTGTCTGAGGGCCTTCTTGAATATCTCAGGAAACCCTCAGAGGCATCTGGGCGGGGTTTCCAAGCACCAGTCTCCCAGGGTCCTTGCAGAACCTGGCACCTACCCCCTCTCCTCCTCTGATTCCTCTGAGGGCACCTGCTGTACTTAGCTGGCATCTGCCGTGGTGTCCAGGAGGTGACTTGTCACATCTCATTTGGTACCCAGCACAGGACTGTGCTGTGTTTTGGTGGAGCCGCCTACACAAACCTAAAATAGACTTCCTAGTTTCTTCCAACATGAAGACCCCAAATCTCATCTGCTCTATTTTTACCTTTAGGTTCCTGATTATTAAGCAATTTGTTCTGCTTTATATCTTAACGCTTTTCAGCCACTAAGTTGCAGATGCTACCATGACACCAACCTGACTTCTCTGGGCAGACGACCTCACCAATGAGTCCTGGAACCTCATTTCTCCAGAGCCCTACCCTTCTAGGGAAAAATATAAACAGCCTGGGAGTATGAAATGACCTGACAATGCCCATGTCTAGTGGAGAAGAAATTATAGAAGCCAGACCTTCCACCTTCAGCACCCTATAATGACCCTGGGTCCATACTTCCAGAGGGATAAAGAATAGGGAGTCTTCTCATGGAGGGGATGGGATATGGAACTCTGGTGGTGGGAATTGTATGGAATTGTACCCCTATTATCTCACGATCTTATCAATCATTAAATCACTAATAATAATAATAATAATAATAATAATAAGTCCCCTGTATTCTCTACCAAAATGGGAGCAACTCTCTCCTGTGTCTGAACACCCTATAACATAATCTGGCCAGACAAGAGATACCTGGGGCTTTTAGGAGGCACCTGCCTGCATGAGACTGGGTAGCTGGCCATGCTGAGTGAGAGTGCCATGCTTAACAGCCCTTTCCTTCCCAGTCGTTCTATTGTGCCCAGGGCTTTGACCCTGAGTCAAGATTATGTGTCTGGTCCCCAGTCTCTCCCATCTTATTACCCTGTATACCTGAGCTCTGATGACCCACCACTGAAGCCTTCCAGAAACCACCAGACGGTCTGAATTCTAGGATGATGATGCTTCAGGTTCAAGCTGGAACCCTTTCTGCTCATCCAAGGAAATGATTCAGAACCATGTATTAAGTTTGAATCATCCTAGTAGGCCTATAGCCATCTGCTCACACTTGTAAGGAGAGAGACAAATTGTGGTTTGAGGCATATGGTTTTTTCCACAAAACCTTATTTTCTTCTCTTAATGGTGAAAAACGATCCACTGCTTAAAGCTAAGGGATTATTTATAGTTACAGCATGGGGCTAAATATGCAATTATCTTTATAATATGATGCTCAAACTATTTTGTTAGTGTACAATTAAGGGTGGGTGGGATGTGAAGAAAGATTGTGGACCAAAAGCCACTTCTTTATTTCTTGGTGCATCACCATCATCATCATCATCATCATCATCATCAGTTTCTTTGAGTGGCAGGTAGTTGTCAATAAGCAGGCCTATCCTGGAGTGTGCATTGGTATGTGCCTTCCCCACATTTATCTTTCTCTTTGCATCAGAGCAGTGAAGAGGTTGGATGACCTCAGCCTGCCCAGGTCCCCCCAAATTGCTGAAGATGACACCATGACTCCCTAGTTAGCACTAATTTGAGCTTTTGGAAACATATTGATGGTATTTTTTTAAAAAAAGATTTTATTTTAATGAGAGAAATGCAGAGAGAAAGACAGATAGAGGGTAAGACCACAGCACTGCTCAACTCTGGCTTCTGGTGATGCTAGGGGTTGAACCTGGGATGACAGAGCCTCAGGCATGAGAGTCATTTGTAGAACCATTAAGTTGTCTCTCTAGCCTTATTGAAGGTAATTTTAGGGAATGCCACACTGGTGATTTTAAAGAGCTCTGCAGTCTTAAGTAGGGAGAGAAAGGTCAATGGTGCATGTGAACTTCAGACATACTGCCTAAGTTCAACCTCTGCTTGCAGGCAGGACTACCCGCCAGTCATTCAGTCTGTGCCAACATATCTCAAAGCCAAGCTCATGCGTTAGGATAGGCTATAAGGGTAGGAGTATGTAGGAAAAACTTCCCAATTTTGAGACATAAACCATTCTTATTCCATCTTTCATGAGAAACAACAACTAGTGGTGTCATACTCCTAGCTCCCAATTCCTTGTGGAACTGAATGCAGAGGAAAGTACATAAGAACTGATGTCAAACAGACCTAGGGTTTAAATCCTGGCCTCGCCATTTGTTAATTGTATGACTGTAACTTCTCTGAATTCTTCCTTTTTAACAACATATTTTATTTACTTTATTTATTTTGGGCAGAGATAGAGAGAAGTTGAGAGGGGAGGTGGGGAGAGAGAAAAGGAGAGAGAAAAGGAGAGAGAAAGGGAGAGGGAGAGGGAGAGGGAGAGGGAGAGGGAGAGGGAGAGGGAGAGAGAACTATGGAGACCTGCAGTCTTGCTTTACTTCTTATGAAGCTTTTCCCCTACAGGAGGGGACCAGGGGCTTGAACGCAGGTCCTTATGCATAGGTATCTGTGTGCTCAACCAGGTATGATATTACCTAGCCCCTGAAACCCCTCCCCCTTTTTTCTACAGCTCTAAAGTGGAGACCTAATGCCTATTGCAACAGGCAGTTACAAAAATGAAATGAAATGAAATGAAATGAAATTATAGAAGTGAGCCTGACTGGCATACATAATGTGCTCCACCAGCTGCCCTTGAGCTCTGCAGTCCTCAGATATGTTCTGAATCCAAGTTGTCATTTCACATTGGTCCCTCTGCCTAGGTGGCCAGTGACGTCAGAAAGGAGAGAGTTCATTCCAATCAAGGAAGTCTTTAGAAATCTAGTTACAGCACCAAGATTGAGCTGATACCCAGGAAATGAAATTATTTTGCAACTTAAGATTTGTTCAGTGAAAAGATTAATGAGTTGCATTATGCAATCGGGTCAGGCTAATGACAAATGAAAATGTTCTGGTTTTTAGCTAGAATTGATTTAATAATATTTGTGCAGTAACAGCATTAAATTGGTCGTCTGTTTTGGTGAATTGGCCTTTACCCAGAGCTTCCCTCCAGGAGGCAAGGCCATCCTCATATACCCATGTGGGGGTGGCGGGCGGGGTCAACTTTATTTTTTATTATTTATTCATTTATTTATTTTGCCTCCAGGGTTATGGCTGAAGCTTGGTGCATACACTATGAATTCACTGCTCCTGGTGGCGATTTTTGTTGTTGTTGGATAGGACAGAGAGAAATTGAGAGGGGATTGGAAGACAGAGAGGGGGAGAGAAAGATAAACACTTGCAGACCTGCTTCGCTGTTTGCAAAGTGGCCCCACTGCAGCTGGGGAGTCTGGGGCTCAAACCGGGATCCTTGTGCGGGTCTGTGCGCTTCATACTATGTGTGCGTTTAACCTGGTGTGCTACTGCCCAACCCCCCCCAACCAACTTCTGTGGGGCATTTTCAGGGCTTTCAAGAGTCCTTCTTGATTCTTAAACATTCAGTTCTTTCTCCTCTATCCTGAGAAGTAAGTGTCAGGTTATTAAAACTTTCATCTACCTATATCCACAAATTATGTTATCCGGAAGAATCAGAGATTAAGCCATATTCAGAAATTCATACCATAGTTGACCCAGCTGTTGTCTGATGAACTGCAATAGAATTGTCAGGTTAGTTGTCTTGGGAAGAACAAATCATGAGCCCAGACCCTGGACATCCATTGTGGAGGGGCATTGCTTGCTCTGACCTGCCAAGACACAATGTGAGTGATGAAAATGTCATTTGGGTCACTTGGCCTTATTCTGACATAAAAGTCTTCATATGGCTGCCATTCTCATAAGGTTATGAGGTCATCAGTGGCAGAGTCCTTTAGTTTCATAGCTCTGAATTCTCCTCCTGGAGTGTCTTCCTTATAGCTAGTCAATAGTCACCAAGTTGCCTGTTGAATGGAAACCCAAGTTAGTGGAAACAAAGACTGAGCCGAGATGAAGGTACTGGAAAAGATGTTCTGAAGATCATGCTTCTATTTTTCCTTGTGGCTCCATGTTGAAAATCCTGCCAACTGTTTTCTGGCCCCTATTGGGTCTTTCCAGTTGTTCCTTTTGATCTTTGTGTCTATTACCTCCAAAGACAGCTGACCTTGTTCACCCCTCCTGTGACATCTGTGACAGGCGCCATGTTTTCTTGCTCACTGAACTCCAGGTCTCTGGACAACCAAGCTCAGTGCAGTCAGGAAGAATCTCACTCTAATGTCACATGTTTAGGAAAGAGTCAGAGATTCTCCTGCATTTTAAGTGCTTTACTTTGTTTTTTATTTGGAGGGAGGTGGGAGGGAAGTGCTGGGCATTGATCTCAGCACCTCAGACTTCTGACTAAGTGCTCTTGTTACAAATTACAATACAGATAATAATTCATTTTAAAAAAAGGACAGCAAAATTCTGAACACACCACCTGCCCTGGCCCGCGGGGTCGTCAAACGGAGACCCTAGGAGGGGGAGTGGGAATGGGGTAGGACAAGAGGCACGAGAAATGGAGACAAGACAAGAGTCTGATCAAGTCTCAAGTCTGATCAAGTTTATTGAAAATTTTCCACATGTATTTAAGGATGGCTAAGGTTAGGGAGGGTCTCCAGTAAATGGGGTTGCTATGGTTACCTAACCTTGGCATGTTCTTTCCTTGCCATCTATGGTCACACCTGTCCTGCTAATTGTGGAGCTGTCCCAGGAAGGAATGCAGCTGCAGAGGTTAAGTAAACATACCTAGGAAGTGGGTGAGGGGTGGTCTTGCCTGTGTACGTGTCAGGCAGGCTTATGGCAAATGGAGTTTTTACACAAGATGGAGTAGCCTGTTCCTCAAAACCAAGGTCCCTGAGGGGACGGCTTCCCGCAACCACCTACATACCAAGACTGGAAATAAAGGGTTGTACAAGCTAGAAGCTGCAAGGGACCTGGGAAAACACTTGAAAAAACTGAGTTCTTTTGTTCTAAACAAGTTTTAAGATTTCATTTGGAAGATTGGGAAGATTTTTCCCTTGTAGAAAAATTCACTTCAATGTTTCTTTCATTTAAATGGGTTATGCTGATTCCCTACCATGGGGGAAATAATTTTTTTTTTTGACTTTGTAATAGGCAAAGGATGCAGCTTAGAATCACCTGGATCTTTCTTTTCTTATGTCCTGATAATCTCTTAGTATCTGGCATTCTCTTAGATCTATCCATGGACTTAACTTAATCAAACCTCAGCACACTCTCCTTTGCAATTTTGGCCTTTTCTTGGGAAACTGATGTGGTCTGCCCAGCGTAATCTCTGCTTCCTGCCGTGATGCTGCTCACCCTGTGCCCTGCTCACTCAGTACTGCTTTGTGGGGTTGGTTCCCGCCCACTTCTTATACCGAGCCTGCAGATTTCAGGATGACTGTGAGAAGGGACATTATTGTGAGTCGGATAATTTTTATAATTACAATGTTTATTTTGAGGCAACCTTGTATTTTGAGGCAATCATAAACTCATACGCATTGTAAGAAGTGATAGATCTCACGAGCTCTCTGTTCATTTCCCTCTTGCTGGCAGCATCTCTCAGAACTCCAACACATACGCGGTCGGGACACAGAACACTTCCATCGGTACCTGGTACCTGGGCCTTTCACCTTTTTTTTTATGTATTTATTTATTTTGTGTTTTTTTTTTAATTAGTGATTTAATCTCTCCACTATAAGCTACAGCAGTTCTCTTAAGGTTGTAGATATGGGCTAACTATTATTCCTACAACAATCTGTCTATACTTGTGCATATTTATACATTTGTTTTCCATGGTCCCATCTTCTCTTCCTTTTCAGGTCACACACACATCTTTTACTACATCCAAATATCCCTTCGTTTTCCCTCTTTCTTCTCTCTCTGGGTCCTGATGGAGTTGGAATTCAGAGCCCTGTGGTCGTCTTACCCCTATCATTCTCTCCCACTGAGAGTATGGATCAAAATTCTTTTTGGGATACAGAAGGTGGGAGTTCTGGCTTCTGTAATTGCTTCTCTGCTGGGCATGGAGATTGGCAGGTCAATCCATACCCCTAGTCTGTTTCTATCTTTCCCTGCTGAGTAGGGGTCTGAAGAAGTGAGGTCCTAAGACACATTTGTGAGGTCATCTGCCTGGAGAAGTCAGGATGGAATCATGATAGCATCACTGAATCTGGTCTCCATTTCTAGAATTTGCAGTTTTTTAAGAGTGATGTATAAATGGAACCATACAATTAGGGACCTTTTGGAATTCACTTTGTTCATTCCAGATCATTCCTCGGAGTTCCATCCACACTGTTCATGTGCACACATTTTTATTGCTCTGGGGTGGAGGGGTGCTCTGAAGTTGAACTATACACCCATTTTTAGCTTTCAGCAATTACAAACAAATCTACACTCTGTGTACAGGTTTTAATGTGAATGTCTGTCTTCACTTTTTCCTGAAATATTACTCAGGAATGTGATTGCAGGCTTCTCCGGGACTTGTGTGTTCAGCATTGTTGGTGTTGTTTTTAAGACACCATCATGCTGCTTCCTAGAATGACTGTGGTTTCTTCATGAGTGATGTCTGAGTGAGCCAGTTTCTCAGCTTTCTTGGCAATGTTTGCTTTTGCCATTGTTTTCCATTTTAATCATTCTGATATGAGTGTTGAACTATCTCATTATAGTTTAATTTGCATTTCCTTGCCAACTAATGAGGTTCAACATCTTTTCAGGTGCTTATCTGCCATTTTTATATGACCTTCACTGAGATCATCTTCAGATCTTTTGTCCTTGTCCTAATTAGGATTAGAGTGCTGTACTGTAGAGTTTTGAAAGTTCTTTTAAAAAGACTTTATCTATCTATCTGTCTATCTATCTATTTATTTATTATCTATTGCACCAGGTTTATCACTGGAGCTCGATGCCAACACTTGAAATCCATTGTTCCCAGTGGTCATTTTTTCCTTTTTTCTTTTTTCTTTCTATTTTTATGAGATAGATCATATTGAAATTGAGAGAGGAGAGATAGTAGAGAGGGCATGAGAGGGCAAACCTGCTTTACCACTTGTGAAGCATCCCCCTGCAGGCAGGGAGTGGGACTCATACTCGAGTCCTGGCCCAAGGTAATGTGTGCACTTAGTCAGGTGCGCCACTGCCTGGCCCTCAAAAGGACTTATTTCACATGCATAATATATATACATATATATGCATATATTTATACAATTGATATCAGTCCTTTGTTAGACATGACTTTCTGTTTTTTCTAGTCTGTAACTTGTCTTTTGTCCCTCTTAATAGAATCTTTTAGAGTAAAACTTTTTAGTTCTTATGAAATTTTCTATCCTGTAGATTGTACTTTCAATGTCAAGTCTATGAATTTTGTATAACTACTGAAGAACTACCCTATGTTTTCTGAACATTTTATACTGAGTAATTTATCGTTTAATTAAAAAAAATTTAAGTTAGGGGCTAGGTGGTAGGACGGCTGGCAAAGCACACATGCTGTGGTGCACAAGGACCCCGGTTGGAGCCCCTGGTTTCCACGTGCAAGAAGGAAGCTTCACAAGTACGCAGGTGTCTCTACTTCTCTCTCTTCCTTTCTATCAAAAGAAAGTTGTTTTAAAAAAAAAAAGGAAAGAAATGAAAAAATGACAGATGGGAAATGGTGGAGCTATGTAGGCAGCAAGACTCAGTGATAATCCTAGAGGAAACAAAATTAAGTTAAAAATGTTGGGTGATATGTTTTAATTAACTGTGGCCTATGTGTAAGATAGATTAAGATTTCTTGGTTGTTTTGTTTTGCCTGTGGATGTCCAATTATTCTAGAATTATTGGATCAAAATATAAGTTTTTCTCCACTGAATTTTGCATCTTCGTAGAAAAACAGCTGGTGATATTTGGAGTTAACTCAGTTTCTCACATTTGTAACAGTTGTGTTTCCTGTCAGAAGTTTTCAGTCGTGATTTCTTCAAGGAAGGACCTTATTCATTTTTTTAGCACTACCACTTTCTTTTCTTTTGGGATTCAGATGGCATAATTATTATGCTTTTATAGTTCTGTAGGTCTTTGAGCCTCTGCTCATCTTTTCTTCTGTTGGTTACACTGCATAGTTTCTTTTCTTTTTTAAAAAAATATTTTGTTTATTTAATTTAAAGCGAGAGATACAGAAACACACACACACAGAGAGAGAGAGACAAAGAGAGATACCAGAGCATTGCTCAGCTCTGGCTTATGACGGTACTGGGGATTGGAGTCTCAGGCCTGAAAGTCTTTTGCATAACCATTGTGTTGTCTCCCCAGCCCTGACTACATAATTCCTATCGATCTATCTTCTTGGTCAGTAATTATTTCTCTATCTCCCCCATTCTGCTATTGAATTCATATAATGGACTTTTCAAGTTGCTCTATTTTTCAGTTCTAAATTTTTCATTTGGTTCTTCTTTGTCACCTTGTAAGACTTTCTGTTTTCTTTTTTATTGTTCTCATTTTTTTTTCAGGTATGTTTTTAAGTGCTCTGTGGAGCAACTTTGTCAAGGCTGCTTTGCAATACTTGCTAAATGTTTTAGTTCCATTATTTTCAATAATTCCATCACTTGATATTGGCATTCATCATTTACCCTTTTGCTTTTAGTTTGTTGTATCCCTGGTTCTTGCTATCATTACTCCTTTTATATTGGAACTTGAACATTGGAGGGTTTCATTAAGAGACTCAGATCTCATTTACATGTTTGGTCTTAGGGGGCAGGTCCTTACAGTACTGTAGCAGGACTGGGGAATTTTATTACTGCCAGGTGGCAGAAGCAGTCCAAAGGTCCTGTTCAGTTTCTGTTGACAGCAAAGTGTCAACAGAAGTGGCTCCTTGTTATCCCTGGGAAACCCTTTGCTACCTCAGCTCATCCATGTGGAAATGTGTATCACTCTCACACTGCATGGGGCAACCACTGGACCATTGTGTAATTTTTGGCTTTCCAGAAGACCTCCTCAAACATCTCTCCAGTGGGATATAGTCACATGAAAAAAAAAAAATTCCTCCATATATGTAGGAAAGTGATACAACTAAATTGCTTTGAATATTATTATATTTTTTTTACAAGTCTTACCTTCCTGTTTTCATCCTGCTGATTGATTCTCTCATTTATAGTCTGTCCCCTCAACTGCCTGGCTCTGGCAATTGTCCAAATATCTTTCAGCCATGATGAATTTTCATATGCACAGTTATAATTTTTATTCTAATTTTTTTTCTGCTCCTTTTGCTTTTTGATCACAACTCAAATCCTCTGTGCCCTGTTACTCATTGTCTACTCTTTCGGAATCTTTGAATTCTGTATACTCTTTCCAGAAGATTTCACTTTCAAAATAAGGAACAAATAGCTCTGTTAGAGCCCTGAAAATATAAGTCAGTGTATGCTGAGCTGACGTTGCTCCTTCTGGGTGGTGGGGGCATCTTGAGCTGACTGGGGAGTCAGTCTTGGAGACTTAGACCCATTTCCTCCGAGGAAAGGAAATAGTGGAAAACAATCTCCGATCATAGTTCCCTGTCTCAGCCACTTGGGTGGTGTAGTGGCAATCAGAAGCTATAAATAGATAAACTTTGCCAGAAGTGTCTTAAAGAACCATCAGGAAATGACTGGCCTTGCTCAAGATGTTTTAGAAACCAGCATGTTAGCAACTGATACCATTATCTCTAATTTGACTTTTGCAAATATTATCCATAGAAGCTGTCACCTCTTTGTCACTCTCTGGGATTCTCTGGGGGTATCCTTTTAATCAGTACCTCACCCCCACCCCTGCTCTACATGCTCTTGGGCTTCTGGCTGGCCAAGTAGGATCTGACTGGTGGATTTGAGAGTTTTGCTAATGATTTTGATTAGCGCTATTTGTTTTGCATGTAATTATCTCTTCCTGGTGATTAGGATTTAGTCACAGTATTCATTCTTGATATAATTTTGAATAAAGACTCCTACTTCAATTCAGCTATATTTATAAGTTCCAAGTGGTTATAAAACAATTTGTCCAAACTTACAGCAGCTCTGTTTTCTGAAGGGGAAATGTTTGTTTTGTTTTAAAATAATTAGATGAAATAAAAATATATATAAATATGTATATATAGATAGATACAGTGTTGACTTATGAAAGATGATTGACAACACAAGTTGACTGTGTTTCTGTAAAATAATGTTTCCTGAAAAGATTGTTCTGTGGAAAAACCTGGCATGGGTCTAGGTGAAAAGAACCTTTTTTTTTTTTTTTTTTGCCAGGCATCTGAATGACTTGGCCTGTTGAATCCATTTATGAGCTTCCTCTGTTTGTAGAATCAGATCGATTATGCTATTTCCGGTATCTGAGAAAGAAAGACTATTGGTGCCCCAGCCCACCTGTGTTTGCAGAACCCAGTGAATCTGTGTGTTTGTGAGCCACTGCCGTCACCTGGTACCTGAGCAAGCCTCCTCTTACCCTTGTGGGCCAGTGAAGTGGCTACTTGGCTACTCAGCCTTCCAGGACCCAGCTAGGGTCAAGTTTGCAAGTTCTTCCTGTGGAAGCACCAATGATGAGGACAGACTGCCCCCTACAGCTACTTCAAGGTCACAGCCCCTAAGGGCTTTCCAAAGAGACTTACTACAGATTCTTCGGTCTCAGCTGTCTGTGTGTGATGATAGGAAAGATGATGCAACCTTTGGAATTTGCTGAAAGCAGCTCCATCTCCAGGTCTGGCCCGGTTTGATAGTCGTTGCAGAAGGAGCTCAAGGACAACTCCCAGCATGACCCTCCCTGTCCCAAACCTAGGACATAGAGTCAGCCTAAGCTTGCTGCCACTTTCCTGTTGTGGGTGGCAGCTCGTGAGCCAGTGAATCAGCTGTGGCTGGGGTGGGGGTGGGGGTGCACTTCTCCACCTCAGCACTGGCCCTGCTGTCTGTGTAACCCAGCCCATTCACTGGGTTTTCTCACCAATACTGCTGACTCAGATACTGATAAGCCCAGCAGGGCTGGAGGTCAAGGACTCTTTAATTAGCAAAGGATCCACTCTTAACACACACAGCCTCTCAGTGTGTATGTGTGTGTGTGTGTGTGTGTGTGTGTGTGTGACTGTGTGTGTATGTCTCTGTGTGTGTGTATGTCTGTGTGTGTGTGTGTGTGTGTGTGTGTGTGTGTATCTGTATGTCTGTGTGTGGTGACAGGGTCTCAGGGAGAAAGCGTTCTAGACTCCTCAAGTTAGCAAAACCTAACATGCCAATATAAACAGAGCTTAAAGTGTTTTCCTCTACATGCCAGTTCTAAGTGTGGGACTTAGAATATTGCATAAAGACAAGACCATTACTCTCTAGACTCAAACTGCTGTTGTAATGGTGTCTCTTTGCTGATATATGATCTATGCTTAAGTCACTCTGCATACATGTTGCCGGCAAGATGCAGACACTAAGCCGAGCATGTGGCTGCAGTGAATAATCACAGTCTGCTCCCCAGCTCCACAGCCCTCTGCCAAGCCCAGGGATCTGGGGTCTCAAGGACTTGGGATTCTCATGAACCTCTGGCAGCTGCCTCATTTCATTTCACTTCACTTCATTTCATTTCATTTCATTTTTATTTTCCTTCCTTCCTTCCTTCCTTCCTTCCTTCCTTCCTTCCATCCATCCTTCCTCCTTTGTCACCAGGGTTATCACTGAGGCCTCTGCCTGCTCAATTCCACTATCCCAGCAGGATACTTTCTTTTTCTTTTCTTTTCTTTCTTTTTTTTTAATAGATGGTAAGAGACCGAGATAGAGAGAGAGGCGGAGGGAGAGACAGAGAGGAGAGACACCACTTCCCTACTCCACCACACATGCCTCTTCCCCTGTGTAGGCATTCCCATGTGGTGATGGGTCCGAGAGCATGGTAAAGTGTGCACTCTATACCAGGTGAGCTGTTTGCCCACCCCCAACCTCCTTTACAAATGTATTTTAATGAGAGAGAAAAGCAGAGCATATTGGAATCTCGTGTGTGCAAGTCCTGTGCTCTACCTCTGCACAGCCTTCCAGGCTGCAACAAATCCCACCTTTCTGCAAAGAGACACCAGTGACTGAGCTCAGCAGGAGAGGGGAGGAATCTTCTTTTAAAGGCAAGAGACTGATAGCCCAGGTCAACTGAATTTGCCTTGGTGTCATTTCAAAGGGATAGAGGAACTGTGTGGGAGAAAATATCAGACTTAAGAGCTCAGATTCCAAATCTCAGGTCCACCCCAGCTGAACCTCCGAGTGGTTGTATATTGACGGACACTTAACTCCTCTCTCTGGTTTCCTATTTTTTATTTTTTAAATGTAGTAGCATTTGGAGTAGAATGTAGCGCCTCATGCATGTGTAATATTGCTGAGTGGCAATATTGGGGGGAAAGGGGAGGAAGGGGAGAGATATCGCAGCATCACTCCACCACCCATGAGCTCTCCAGGTGCATCTGTGATACTCACATGTGGTGTTGGGGCTCAAACCCAGGGCTCCATGCAAGGCATGGTACATACTCTAGGTTGGTGGGCAATCTCCTGGACCCTGATTTTTTGGGTTTTTTTCATTTTATAAATAAAAGCCAGATCATTTATCATTACTATTTCACAAATCCTTGTAGGTGCCACTCATTTTATATCCATGCAAACATAGTAGGCTGTTGGGAAATTGTGCAGATGTGGTTGAACACTGGCAGGGCCCACAAACCACTATATTTCCATGCAAGTATTACTTACAGATCCCCACCATGTTATCCCCTCAGGGTATTGCTAATTCAGTTAAAACCATTGCAACAGTTGCTAAGGATGCTTCCACCTTCCCAGCATGCCTTTTGCCTCTCTCCTCCCTCTTTCCTAGCCAATCCTGTCCGGATTTGCCACTCCCGGTTTTTTGCCCTATAAAGCCAGCTGCTATTCCAGTTTCTGTCTCTCTTCCACTTCCCGACCTGGAGAAGGGCTGGTGGGCATAGTTGGAGGCGGCCATTTTGCTAGCCCCACATGGCTTAAACCTGTTGTGCCCGCACCCAACTCTGGGGCTCCCACGTGAATAAAGATTTGCTTTCCACTCCACCACGATTTCCTGGTCTCTTCTCTTCTCCCTTGCGCAACCCGACAGTGGGCAGGTGGGTGAGATGTGCTAGGATGTCTATTTTAGGTATGTTCTTAGGACTTTAGTAATCTTTGCTTGAGCATGATAGCTAGTGTGGAGGTGGACTAGAAATGTTATCTGTGAGGACAGTGTCACAGTAGAGATTAGAAAGTGAAAGCTGGCTTAGAGCCAAGAGTGGCTCCCAAACTTGAAAAAATATATGACTACAGTGAACTGTTTACCACATCCATCTGACCTGAGGCCCATGATTCTCTGGGTCCTTGTCAGTCTGTGCTCACAGTCCATGGTGCCAGCTGGGAACATTGTAGGCTGCATCCATTACAGGACCAGTTGCCCTGGAAGGAAAGAGTAGGATGACTCAGCATTCCTTCAGAGAGTGGGGCTGTCCCCACTTTACTAGTTTGTACCGAGGGTGAGGGCCTAGAGTGTCCCACAGAAGGGTTAATGAGGACACTGCTGATGGAAGTGACCAGTGATGGTAACCGGGGAGGGGGGACCCCTTAAGAGCTATTGCTTAAAATTGTAATGGAGGGTGGGCGAAGTAGCTCACCTGAGTGAGCACCCACTTTGCTATGTGTGAGACCCAGGTTGAACTGGCTTCCATTACTCAGGAGGAAGCTTCAGTGCTGTGAAGTCTTTCCCTCCCTCTTTCTGCCCGTGTCTCTACTTTTCTCTTTCTATCTGAAAAAGCTGATCTGGAGTGGTGAAATCCTGGCAACACCAAAAAAGATTATCTAACCAACTAGAGATTTAGAGTTAGGAGGCTTAAAAAAAAAATCAGAAGTGAGCAATGAGTCACATTCTTGTGTTCATCTTCACTTGCATTGAAAAAGTCAGCTTCCGCCTCCATTCTTAACTGTGATTTTTATTGTTGATATATGTTACTTGGTTTCTCAGCTTCCTGTAACATAATTTCTGCTTGTTTTTATTCATTCTAGGCTTTCCCCTTCCCAAAATGCTAAGCTATAATTTGCATGTTGCAGAATATTAAGAAATCGACAAACCATTTTGACTTGACTTTCCTTTTCGATTCTTTTTTTCCCTCCTTTCTCCTTCCCTCCAGTTTTCTTCAATGTGTGATTAGGTTTTTTTTCAAAAGGTGTTATAATCTTAGCAAAACTTTCATCAGCATTCCCCCTGCATGCTTTAATTAAAGGAAACTCATGTTTTGAAACTCATTGGAGAAACGAAAGGTATAATCTAATGCTAAACATGTTTATACTTTGCATTAATTTAACTGGACCTACTTCTTTGGGTATAAGAACAGAAACTAGTCCAACACTCACTCTCAGGGAAATTCAGAAGTAGCACGGTTCTGAGGAAGCTTCCAATTATCTCATGTCCTTTCTGCTTTTAAAGGACAAAGCTCTAAATAAGGAGGTGTACCTTTTGTTAGAAACAGAGTGTTAATTGCTGACATTTCTACTTGCTGTTGAATGTACATCAGGCTCAATATATATATATATATATATATTTCTACAGGATTCTGGCAGCAACTGCATATTTTACCTGTATCTCCCATCTTAGTCCTTTGACTAGATTAATGCTGCTATTCTCACTCACTTTACAGAAACTGAAACTGTAGACCATCAGCCTTTTCCTTGAATATATGGACACCTAATAAACAATGTTTTACATGTCTTTTAGCATGCTTGGTGATTATGGGAATAAGGTTCTTGGGATTTGCTCTCCCACTCCCCCCCCCCCACCTTTTTTTTTCCACCAACAAGGGAAGATACTTTTTCCTGCCAGGGCTTTTCTAGGGCTTGGAGCTGGCATGGTTATACCTTTCCCAGTGAAATCTTGTTCTTTTCTTTTTTCTTTCCCAGACAGAGAGTTTGAGACACAAAGAGAAGAAAGACACTGCAGCACTGCTCTACCATTCCTGAAGCTTCTCCTTTGCATGGTGGTTGGGCTAGGAAGGTTGGGGGTAGGGAGGTAGAGGGCTCCTGGAGCCCAGGCTCTGCTAGATGGTAAAGTGTGCCCTCTGCTGGGAGAACTATCTCCCAGCCCCCGATCATATGTATATTTTAATATCAATTCCCATTTCTGTGATTTTCAATGGACACAATGCTTTGCTCTGAAATGTCAGATGAGAGTATTTTCGGTAGCATTGTGCTCTTAATGCCACTCTTTACAATTGCTTAAATATGTATTTTTTGTATGTTCTTGGCCAGTGTGACTTAGAAACTACTCAGGTCAGTGAGTAAAGTTCAAGATGACTCTCTTCATGAGTCAAGGAACAAGATGTTACTAAAACAATATGCTTGCATAGCTCTGGGGTCTTGACAAAGAAGACTCAGTCCCCTGAGGGCTGAAATGATTTAACAATTACAGGGCATGACTCCTGGTTCCATCCCATTCCTCCCACACTCTACTGAGGGTTTCAAGGGACTTGGTTGCCAAACTGGACAAGTCAAGTGAGAGCATAGAGTGGATAGGAGTCTGTCCAGATCAGGTCAGTGCCCACCATAATCTGAAGGCCAATCATTAATTCACAGTGGGAGATCACCTGCAGTATACTGAATCTGCACGTCATTCGCCCCCTGAACAGACTCATATGGGAAGCCAACTGACACAATTGCTACATGAGCATATTAGAAACTAGGAAGCTGATACCATCCCCCAAAAAGGAGCCTGATGGCATCCATCTCACAGAGGGAGGCGTTTCCTAATGGGACAATAATATGTGAAGTCCATTAGCTGGTACTTCCTTTTCCCTGGAAATGATGGAATAAGCATTCTAGCATTTACCTTGGTGACTCACCTTCCTCTGTTTCAGAACCAGCCAATTCCTTTAATGATTGATATATTCTTTATTTAGGTATGTCAATACATTTAATCATATCATGCTGAAATTAAACCTGCCTGGAAGCCATTTCTGTCTCTTCAGAATGATGGCCGTTCATCCATCAGCTATCTCTAGAACATTTCCTCAGTATCAGGCCTGCTGTAGGCAGACAGTAGAGAGGCAGTGTTAGCGAGCATAAATCAAACCACCATCCACTGAAAGGAAGCAAAGATGTTTATTGACGAATTGCAATCCGGGCCGAGATGGTGACTGGTGTTAGTCTACCAAGCTCGACCCCGAACAGGGCTCAAACCACACAATTTATAGGAATCCAGACTACACTCAGGGAGGGGGAACACATCACCTTATCAGCCTACATCCAATAACAAGCTATAGTAAACACAAAATCCAATCATTTCAAACTTAGCAAAAGCATGATCTAAAAGCATGATCCATTCAAAGCAAAGCGCGGGCTAGTTTCAAACATTGCAAGATCACACAACCAATAGAATCTAGCCAGGTAGGGTCCCCACATCCCCCACCATCAGCTATGACCACCCATCTGGTAAACAGCATGCCACAAACTCTGTGCAAAGGTCCTGATAAGGCTTGTCCCCATGCAGGGTCCTTTGAACAACTTACAAAACAATGGGTGGCCTTCACTGATTAGGTCCTGTTTTTCAAGGGGAAGGGGCAAGGAATTTTCCACCTCACACTACAAGCAACTCATACTAAAAGCACTTAACAAACAACTGCATAAAAAGGGAATTTCAAGGCTACTGCCTTTTACAGACAGGTTCTACAGCTAGTGTGGGGGGGATTTGAAACTGTGAAACAAGAAATTACAGTAGGGAATGCTAAAGGTCACAGAATGCAAAGAGCAAGGAGCTAGGAGTCATATCCTCCCATGGCTGCCAGATAAGGAGGATCTCCGGGAGAAAGCAGTGCCAGAGTTGAGCTCTGAAGGATGCAGTCAGGAAGAGCACCAATGAGAAAAATGTTCTGAGAAAAGCGAACTTCCTACCACAGCACTGACACACTCTGAACAAATGTTGGGCTGGCCCTGAGTAGTAGCAGAACCCGCTGGAAGGCAGCTGCGTTTGTGAGATTCTGAGGCAGCTCATCAAAGTGCAGTTATCTGTCGGAAGATTTCAACGAAATGATACATAATAGAACCTTTATGTTTGATTGAAAAGCAGTTCTAAAACTGGGCTAGAAGATTTTCTAAGGCTATTTTGGGCTTGTTTTGTTTTTACCAGAGCAGTGCTCAGCTCTGTTTTATGGTGGTGTTGGGAGTTGAATTTGAAACCTTTGGTGCCTCAGGCAAGAAAGTCATTTTGCATAGCCATTATGCTATCTTCCCAGCCCAAGGTTACTTCTTTGTTATGCAAAGAAATAGTATCCCTGATACCAGCAACCTGATGCTCCAGCAACCTGATGCTATAGTTTTTAAATGCTGACTTCAAACCCTCTAAATTTTTTTTTAAATTTATTTTATACCACAGGGTTTGGATGAGAGGAGGGATGGAGGGGTGGGGAGACGAAAAATCAGAGTACAAGAGATCGAATTGGGAGCCTCAGCATATAGGTCCTGAGCTCCACTAGCTATGTCATCTCCCCTGTCATCCCCAAATCTGTTCATTTTATTATTATTTATTTATTTAATTTCCTTCCAGGGTTATTGCAGGGGCTTGGTGCCAGCATTACGAATCCACTGCTCCTGGTGGCCATTTTTTCTGTTTTGTTGGATAAGACAGAGAAATCAAGAAAAGAGGGTAGAGAGAGAGGGAGAGAGACATCCTCCACACACCTGCTTCACTGCTTGTGAAGTGACCCCCCCCTGCAGGTAGGGAGTGGGGGCTGGAACTGGGAGCTTTGCTTGGGTCCTTGTGCTTCATACTATGTGCTTTTAATCTGGTGTGCCACCGCCTGGCCCATTTATTTATTTATTTACTTATTTATTTATTATCTTAAAAATATTTATGAGGGAAGAAAGGGCTTGAATCACAGCATCACTCTAGGACATGTAGTGCTGGGACCAGATTTGGGACCTCATGCTTGAGGGCCTGGTACCTTATCCACTGTGCTACCTCCCAAGCCACCAACCCAAAAGTCTTTTTTGTTTTTTTTGCCTCCAGGGTTATTGCTGAGCTTGGTGCCTGCACTACAAATCCACTGCTCCTAGAGGCCACCCTTTCTCTTTTGTTGCCCTTGTTGTGTATCATTATTATTGTTGTTACTGCTGTTGTTGTTGTTGTATAGGACAGAGAGAAACCAAGAGAGGAGGGGAAGAGAGAGAGGGGGAGAGAAAGATGGACACTTGCAGACCTGCTATACAACTTGTGAAGCAACTCCCCTGCAGGACTGGAGCCAAGGAAGGGGGGGGGTCCCAAAGGGGATCCTTATGCTGGTCCTTGCACTTTGCACCATGTACACTTAATCCACTGAGCTACTGCCTGCCCTCCCCAAAAGTCTTTTTACATGATAGTATTTATGCAAAATTAAGCTGGATTTCATGCAGACATGATGCTGCTTCTGGTAGGAATCAGGCAATGCTAAGCAGTGATCTAGATGGTTAGATCTGTTCCATCTTAGAAATAAAAATCATCCCAGATAGAAAGACTTAGTAGTGGCTCACTGAAAGTAACAGATAGCATGAAAACTCATCAGATTACTGAAAAGCCTATCTCAAACATTTCGCCCTGCACACAGACTTCATGCACAAGTTTACAACCTCATTTCTACAGGAATGGAGTGAGAAAACATAGGAGAGCCTAATGGCGTGTCTGAAAAGAAGATCTCCCACTGAGACATAGGTGTATAAGCAGGTGTATTTCCATCATCTGATTGGTTCCCTGTGATTCTCCTTCTGAGTCACTACCTGTGAAGGATGTTTCTTGATCTTTTAAAAATTTTTATTAATGGTTTTAAAGTTATTGATAAAATTATAAGATAACAGTGGTATAATGCCACACCATTCCCACCACCAGAGTTTTGTGTCCCCATCCCCTTCCAGTGGAAACTACAATAGTTCTCCCAAGGTCAATACATATATAAACTGACAAGACAAAACAACAACAACATATATATATATATATATGCATATATCGACCTTGGGAGAAATACACACACACACATATGGTTGTTTGTTTTATTTTGACCGTTTTTATTCACTTCTGTGGCCCTGTCTTCACTTCCTTTCTTTTTTTTTAAATCTTTTTTTTTTAATTTATTTATTGGGGAATTAATGTTTTACATTCAACAGTAAATACAATAGTTTGTACATGCATTACATTCCCCAGATTCCCATTTAACAATACAACCCCCACTATGTCATTCATCATCTTTCATGGACCTGTATTCTCACTTCCTAAGTCATACCTAAACCTATTACTATGTCCAAGTATCCTTTGAAAGATGATGTTTACATGAAGGCTAAATACCCATGTGGGCTGAGGCAGGGGCAAGCTCTGTGGTCTTTATTATTATTATTATTATTATTATTATTATTTTATTTATAAAAAGGAAACACTGACAAAACCATAGGATAAGAGGGGTACAGCTTCTCACAGTTCCCACCACCAGACCTCTATATGCCATCCCCTCCCCTGATAGCTTTCCTATTCTTTATCCCTCTGGGAGTATGGACCCAAGGTCATTGTGGGATGCAGAAGGTGGAAGGTCTGGCTTCTGTAATTGCTTCCCCGCTGAACATGGGCATTGACAGGTCAATCCATACTCCCAGCCTGTCTTTCTCTTTCGCTAGCGAGGAAGAGCTCTGAGGAAGCGGAGCTCCAAGTCACATTGGTGGAGTTGTCTGTCCAGGGAAGTCTGGTCGCATCCTGCTAGCATCTGGAACCTGGTGGCTGAAAAGAGAGTTAACATGCAAAGCCAAACAAATTGTTGAACAATTATGGACCTAAAGCCTGGAATAGTGCAGGTGAAGTGTTGGGGGGGTCCTCCATTTTGTAGATAGCTAGTAGGCATATTTTAGTTACATTTCAAAGGGCCTGTAGCTATACTAGTGTTGTTTTGTTTTGTTTTTGTTTTTGTTTTTGTTTTTGCCTGAGCCTGAAATCTGATATGCAGGTGGATCTAAGTTATTGCCAGGGGAGATGATGTTATGGCTGGGAAAAGGACCAGAAAGCTGGATCAGGGAAGAGAGTAGCTCCCTAATATGGAAAAGGGGTATAAATATTGTTGACTCTAAACCCCATTGATTTGATGTGATCTAGGGGCCATAATAAGCTTAGGAGCCTGTGTGACCTCTGCATCCCTCTAGATCTGAGCTCACATTCTGTGGTCATGAGTAGGAACATTCCATGCTGCCCCAGTAAGGTCCCATCTTCCTCAGGTGTAGCATAGAGTATGTTGTCCAGCCTCCCTTCGGAGGATGGAACATTCTCTACCATTATTGATCCAAGTTGAGGGCAAGGTCCTATGGGGGCCCACAAAGGGGTCTGTTGTGTTGTTCCTGATAGAAATGACTGGTAACAATGGAGAGAGAGATTTATTCGAGTTCTAGGCCCATCACGTCTGTTTGGGAATCTCAGGACTCCCCGATTAGGGCCCCAGCTGATGGGGTGGCCTGATAGTGACTAAAGAGTCACTGTTAAAGTATGTCAGTCTCTTGCCCTTATTCAGCTTTTGCAGTCCTTGCTTTGATAAGGTTAGCTTTGGAGTGGGTGAGAGAACTGTAATAGGAAGTAGGTGAGGAGGGTATCTAAGTCTAAGTGGATGCTATTTCATTATGAACTTGATACTGACTCACTACAGACTATTGTGTATTTTTGCTTTCAGGTATATATTTTGCTCTTTACTCAATCTCTTAAGAGCTTATCTCTGGCTGAATGCAAGTGAGAAGAGAGCGAGTTAGCCTATGGATAATGCAAGCTGATGACAATCTTTTTAAAAGTAAAAATAATCTGCAGATTTTGAGACTTTACACTGATGTATTTCATATACAAGTATGCCACTACATACCAGCCTTGTGCTACATTAAGATTCAGTACTACAATTCTAATAGCTGGTGGAAGGTGAGAGTAACCTGTAGTTTGGTTTCCTAACCATTTCTGTCAATAGAGCCTTGTGGAGGGATTTGCCAGATTATTGCAAATTTTTGGGGGTGGTATTTAAATGTTATTAGTAATATTCTCTCATAGCCTGAAATAGTTATTTTGAAAGTATCAAATTACTGGTTAGTCAATTGTCATGATTTTCTCACAATTTTATTTATTTGACTTATTTATTTGATTTTAAATGAAGAGTAAATTTCGTGTAATGTATTTATTGTATTTATTTCATGGATACAGCATAATATATATATTAATATTTATTTTCAATTTTGTTGCCCTTTTTTAAATTGTTGTAGTTATTATTGTTGTTACTGATGCTGTCGTTATTAGATAGGACAGAGAGAAATGGAGAGAGGAGGGGAAGACAGAGAGGGGGAGAGAAAGACAGACACCTGCAGACCTGCTTCACTACCTGTGAAGCAACTCCTCAGCAGGGGGGGGGGACCTCTCGAACCAGGATCCTGGAGCTGGTCCTTGCACTTTGCTCCACATGTGCTTAACCCGCTGTGCTACCGCCTGACTCCCAGCATAATATATATTTAATTGCCACCAGTGTTATCATTGGGGATTGGTGCCAGTACTATGAATCTACCACTCCTGATGGCCATTTTTTTCCCTTTCTATTTTATTTGACAGGGCAGAGAAATTGAGAGAGGAGGGGGAGATAGGGAGAAAGACAGAGAGACACCGGTGGTACCTGTTTCACTGCTTGTTAAACTTTCCTACTGCAGGTGGGGAATGGGGCCTCGAACTCTGGCCCTGGAACCCTGTCAGTTCCCTAACACATCCTAAGCGCCTAAGATCATGTCAGATATATAGTTACCAGTTTTATAGCTGGGGGATTAATGCCACTGCAGACAGGGTGATTCCATTGGCCCTGATGTCACTGGAGGACCTGGGCCCAGAACTGCTAAGTCTCAGTGACATATCATGTGCCCAGTTCAATCCTGTTTCCAGCAGAGCAGACACAGTACACTGTGACAAACACCTGGCAACTATTGGCAGAAACAGAGGACAGAAAACTATTGGCAGAAGATTAAAAAGCAAAAACAAACAACAACCATGAAAACCCCTGAAGAAATAATGAGTGGTTCCAGGAGGCTTATGGGCAGTAGTACCTTTGTGCTCATTGTACAGATATACCTTCCTGTAATTCGAAACTCTCAGAGGAAACCAGAGTAATTCATACAGTTTCCAACAACTCCCTGCACGTTCTGCCCTTCGCTTTTGGGTCCATTCACCATGTTGTGGCCATAGCATTTTGTCCCCTCACTGGTCAGCAGAATGATTGTCCTGTCTCTGATTATAGAAAAATTCTCAAATGGAGGGGGTGGGGTCCAGGGATCTTTCTCTCTCTATTTTCCCAGACTCAGAGCTGTCACTTACAGTTGACTTGGCCAAGGGTAAATACAGGGACTGTGAGGCTCCCAGAGACTAAACTTGCCTAAACAGGAGAGGCATCTGCTGTTGAAAGTATCTTGAAAATTTGCATGCTTTCATCTCATCGCTTACACATTATTACCAGGAAGTTAAATCATTGTAGTCTATAAACAATACAATCGAGTGCATTTTTTCCTTTTAATGGATGTATTTTTTTGAAGAAACAAAGCCTGGCAACAAATATTTCAAGGATGTTTTCTGTAATCCCATGTTATTTAAAGCCCACTCATTAACCCTCTGATAAATAATAGGTCTATTACATTTTTAAAGCAGATCACATACTTGTTTTGGAAGGATGGAGTGAATTAGTTAACAGGGACTCCTGGCAATGCATGCTTACAGGTGTTCAGTGTACTCTAGAATTGAGTCACAATTTGCTTGACACGAAAGTCTAGCAATCGTTACTTTCCATGGACAAGCAGGATTCTGTCTTTGATCTCATCATATTTCCAGTGACAGTGGAGATGGAGATGGGGCAACATTATCCTTTCTCCCCACACAAAAAATTTTGCCACAAAATAAATCATGTCATGATGGCCACCATGGTTGTGGCAGGAAGAAAGAAGAGTTCCAGCTCCTAGTCAGTGCAGTGAGATGGTGAAACAATTTGTTAAGTTATCTGGAGTCGATTGAACTGCCTGATGATCAGTTTAGAGGCTGTCAAATTAGAATTCACCAAAAGTGAAAACGGATGGATCTGGAATGCTGAGGCTAGATGTACGGGGTAAGCAAATACAGCTCAGAGCCAAGAATAATCTAAGTGACCATTCTCTAAAGGAGGGTAAACCAAGGGCCACAGAGTTGTGCTATGTTCACAGTGGTTTTTTTTTGTTTTGTTTTGTTTTGTTTTGTGGGTGTTTTTTTTTTGCCTGTTTCTTCAACAATCTTTTAAACCTTGACTGCTGGGGAATTAAATTAGTGGGGAAAGAACCATTTGCCAAATTGTAGCCATTATTAATTTTGTTCCAGAAGCAGTCTTGCATGAAACAGGGCAATTTTTCTTTTCTTTTTGCATTTAAACTACAGATAAACACCGTAGATTGCTCCAGCTGAGCTCTGCAGAATTGCAGAAGACAGTACAACTATTCCGCGGCTGATAGTCATTTGTGAAAGATGTTCAAGCAGCCCAATGATGGATGTTCATTAGTTCATTGCTGTCAAGGCAAGTTACTGCTCCACTGCTCTGATACTGATGGTGTTTTTCACAGTCATGATTGAGTCATTGAAGAAAAAGCACACTCTGTGGAGCTCTAGACTTGACTATGTCCAAACCGGCACCAACTTGAATTATCCTTGGCTTCCTCAGCAGCCTCTGAGTCCACAAAGCAAATAAGTTAGAGCCATTCCAGAGATTTCTCTGCAGTAGTAAATGGGTTTGCCCTTTTTAGAGCAGGGAGCTCAGTTCCAACACAATTATCCTTATTGGACCAGGCTAAAGAATTTACTTCAAATGAGGCTGCTGGTTATCCTGTGGAAGCTTGTGTCAGAATGAATATTCCCTCACTTTCAGAAGCATGATTTGTTCATTCTTCCATGAAGCGCCTATGCCTCATGAACTGTATGTGGCCAACTTGTTCAGATGAGAGAGAATAAAATTTGATCTAGTAAAACTTAAAAAAAAATTTTTTTATTTATAAAAAGGAAACATTGACAAAACCATAGGATAAGAGGGGTATAGCTTCGCACAATTCCCACCACCAGACCTCCGTATACCAACCCCTCCCCTGATAGCTTTCCTATTCTTTATCCCTCTGGGAGTATGGACCCAAGGTCATTGTGGGATGCAGAAGGTGGAAGGTCTGGCTTCTGTAATTGCTTCCCCGCTGTTGGGGGCTCCTCCATTTTGTAGATAGCTAGTAGGCATATTTTAGTTATATTTCAAAGGGCCTGTAGCTATACTAGTGTTTTTGTTTGTTTGTTTGTTTTTTTTTTGTTTTTTTTTTTTGCCTGAGCCTGAAATCTGATATGCAGGTGGATCCATGCTTCAATCAAACTCTATTGCATAGAAAACCTTTATGAAAATTTCTTCTTTCTGAAACTGACCGTGCCCTGATTAGTTATGAACTATTAGATTAGAATGTTCCAAGTAGTATGAAGTCATGTTGTGGTAGCCTGGGTCTCCTGGTATGGGTTTGGCTGTGGATGTTGGCTTCTGCTTTCTCCGTGTTGAAACTTAAGAACTACTAGTTCTGGGCTTGCAGTTAGCAGAACGTCTGAGTACTGGCTTTTGCAGTCTGCTGTGAGGTCATCACTGTTATTCCTGGAGTGAAGAAGCTCTTTGGACAGGCTGTTTCCAATGGACTGAGTGGCGAGAAGAAGCCACAGGTCGTAAAATGTGCCCTGCAAGCTTGGATGTAGGTAATTTCCACCTCCCCTACCACTGTGCATGTTTCAAGTGGCCTTGGAGGGTATCTAACTAAGTCTTTTATATTTTTCTGAGTCCATCAACTCTATTTGGAAAAGTAAATACTACAGTTGCCCAAGTTTGGACACCCTTCTTTTGCTGGTTCTATAAAATAATACTCCATGTCAGAGAGAAGCAATCCCCCCTCCAACATCCTGGACTTAACTGATTTCATGTCCTTGCTAGAAAGGCATCACTTAGAGACAGACTCCATTCTTTTCCTCTTCACATGTCCTTTTAGCTGACACAGGCTATTCTTGTCTTCTACCAGGTATAACACTATTAGGGATTTTGACCTTTTAAATATTTAACATGGAATTAGAGAAAGTACACCTGGTAGAGCATGTACCTTGACATGTGCAAGAGCCTGGGTTCAAGTCTGAGCATCATAAACAGGACCATGGACGGTGGATTAGAACTATGGTGCTTCACTTCTTTCTCTGCCTATTCCTCCTCCTCCTCTTCTCCTTCCACTCCCTTCTCCCCCCTCCTCTTCTTCCTCTTGCCCTTCTCCTTCCTCTTCCTCCTCCATCATCATCTTCTTCTACTTCTTCTTCTTCTTCTTCTTCCTCTTCTTCCTCTTCTTCTTCTTCTTCTTCTCTCTCTCTCTCCCTCTTCTCTCTCTCTCTCTCTTTCTCTCCCTTCCTTTACTCTGTCTCACAAAATAGAAGCTTGAGCTAGAGAGATGGTTCAGCTGTATTGCTTTGAGTAAAGCCCTGAGTTCATTCCTTCACAATGCATGGAAAATATTTCAACATATTAAACTGAGTGCTACAGATTAACCTGATCTTTCATTGCTAGCCAGAGACAAATTGAGACAAACAGCATAAGCAATCTCCTTTTTTTTTGGCCAGGACATTTCAACTTCTAATAAGGTCTCCAGGACACAGTAAATACATTTATCATGAGGGTATTATAAAGGCTCGCTTTGACATTCCAAGGGAGGCTGGCTATATATACTGTTTTCACAAGATGCTGAAGTCTATGCATATGTCAGTCAGTAAGGCACAAGAAACGACCAACTCTTGGCAATTTTTCTGTCTCCAAAATTAGCTTATTGTATTCCAAGCTAGGGAAATGTCCACTTTTTGCCTGATAATGACACTGTGCCTCCCCAAAATTTATATGTTGAAACCTAACCCCTAAATTTATTAAGATATAAAATGCAGTCTGTGAAAGGTGTACAGCTTATGAGAGCAAAGTTCTTATGAATGGAATCTGTGTCCTTATAAAGACCCCAGGGAGCTGGCTTGTTGTTATGGGCTTGTGAGTCTGCAGGGAGAAGGTGCATCAGTGAAGTAGTTCTCAGCAGGAAGGCATTCTCCCTGGACTCCAAATCTGTTGGCTCCTGATCTTGATGATTCCTTGACCTTCCATCTTCCAGCATAATGGGTAATAATTATTTTTACCCACTTTATGTTGTTAATGGTATTTTTGTTATAGCAGTCTACATTGATTGAAATATAAGTTAAATTTGTATCTATGACCACTTTTAAAAGCTTTAGGAACATTCACAAATAAATATATAATTAGGGAAATATTACATTTTACAATTTTTAAGAGAAAATTTGAAATAGACAAAGACAAGGAATATAGTCTAATAAGCCTATATGTACTGGCTACATGTACTGAATTTTAGCAATTATCAACACTTTGCTAATCACTCTGCATTCATTTCAGCCTTTTTCTGCAGTGTTTTAAAGCAAGTCCCAGACAGTGTGTTATGATACCTAATACTTCAGTGCACACTTCTAACAAAGTATTTCTAAAGCTGTGTAACTGCCTTGTCATTATCATAGAAAGTAGGATTGAGGGAGTCTGGTGGTAGCACAGCGGGTTAAGCGCAGGTGGTGCAAAGCGCAAGGACTGGTGTAAGGATCCCGGTTCGAGCCCCCGCCTCCCCACCTGCAGGGGAGTCGCTTCACAAGCGGTGAAGCAGGTCTGCAGGTGTCTATCTTTCTCTCCCCCTCCTCTCTGCATTTCTCTCTGTCCTATCCAACAATGAAGACATCAACAACAACAACAATAATAACTACAACAATAAAACAACAAAGGCAAAAACAAAGGGAAAATGAATAAATAAATATTTTTTTAAAAAAAGAAAGTAGGATTGGCAGTAGTTGCTTTAATTTTATTAAAGGCCTTTGAACAATAGAGATATAAACTTCAAGTGTCTACTCACACAAAGACATTTCCAATTAGTGTAGTTACGCTCTCATATCTATCTGGAGGTTCTCAATGTATAGATTAGGCCAACTTCAGCCATCATAATAGGAGACCAAGGGAGGTGGTCTACTTCATCCTGTTTCCTGTCTCTCACTGTCACTTGTGTGCTTACCAGTAGTGTCATTGCTGGGAGTATATTCAAGTGGCATAATGTTAATGTCCCATCATTAAAGGGGTTGTCATCAGCCTCCCCCCCCAAAGGAACATCTTTAACTTACATGCTAACTCATTGGTTGTTAACAAGTGACAAACTTAGGACTTCTAGTATACGGGGAGTATATTCATGTGGCATCACGTTAAATGCCCCATAATTAAAATGATTGTCATCAGACTACCCCCAAAAGAACATCTTTTACTTACACACTTACTGATCAGCTAGCTGTCAACAAGTGACGAATTTAGGACTTCTTGACCCAGTTCACTTCAAATGATACATCGCTCCTTGCTTCTAATTTTGACACTGATTTTATGCTTCAAAAAAAGATATCCCCCCCCACCCCCGGTCAGGGATGTAGCTCAGTGGATAGAACACAGAACTTGTATGTGTGAGGCACTGGGTTCAATTGGCAGCCCTGCATATGCCGGAGCAGAGCAGTCCTCTGGCCTCGTTCAGTCTTTCATGAAGTATACAAATAATTTTTCAAGACACTTGCTTTAAAAAATTTTTTTTTAATATTTATTTTTTCCCTTTTATTGCCCTTGCTGTTTTCAATGTTTTTGTAGTTATTGTTGTTGTTACTGATGTTGTCACTGTTGGATAGGACAGAGAGAAATGGAGAGAGGAGGGGAAGACAGAGAGGGAGAGAGAAAGATAGACTCCTGCAGACCTGCTTCACCCCCTGTGAAGTGACTCCCCTGCAGGTGGGGAGCCGGGGGCTAGAACCCGGATCCTTAAGCCAGTCCTTGTGCTTTGTGCCACGTGTGCTTAACCCAATGTGCTACCACCCCACTCCCTCAAGACACTTACTTTAAAGTGCTCTTTACTCTCCATTTCCCCTAATTTTCTCTCCTAATCTTTTTGTTACCAAATGGACATTTTCTTCCTTTCTTTATCAAATGCGGATTCAGCGTGTTTTAGAAATAGACCTTTTAATAAGGTCCAGGATGCACTTCAACTTGTTCTCCACTGCAAAACGCATAATTACAGTACAGCATCATCCACTTGATAGGCTCTATGGACCTTCCTCTGTAGGTTTGTTGGGTTCAGATAGGCTTCCTGGTGATTTGTCAGTGACCTGGCAACACAAAACCTTCTAGATAATACGTGCTATTGAATGATTTCTTTTTCTTTTAAGAACTGTTTTTTAAATATATTTTATTTAGTTATTTATTTTTGTTGTTGTTATTGATGCCATTGTTATTGGATAGGACAGAGAGAAATGGAGAGAGGAGGGGAAGACAGAGAGAGGGAGAGAAAGATAGACACACCTGCAGACCTGCTTCACCGCCTCTGAAGCGACTCCCCTGCAGGTGGGGAGCCAGGGGCTCAAACTGGGATCCTTACGCCGGTCCTTGTGCTTTTCACCATGTGCACTTAACCCGCTGCGCTACCACCCAACTCCCTACTGAATGATTTCTAGCCAGTTATACTTGGGTATTCAAACCTACATTGATCACCCTGTAAGAATAGGTCAGTAACACCTATTCTTATATAACACATTGATTTTTCTTGTCTTGGAAACAAATATTTCTTTTGCGTGGGAAGGTGTAGAGACAGACATGAAGAGAAATGGTTGGTGGTTCCTTGCAGTTATTCATTTTGTTGAAGTAACAGTGGTTTACAGCATGGCGTTTGTTCTGGGTGTGCAGTACTATAAATTTAACATCTGTATATGCTATGTTAAGATCCCCACCCAAGGGCTGGGGAGACAGCATAGTAGTTCTGCAAAAATCTTTTGTGCCTGAGGCTCTGAGGTCCCACATGTGATCCTCAGCACCACCATAAGCCAGAGCTGAACAGTGCTGTGGTCTCTCTTTCTCTATGCATCTCTCTTTCATTAAAACAAATAAATAATAAATAAAAAGAAAAGTCATAAAAAAATCCCAACGCATAGTCTAGCTTATATTCACCACCACATAGTGGCTTTCCTTTACCTAATTTGCGTATCCCAGTCCCTCTTCCTCTCCTATGACTGCTATTTTGTTCTCAAAAGCAAAGCATTTGTTTTTTGTTTGCTTCTTTCCTTCAATTTTTTTCTTCTCTTCTTTTTTTTTTCCCTCCAAACCCATTCTTTTCCATTAACCTGTCCCCACCTCCTCCATCCTGAAGAAATAGTAGTAGTTAGCATTTCATATGTGTCCACTGGCTGCCCATCTCAGGAATAAACTTCACCTTCCTCAGTGTCTAAGAAACTTTATAGTTGGTGGAAGTGTAGACAGACACCAATTGTCAAAGTTGATCTGAGACAGAGGTCTCATGAATGAGACACTGTATTGTTCTACTGCTGATGAGTCCAGAGAAGAGCCACACACTCTGTCCACATGTCTCCATTACAGAGCTCTGTGCCATAGTCACTGAAATTAGCTAGAACTTTCCATTCAAAAACCTTGTGCTCTCAGGGCTAAACTTTGGGCAATGAGAGTCAGAGAACACTGTGCAATGAATGACATAAATTCAGAACAATGTCAGGAAGTTGCCAAAACTGACCTCATTGGTGAGGAGCTTCTGATTAAGCAATGTGAACTGAAGATGGAAACACAGAGACAGGAAAGTAATACCTGCCCAGTTGACTCTGGCTATAGTGGTTCAAAGCCAAAGTCTTCGCCAAGAGAAAACAGATGGGTAGATGACTCCACACATGGGCTAAACTATCACTTCAATTATTTGCAGTGTGCTGCTTTTATTGTGTTTAAATAATTAGATTTGGTGGTTCTCACCCCAAATTCAATTTAGTTTCCATATGTTTTTAAATCACTTTACCTACAGGTGTCAGGTCACCCTCTAGGTTCTGTCAGAAGCAGACCAGGTGAGCAATCACACTTACACACCCACAAATCTTCCAAGCAGGGAAAATACATCAAAGACTCAACTGTTACATGTGCATTAGAACAACACACTCAGAACTTAGTGAATTATATCAGTAATCAATGTAACCATCACCAAATGTGCAAATTGCACAAGACATTCTTACTCAACTACTGCAAAGACTATTCTACCTACATAGCTCCTGCCATCCTGAAAACCCGTATTTGGGGCCAGGAAAGCAGCTCAGTGGTAGGGTGTATGACTGGCATGTGCGAGGCCCTGGGTTATATCCCTGACATTGCACAAAAGAAAGAAAGCAAAACAGGCTGGCAAGATAGCTCAGCTGGATAGTGCACCTACTTGGTTATATGTACAATCCAGGTTTGAGCCAGGCCCCAACTGCACTGGAGAAAACTTCAGTGCTGAGATGTCAACACTTCTCTCCTTTTATTTCTCTCTTTCTTTCTATCTGAAAAAGAGTAATGAAGCTCTGATGATGATGAAGGAAAAAAGAAAGAAGAGAAAGAAAAAAAGAGAATAGAAAAGGGAAAGGAAAGAAAAGAAAAGAAAGATATAAACAAAGGGAACATCATAAGTGGTAGGTCAGTGCTCTGGTCTCTCCCTAACCCCCTCCTTCTCCTCTTATCAGGATAATAATAATTTAAAACCAATATTTTACTATAGTTGTTATTCTTTCTTCTCCAAAAGCAAGACACTGTTGACAGAGCAAAACTTCAATATTTACCCCAGGATTATAAGGTAATTCCTTCTGAACAGAACTGATCACCACAAGTAAAGGAAAACAGATAATTCAGATTTTCATTTTTCGAAGCCTCCTCTGGAGTTGACCCAAATTTCCATCTGCATCCCTGGAAGAGTCTGGCCATGTGTTGAGCTGGCTAACTGGTGTCTGAAGCTCCCCAGAAGGAATCTCAGGGGTCATGCAGTTTATCACCTGCCCTTCTGGAAGCAAGACCAGCAGACAATTCTCAGTGGATTAGCAATGACTAATCCTTAAAAAAAAAAGTCCAGAGAGAGATTTTATGCTTTGTTTTTCTAAGACTATTTTCCTTTCTGCAGATTCTATAACCAGAATAGGGCCCACTTCTACTGCTTAAAAGAACAGTAGAATATTTTGTGTCAAGACTCTAGAATAATATTTTTAGCTTTGTTTTTTGTTGTCTTTTCCTGGAGGGCTCCCATTAAGGCATGCTGGCAAGAAGGAAAACAAAATGAAAAGCTCTTCTGAGACAGGAGACATTAAGACTCTTAGAGGCATTTCCCTTAAAATGGAAGGAAAACTGGGGGTGTGTGGTTACTTTCATTATGGCAATTAAAAAAAAAATTCCAAATAACTTCTTGCCATTTCTTCTAGCTTCTTTTTAGATACTATTTTAAAATAACCTCAGTTTAGACAACAACAATAAAAAAAAAAAAAAACCACAGTGTGGTGGGAAGCTTGTAATGCTCCCTGGGGAACTGAAGAAGTGGGGTTCACTCTTGAATCAGAAGCACCACTGGGGGTTTTGCAGACTGGGTTGATCCAGTGAGGGAAGCCTAGAGTAAAAGGTTAGGGAGTACTAGAAAGCAGCAAACTCTCCTGCCGGTTTACACTATATTTCCCCACAGCTATTGAGCGGGTCTCAAATAAGTAAACATTTGAGACCCTTTTCTTCCTTTCTCTTCTCCCCTTCTTTCCAACCTTCTTCCCTCTCTCCTTTCTTGCCCTGCTTCCCATCCCATCTTTCTTTGGGGGTGGGGGGAAATGGAAGATGGAAAGAAGATTTTGTTGAACATCAAATTCAACACTCCTCCCCCCCCCAAAAAAAAAAAAACTTGGAATAGCCCCGGTACTTGTCTCAGCTCATCTCTGACATCATAGGTCAAGAACATGATTCAGTGGGATCTATGGCAAACGCTAGAAGAAGAAGAAGTGGGATCTATATCAGTGTTCTCACTGGAGCTTTGGGTTAGAAGCAAGTGTGTCACAGCAGCAGGGTAGTGCCAGGCCCTGAGGGCAGTGACAACAGTGGCTCTGCTCAGTGTCCTGAGCTGGGGAGTGGCAGCAGCAAAGGAATCACCACACACTGCAGGGCCAGGTTTTCTGACCTTGTAGACCAACCTGGGAAGCTTCCAGCATGTTTTCTACCTGCGTCTACCATGCAGAGTGGGGTTTTCATGCTAACAACTAAAATACTCTTGGCTTAGCTATTTCTCTCCAGGGACTAACCTGAACATCACAGCATTCACTGGTGGAGGAGCCCCCTCTCCCCCAAAACCTGCCCTGAGCTCTCTCACCTGTCTTCTCCCAGGACACATTCTTTGCCCTCAAAACCAATGCCATCTCCAGAAGGAGAATGATGTCTTCATCCTCAGCTTACAGAGATGGGTCAGAGAAGCAGCAAGCCAAGGAAGGACAAGACATTCTTTCCTCTGCCCTCAGAATCTGCTTGCATTCTGAGCCTTTCAGAAGGAACAGTGGTTCTAGGAAAGGACCTGGATATCTTGAGGACTCACTTAGCTGAGCTCTGTTGAAGACCAGCTCACCAGCAGCTGCCAGTCCCCTTTCCCTGACCCTGTCCCCCCTGCCCATTGAATCTGTCTCTGGGTGTTGACAAGTTAGCACTCAGAGTTCAGGATGGCCATTACCTGCTAAGATATTCAGAGCCAGAGCCTCTGGAAATGAGAAAATAATTTATCAAGCTGTATGTGCTCAGTGATTCAGAAAGATCCATATGTGCCTTTTGTTTCAGTTCCTCTAATGAGAATGTGTCAACTCTAGTTACCTTCTTTTAATGTCAGGATCTTTCCTGATGAAAGCAGAGGCAGGGTCTTAGAGCAGGGCTGTGCTGCTGGCTTGACAGAGGCCATCTTTGTCAGGTGAGATTTGTAAGTTGGGAGGGAGAATCCCCTCAGTTGTCAAAAGACAATACAGTATTTCTAGAAAGAATCTGACCATATTTCAGGATCATTATCCATACCCCAGTTTCTAGATAGAAAAACAAAAGTCTTAAGGTAAACTTTTCAAGAGTGAATAGCTTCGGGATGGTGGACATAGCCTGAGTCAGAAGTCCATGTAGAACAAGATGTCAGGCTGTCTAAGAGGCCCAGAGAAAACAGCATGGCTTCCAGTCGCCAGCTGCAGTGAAGGTCACCTTCCAGGTTGGAGACAACTGGTGTCACAAGGGCACAGAATATTTTACAGTCACAGTAATGCATTGTCCAACAAGTCAGTGGTGACATACCTGAACTGTCAAGAATTAGTAGACATGTTCCACTGAAGGACACTGACCCTCAACTAAATCCAACAATATGCTTTTTTTGTAGGGAGAGAAACCTTGTTGATAAAAAAAATGGAATTTAGTGAGAACAAATAATCTTTCCTTACTTTTTCTTTTTTTTAATCCAACTCCATCTGCCTTAAGGGTGGAAGTTCCATAGCAGCAGGAGTAAGGCAGGGTTTTCTCTTTAAGTAGCTGACAGACTCAGTAGGGTCAGAGACCTCAGCCTTATTTGTGAAGATGGCCAGGTCAGGGCAGGAAGAAATGAAAGACAGAAGGTGAGGTTTCCAGCAACTATCCCACAGTTTTCCTTTTCAAAATATTAATTGATTTATTAATTGATTGATTATCATTAATTGATGGTGACAGTGAATGAAGATGGAGAGATAATTTCAGAACACTGCTCTGGCATAAGGTGGTGTACTTACTTTACATACTTTAGGGTCTCAAGTATGCAAGACAGAGCTCCAACAGGCTGATCTCTCTCTTCTGACCACACAGACTTTACTTCTGTGAGAGCAGCTCAATGGAGAGTGACAGTTCTGAATCCTGCCTGGAAAATAATAATCTCACTGATCTTTAGATGAGCCTCCCATCTTTAACTTCTGTCTGCAGTTCCTCTACTTTAAGTGATAGTGTACCCCAACTCTAATTCCTACTGTCTGCTATTCCCTGACATCCTGGGATGTTTAGAGGATGGTGACAGTTTAGCCAATTGCTGGCATTTTGACAGCATTCTGTTACTCATCTTTTTATGTCCCCATAATAACATCTACTGTGTGTTAAGTGCTAGGTTCACTGCTTTCCATGCCTTAACTTTGGTTTTTCTTTCTTCTTATTTTTTTCTTTTTTATGGGGGGAAGGCATTGAATGGTTTACAGTCCAGTTGTTGGCACATGAGCACAATTTCTCATCTCACCAAGATCGAACTTAGATCCATCATCACGTACCAGGGCCTGAAAGGCTCCCCTCTGCCCTTTCTCCTTGTCCTCTTTCCCCAGAGTCCTTTGCTTTGGTGCAATACACCAAACATGTCAAAGTTTTACTTTATTTCCACTTTCTGTTATTGTTTCTTCAGTTCTGCCCATGAGTGAGATCATTCCATATTCACCTTTCTCTTTCTGGTTTAGCTCACTTCAGTCTCCATCCAAGATGAGGTGAAGATAGCTTCAGTTTTTCTGTCTTTATTTTTCGAACCGGGATCCTTATGCCGGTCCTTGCTCTTAACCCCTTACGTGCGCTTTACCCATTGCACTACTGCGCAGCTCTCCAGCTTCAGTTTTTCTAAGCAGCCCCCTCAGTGCCTCTGCCATCACTGTCATTTTAAGGGCAGTTGGACTAAAGCAGGCGAGAAGCTCTGTGATTCCTACTGCCCAGTGGAGCTCTGGAGATGGTGCTCCTGCCTGCTGTTTGTGTGTGCGCACAGGGAGACTTGGTTCCGTGGGCTGATTAATGACCGTCCTTGATATTTCATTTCATCATCCCTATCTTTTTGCCCTGTCAGTAACACCTCATTCAATTCTGTACTTGTTTTGGATTCCTCTCCTGTTCAAGCTGTGCCCTCTGCTGTCAGAGGGGTGACAGAGCTGGCTGCTGGCAGTGATGGGTGTTATCGGAGGCTGCAGATCAGAAAACACTCCATCAAATCCAGGGTGCTCAGGCTCTTGGAGAGAGAGCGGTAGGGGCTCTTCTTTCTATCCTGGTGATGGAGCATTGGCAAGAATTAACTCATTTGCTCCATTTGACTCAGAGCCTTAGAAGAATGTGAATGCTAGTTCATATCTGTTTGAAAATTTAGACCGGAATTTCCAGAAACTCAGAGAATTGCCCTTGAACTAAATAATCTTGTACTTTTAGTTGAGAGTCAGAATGCACGGTGTATTGACAGGATTTCTTTAATATTTGCCCAATAAAAGCATACATGTGTGACATGCCTGGATCTTTGACCATGGATAGAGAATGAGCAATTTATTTGCATGGATAAATAGATTTTTGATAGACATAGGGAGAAATTAAAAGAGGAAGGGGAATTAGAGAGGGAGAGAGAAAGAGAAACACCTGCAGCCCTGCTCCACCACTAGTGAACATCCCCCCCCCACCCCCCCGCAGATGGAGGCCAGGGGACTGAACTTGGGTCCTTTTGAATTATATTGTGTGTATTCTACCGAGTATGCCCCCACCTGACTTCTAAGTACCAGGTTTTTAATGTAACACTTCCCAATTAGCTCCTCAGGTCATTCCCTGAAAGGCAGAAGTTATTTCATTGCTCACTTGCTAAGTCATGATGCATGCCAGCATGTTGTCAAGTCTGTGGCCTTTGGTAGTAAGGGATCTTTGCTTTCCTCAGATCTGTTGTTTCTCAAATGTACTTGACCTGAGAAAGTGTTGTTGTTGTCATCCCTGGGGGCTCACCATTTCAGCCTGACTTTTTTAGACAGAAGGAGAGAGCAGAGAAAGGGAAAGATCCCACAGCACCAAAACCTCCTCTGAGGTAGTATGGTGCTGAGTCCAGGACCACCTACATGCAAGGCACTCATCTACATCCCTGCCTCCTCCTTACTTATTTATATAAGAAATTTAATGTATCCAGCAGGGTGGTGGATTTACTGGTTGAGTGCACATGTTACAGTGTACAAGGACTGGGTTCGAGCTCCCAGTCCCCACCTATAGCGGGAAAGCTAGTCAGGGCTGTAAGTGTCTTTGTTTCTCTTCCTCTCTATCTCACCCTGCCCTCTTGATTTCTTCCTGTCTCTATCTAATAAAGAAAGAAAGAAATTTGATGTATCAGAAATGTTCCTAAAGTGAATACCATGTACACTTTTTATTTATGACAGGAAAATATTACTTTAGAGAATTCTACATATATTCAGTCTTTCCTTCAAGACTTATTTGCTTCTTGTTTAATTTTTTTGAGATTTATCTTTTTGTTGGGGAGGGTAGAATGAGAGACTGGTACTCATCTCTGTCATATAGAGTATCAGGGGCCAAATCTGCAACCCCAAACTTGGAAGTCCCACACTCTGCTTACTAATCCATCTCACTACTACTTGCTTTTAATTTTATGAGAGAGAGAAAAAACAGTTTGACTCTAACACATGTGGTGGCAGGATTGAACCTGGGACCTCATGCCTGTAAGTCCTGTGCTCTACTGGTTGAGCTATCTCCTCTGTCCTCTATACTCAGTCTTCAGATCAGTTTTTATTTATTTACACACACACACACACACACACACACACACACACACACACACACACACACACGTATTCATTTATTTGCTTCCAGGGTTATTGCTGGGGCATGATGCCTGCACTACGAATCCACTGCTCCTGGAGGCCATTTTTTTCTAGTTTTGTTGCCTTTGTTTTTGTTATTGTTGTCATTGCTGCTGTTGTTGTTATATAAGACAGAGAGACATCAAGAGAGGAGAAGACAGAGAGGGGGAGAGAAAGATAGAAACCTGCAGACTTGCTTACTGCTTGTGAAGCAGTCCCCTCCCACCCCCCCGTAGGTGGGGAGCTGGGAGCTCAAACTAGGATGCTTACACTGGTTTTTGCACTTCACGCCTTGTATGCTTAACCTGCTACTCTACCACTTGGCCCCCTTTCAGGTCAGTTTCTATGTAATGATTTATCTAGACTTCTTGAACAAGAAAGGAATTTATGGGTATGACTACCTGTTACATTCCCTTTGGTTTGAATGTGAATATTGCCTTTCCTTTTCTATGTTTTGCTATTATCTATTCCTAGGCATTACTACAGTTAGACCATGGCTCTGGAAGGCTGGCTCAGTCTGCTCTGAGAAAGGTGCCCAGTCCATTTTTGTTAGCACTTTTGCTTATAGAACAAGTTTCTGGATGGAAAAGGTGGCAGGGCAGAACATGGGATGGCTCTGCGGTCAATAGATGAACACCTCTGACTGTAAATATGCTCCCTGTCTTTCTGCTGTACTCAGAGGAGGGAGACAGGCCCAGATTTCATCTGCTTGAGTCCCTAGATTCCTCTGGGGCCTTTGCTGGCTGCCAGCCTTACCTGCAGGCTTGGGTTGTGCCACCTTTGTGGAGGGCTTTTCACCTGGCTGTCTCCGCTGTCTCTTTGTTGAGATGGAGTCTCTGAGCGGTATTCATGGGCCTTTTGGAATCTCATTCTGCCTAATGTACTTGGAAATGAATTTGCTTGTCAGAGAACAATTGACAAAAGAAAGAAAAATCTCAGATTAAATTTTGGGTCTAAAAAAAGCTGCTCTTAATCACTTCTTAAAATAGCAGCACTCTATTTCATCATAGTACCCACAGTAAAAAAAAAAAAAATATATATATATATATATGCAAGGCCTGAGATTTGGCCAGCCTGGTCTCAAAGATATGCCGGTAAAATCCAGAAAGATTTCTGCTGCCTGAAATAAAACAAGTTGAGCACACACAGAGATTATCCGGTATAATGCTGGCTTTCTTTTCAGCAGCCCTTTGTTCTAGATAGAGGCCAGCAAGAGAAAGTTGAAGAGATCATAGTGCTAATGCTTCCTTCATGTGGTGGGGACCAAGCTCGAACCTACATCGCACACACGGCAAAGCAGCATACTCTCCAAATGAGGTTTTCTGCCAACCCCAGTGATATGTCAGCACCTGAGGATGTCTCCAGCCTGGAGAGAGAGTCATGACATGGTGTCCCGTCTGTGTGTCTTCCGGTACGTGTCTGCAGAGATACTACCAGATACTTCCATCAGTGAGGAGTCTGAAGTCATTCCCAAGCTTGTCATCCCTGTTTTATTCTTAATGTGGCACCAAAAAGTGGATCCTGGCCCTCAAGCATATGTTATATCATAGAGTACATTCCCAAGCCCATTTTCATTCCTTATTTATTTTGTGTGAGAGAGAAAGAAGGAGAGGGGAATGAGGGCAACACCAAGAGAGGAGAGACCTTATAGCACTGCTCTACCATCTTAACTCTTCCATTACTACCTGTGGTGCCCATGTGGTGCTGAGATTTGAGCCCAGGGCCTCACACACAGTAAGGCATGCACTCTACTAGGAGAGTCATCTTCTGACTTGAGAAGATCAGTTTTGATTAGGCTGAGTGTGGCAAATCTTGCTCTGACCTTGACCTTGATGTCTCTTTCTCTGCTACCACCACTCCATCTTCCTCTCTGTCTCCAGGATGCTCCCTCTCCTCACCCCACACTTCTCTCTTCTCGGTTTGCTCCTTAATGCACAATAGTTTGGGCACATCTAACAGCATTCTGTGCTTAATGTGTGTGTGTGTGTATGTGTATGTATGAAATTTCTTTGCTATCTTCTATGTTCTCTTTCATCACCACTGGTAATAAAATTCTGGCAATGAATGCTATTAAACATTTTTCTTTTGTTTCTGTGAATAGAGAGTTCATGTAGGGTTTAGGTAAAAAGCAGGTTTGAGCCTGGCCCCAACACTGATGGGTCATGTCCACTAGGTAAGCCCTTAGCCCTCCATGCCTCAGTGTCTTCACCTGTAATAGAGCGAGGCTAATGGGACTGCCCATCGCCTAAGTTGATATTTGTAAAGTGTTTAGAACAGCTGTGGTATGCAGTAAATTCCTGTAAATGTTTTCATTAAAACTGTCAAAGTACTCTAATTATAGGCCCATAATAGGATATGACTCATCTCCAAGAAAAAAAGGGAGATCTTGCCATTTGTAACAAAATAGATGGACTTAAAGGGGGTCGAAGGTATGCAAGGCAGATGCATTGTATTGCTGGTTCTCATAATAAAATCAAAAGGCAGATAGTTTTCTCCAGATGAAAAAGTTAAAATTGACAGAATTCAGCTTGGTCACCACTGTGCAATGGATACGGGGCAGGCTTGAGCTCCAGCTCAGAACAATCTGGCATGAGAAGCAGTGGTTGCTCTATTTTGGCTTGCTCCCTCTCACCCTATTCCTACTCCTTTTTTTTTTTAATTGATTGACTGTTATTACAAAACCCTCCCCACCTTGTGTCTCAGAAACGACTAGCCAGAATTCCTTGCTCAGATTCCCTCTGAAACCATGTGTTTCATTTGGTCTCTGTGCTAACATAAAACAAAGAGTAATGACAGAAAAAATAAGACTTGACAACATCATTTATATGATTGTGTTTCCTGCATTATGAACTTCATTCCTAAAACAATACTTTTCATGGTGTAAAAAAAAATCAGCTTACTTTTGTTGTACTGTTAACTGCAGAAATCTGTTCCTTAGTATTTAGGGTTGATTTGTGTTCAAGGAACTTCTGAGCAAATACTTCTGTATGGGAGAAAACCCCAAACTGAGAAGATTAATTCATAATAAGTCAAATTTGGATGCTAAAATAGTTTGAGCTGAGCTTACCATCAACTACAAATTGCCATCTGTGCTTCCTTGTTAAAGATGTCAAGCATAATTAATGCAGAGGACCCACTGTTTGACAATCTCTGTTCACAGGATTTGCAGAATACATACTGGTATGTTAATAATCAAATTCATTCTGCCAAGTGGATGTTGACTTTGGGACAGTAACTGCTTCACAACTCTGACTGAACTTTGAAAGGCCAAATAATCAGTTATTAAAGACCTATTACCAGAGGTTACATAGACTCCTGTGCTGAATATGGCTCCCTATCAAATCAGTGGGGTTTACAGTTAACAATATTTATATATTTTTCCTATATTTGGGAGCTACTGTCTTCCCTGATCCAGCTTTCTAGTCCCTTTTCCAACTATGACACCATCTCCCCATATAATATCTTGGGTCCATCCTATAGTAGATGTCAGGCTCAGGCAAAATCTAGTTAAGTCATGGGCCCCTTGGAATATACCTAAAATAAACCTAATAGCTTTTTCCAAAATGGAGACCTCAAATATCCATGTACAATATTCTTGTCTTTAGGTTCATGATTAGTCAACAATTTGCTCTGCTTTCTTTTTTTAATATTTATTTATTTATTCCCTTTTGTTTCCCTTGCTGTTTTATTGTTGTAGTCATTATTGTTGTTGTTATTAATATCATCGTTGTTGGACGGGACAAGGAGAAATGAAGAGAGGAGGGGAAGACAGAGGGGGGGAGAGAAAGACCTGCAGACCTGCTTCACTGCTTGTGAAGGGGCTCCCCTGTAGGTGGGGAGCCAGGGGCTCGAACCAGGATCCTTACAGTGGTCCTTGCACTTTGTACCACGTGCGCTTAACCTACTGCGCTACCGCCTGACTCCCTTGCTTTGCTTTCTATCTTAACTCTTTTTCAGCCACCAGGTTCCAGATGCCAACCTGACTTCTCTGGGCAGATGACCCCACCAATGTATCCTGGAGCCCCACATCCTCAGACCCTTGCCCCACTAGGGAAAAAGAGAGACAGGCTGGGAATATGGATCGACCTGCCAATGCCCACACTCAGCAGGGAAGCAATTACAGAGGCCAGACCTTCCACCTTCTGCATCCCATAATGACCCTGGGTCCATACATCCAGAGGGATAAAGAATAAGAAAGCTTTCAAGGAAGGGGACTGGATATGGAATTCTGGTGATGGGAGTTGTATGGTATTTTGCCCCTCTTATCCTAGGTCTTGTCAATATTTCCATTTTATAAATAAAAATTTTTTTAAAAGACCTACAAGGTGAGAAGCACTGTGCCCAGAACTTACCATATTATCTCATTCATCCTCAATACGTTCTTGTAAGGGGTAAACTAAGGCCTTTCCTGTTGGGGGGAGGGGGGGGAGTTCCAGAAAGCTTTGGTTCAGACATCATGAATATATCCTTTTTTTTTCTTTAGATTTATTTTATTATTTAAACCATATGAGAGTTTCATATATGTGTGAGAGAGAGAAGCCAGAAAACCACTCAGGCATAGATGGCGCTGGAACTTGAACTGAAAGCCTCAGACATGCAATTCTTATTTTGTACCCAGCTGAGCTATTTTCCCACTGGCTGCAAAAGATGTCACCTTCACTTGCATAGTTCACCATGAACATGTTTGTGTAGGCCTGACCTTCCCTTATGAGCGAGAAGAGACTCACTGTACCACAGTGTACTTCCTAGATATCACTTATGGTCAAAAGCCTTCAGAACTCATCATGAGGCTAAATGCTTGCTTGAGGAGGGGAAGGTAGCACCAGCTTCACATGTGCTTGGGGAGGAAGGCAACAGGTAGCGGAAAATGCAAGAGAATAATGGAGACCATCTTTGTAAACAACATCAGACACAAAACACTGACAGAGGAAGGCAAAACCTGGTCTGTCATAATATGGAAAGAAAACATTGACCCTGGGGCCCTTTATCTCTCCTCTTAAGAAACTTCCACCTGAGACTAGGCCTCATACTCTTTATTCCGCACAGTCCACTACCAGCAGCCTGCTGAGTCCCTAAACACACGTACTCAGCCTCCAGAGAATCCTGTTTTCTTTACTCTTAACTAATTAAGTAATTTACAAAATGCATAAATGCATTCAGGCATCAACCGACTACATTGTTCATTAGTTTTTGGTATCTCTTCAGTGTGAGATAAAGCTTGCATCAAGTATACTTTTTTTTTGTTTGTTTACTTACCACTTTCAGCACAAGGCTTTCAAATGCAGTATTCCATCTTTCTCCCTGCCAACCTGTTTTCCATTTTTAAAAATTCAGATAGACAAATGAGGACATATGACATATCAGTGAAGTTTCCCCCAAAGCCATGGTGCTTCCATGTGGCACCTGGGTTCAAGCACAAGGCCTTGTACCTGGCAAGATATGTGCTCTACCAGGTAGAGTCCTTGCCTTAATAATTTATTTTCATCTAAAGTTGTGTATATTTTACTAGACATATATATATTATACTTTTTAAAGAAACTTAGTTGTACTGTGCTAAATATTATATCTACATTCATGAATAAGACAAATTAACCACTCTACTATTTACATTCTTTTAATTTACCATTGTATTTTTACATCTAAAAATTAGACTTTCTAGTTGATGTAAATAGTTTCTTAACTTTATTTCCATTAATGATTTAATATTTGTTTCCACAATTATAACATAATAGGGGTATAATCTGTACCATTTCTACCACCAGAGTTCTGTGTCCCCATTCCCTCCCTTGGAAACTACAGTAGTTTCTCAAGGTCACAGATATGGGTTGCCTCTCCCTCTCTCTCCCTCTCTCTCTCTCTCTCTCTCTCTTTCTCTCTCTCTATATATATATATATATATATATATATCCAGTTTTTCCATGGTCCTGCCTCCACTTTTGTTTTTAAAATACTATTATTTATTTCAGATAGAGACAAAGAGAAATTGAAAGAGAAGGGAATGATAGAGTTATCTGCAGCACTGTTTCACCACTCATGAAGCTTCCCCCTGCAGATGAGGACTGGGGGCTTGAACCTGGGACTTTATACACTGTAATGGGTGTGCTCAACCAGGTGTGCCACCATCCAGCCCCTTCACTTCCTTTCTAAGTCACACCTACACTTATTATTACTTCCAAGCATCCTTCCTTTTTCCTGTTCTCTCTCAGATAAGAGAAAGTGCCTGGCTTCCTCTGGTGTTTTTCAGGTTCATTTCCTTTTCAAAAACAATGTTCTTGGGTGCCAGGCAGTTGCGCACCTGGGTAAGCACACATAGTACGAAGTGCAAGGACCTGCACCAGAATCCAGATTCCAGCCCCGGCTCCCCAAGTTTAGCAGGGACACTTCACAAGCAATGAAGCAGGTCTGCAGGTCTCTATCTTTCTCTCTCCCTCTCTGTCTCCCCCTTCCCTTTCTCTGTCCTATCAAAAAAAAAAAAAAAGTCCAAACAAACAAAACACACACACACACACACACACACACACACACACACACACACACACACACGCCCACATCAAAATTCTTGGTGACAGACCCTTTGGGTCCTGGTGGATTTGGAGTTCAGAGCTATCTAGTCATCTTCCCTATTTGTTACCCCTCTGGGAATATGTACCAAAATTCTTTATGGGGTGCAGAAAGTAGGTCTGGCTTCTATGATTGCTTCTCCGCTGGACATGAATATTGGCAGGTCAATCCATACCCCCAACCTGTTTCTATCTTTCCCTAGTGGGGTAGGGCTCTGGAGAGGTGAGGTTCCAGGACACATTGGTGAGGTCGTCTGCCCAGGAAAGTCAAGATAGAATCATGATAGCATCTGCAACTTGGTGACTGAAAGGCAGCAAGATATAAAGCAGGACAAAACCTTTAATTCAAAGGAACCAAAAAATAAGAGATAGAGCAAATAAGAACGGGGACGTGAGAGTAGAAAGAGGCTAGAAAATCTATTTGGGCTATGTTCCTAGGGGTCCATGACTTTAGCAGTCTTTGCTTGAGCTTGGTAGATAGCATGGAGGTAGAGTAGAAATATTGTCTAGAAAGATGGTGTCAGAATTGAGAATAGGGCTAGAAAACTGGACTAGGAAAGAGAATAGCTCCCAAGCTTGAAGAAAATATATAAATACAATTGACTGTTTATTACATCAGTCTGACTTGGGGCCCATGTATATTCATATTTAGCACAGGAGCCCGTATAACCTTTGAGTTCCCATCGGTCATGGCTGGGAACATTCTAGGCTGCATTCATTTCAAGACCAGTCTTCCTCAAGTGACAGAGTAGTCTTACCCAGCCTCCCTTTGAAGAGTGAGGCAATCCTTACCATTTTTAGTTTATACCCAATATATTTTTTTGCTTTAGTCATTTATCACTGCTGTGTGAACCTATATTAAGCGAGAGGTTTCTTCAGTTTCATTTCTGGAGTTCTGGACGTCATTAGACCCTTCATTTGTGTGTAGTCAAACTAAAAAAAAAAAAAAAGCTCCCTTCCTTGATTCCTTGCTTGCTTCCTAGACCAGAGATGGTAGCTGAGGAGAAATGCTTGCTGTTTCTTTAATATTTTTCTTACATGATTAGATTGAGCAGTCTGAGCTATTACAGCTATTATGAACTGAACAATGGAGGAAGTCCAATTATTCTAAAGCTGCATTTAACAGCTGCTCACCTTGCACAGACATTGCTCTCAAAATCTACAAGAATGAAGCATCCATGCCTAAAGCATTTAGGAGGTGAGCTGATCCATGCTGTAAGACAGTGTCGTTTGGAGTCTAGCATCAGACACAAAGAATCTTGGACCTCTGCACTTTGACCTTGCTTCTTAGAGCTCCTGGGCAGGTCTTCCTCTAACTGTATTTTTAAAATGCAGGTTAATGGTTGGGAACCCTAGCATGGAACTCCTGCTCATAAATTCTTCTTTGTGAGAAGCATGGCCTCTTCGTTCCTGTGTAGTTGATATAGACGAGTTCTCTCCCAAGGTAGTGTCACACTGGCTTGAGCATCAGAGGCTATCTGGCCAGACTCAGATCTACAAGGAAGGTGCAAGTTGCAGGAGACTGGATGTTGGTTCCATGCTTACTCACTACATAATCACATATGATGCTGGTGATTTTTTAGAACTTTTTAAATATTTATTTATTTATTTACCTTTTGTTGCCCTTGTTGTTTTATTGTTGTAGTTATTGTTATTGATACCATTGTCGTTGGATAGGACAGAGAGAAATGGAGAGAGGAGGGGAAGACAGAGGGAGAGAGAAAAATAGACACCTACAGACCTGCTTCACCACTTGTGAAGGGACTCCCCTGCAGGTGGGGAGCTGGGGGCTTGAACCGGGATCCTTACGCCGATCTTTGGTGCTTTGTGCCATCTGTGCTTAACCCTCTGTGCTACTGCCCAACTCCCAGATGCTGGCGATTTGATTAGCACTGCTTTCTCTCTGTGTGTGTCTGCCAGACATAAAAATCTGCAAAGACACACTTAGCAGTGAGAGAGTCATGTGGGTAACACTCTAGATTCCAAAGCTGTACAACAGAGTTAGTCTCCACTCTGTGCCTTGAACACAAAACCACTGTCATGATGATGAATTGAGCAGGCTGCCAAGCATCTTTGACAATTTGCATTTAGTGTCAAATGATTAGATAACTTATACAAGTCAAGTGCTGACTGTGTCATGGGCTGGGTGTGATGGGATCTGGTGCACCTTCACTTAAGCTTCCCAGCAGGTGTGAGAGCCGAGTGTGTTTTGCATTGTTTCTCACATGATGGTGCATGTTTCTCAGGGAAGCACTGATGTAGGGCCATGGGATCTCCTTCTGATTCAGGCGGTGGGAGAGGTGAATTTGACGCTTGTCTGTTTGACTGTTTAGATGCAATTCTGGGGGCTGGGTGGTGGCGCAGCAAGTTACGTGCACATGGTGCAAAGCACAAGGACTGGCATAAGGATCCTGGTTCGAGCCCCCTGACTCCCCACCTGCAGGGGGGTCACTTTACAGATGGTGAAGCAGGTCTGCAGGTGTCTATTTTTCTCTTCCCCTTTCTGTCTTCCCCTCCTCTCTCGATTTCTCTACCCTATCCAAAAATGACCGAAATAACAACAGCAATGATAAACAACAAGAGCAACAAAAGGGGAAAAAATGGCCTCCAGGAGCAGTGGATTCGTAGTGCAGGCACTGAGCCCCAGTGATAACCCTGGAGGCCAAAAAAAAGTTATAGATTCAATGCTGACCCATTATCATGTCTTACTCCTTTATTCATAATGGGATACGGTCACCCACAGCAAACTCTTGATGATTACTATACAGAAACTGGCGACTACAATGAAGGGATGGTGTCCATGCTGGTTCAAACCCTGACACCACATAGGAGCACCACGGGCAGCCCCTGAGGAAGCTCTGTGGATGATGGAGTGGTGCTGTGGTGAATTACAGGAAAGATGCCATTTTATTGGTCTTTTTTTTTTGTTGTTGTTCGTTTTTATTTATTTATTTATTTATTTATTTTTGCCTTCAGGGTTATAGCTGAGATTCCATACCTGTACGACTCCACAGCTTCTGGCAGACTCTTCTTTCCCTTAAGATAGAGGGGAAGAGACAGGGAGGGAGATGGAGCGACACCAGAGTACTGCTGCACTGCTCATCACGTTTCCCTGTGCAGGTGCTCTTATGCCATGATGGGGCTGGAGCCTGGGTCCTGGTGCCTGGAATAGTGTGTCCGGACTATCTCCAGGGCACCAAAGATGCCACTTTAAAGGTCAGGTAGTGGGATACTGTCTTCAACTCCAAATCCCCCTGCTCCCTGGTAGCGTCGGGGGACACTTGGCAGGATCTCCTGGTGACACTAGAGTCTCAGTCTGTAACTTGTCAGGTGGACACCCCCACCTCCACCTCTAGGCTGCTGTCCTCTTGACAGTTTGTGCCAGAACAGGCCTCTGTCTCTTTCTAGAGACACACTCAACACAACTTACTAATTTTAGGTTTATTTTACTGGGCTGGGCAGTGACACATCTGGTTGAATGCACACATTACCATGCACAAGGACTTGAGTTTGAGTCCCCTGCTCCCCACCTGCAGAGGGGAAGCTTCTCGGGAGGTGAAGCAGGTCAGCAGGTGTCTGTCTCTAGCTCTATCTCTCTCCTTCTCCATCTCTCCCTCACTTCTCAGTTTCTCTCTGTCCTATCAAATAAAATAGAAAGGAAGAAAGAAAGAAAGAACGAAAGAAGGAGAGAGAGAGAGAGAGAGAAAGAAAGAAAGGAATAAAGGAAGGAAGGAAGGAAGGAAGGAAGGAAGAAAGAAAGAAAGAAAGAAAGAAAGAAAGAAAGAAAGAAAGAAAGAAAGGAGTGGCTGCTGGGAGTGGTGGATTCCTAGTGCCCAAATGGAGCCCCGGTTATAACCCTGGTGTCAATTAAAAATAAAAGATTTATTTTACTTATTTCAAATGGGAGACGGAGGAGGAGGAGGAGGAGGAGGAGGAGGAGGAGGGAGAGAAAGAAGCCAGCGTTCTACTGAGAAGCTAGTGATCAGACTGGGAGACTCAGGCATATAAGTCCCACACTCTAGCAGCCCAGCTATTTCCTGGCCCCACTAGTGGGATTTTAATATAAAGAGAGAAGCACAGGGAGACAGTTCTCCTCTTGAAAGTTGGCAATACAGTTATAACTAAAATAATAATAATAATTAATAATAATCTTCAGATGTAGTTGTTAGTAGACACATTCTGCAAATGGGAAACAGATTTGTCGAGAATGTCACCTTCATGATGGTCACAGGAGCAGAAAAGGGGATCTGAGTCAGAGCTGCCAGGGGTTCCTGAAATCTGTGCCTCTCTGTTGGTCTTTTTTTTTTTCCACAGTAGCTCAGAAGTGTTGCAGCCCAAAACTTAGAGAGCAAGAACCCAAGCTAAGGGTGACATTTAACCCCAGCTAACCCCAAATCTGCACTACCATTAATTTGCTAAAATGACCATCAGAAACTGACCATTACCAGATCAGAATTAAGAGTCAGACAAATGTCTGTATCCAATGACCATCTCACCATAGGTTTGTTTTGTTTTATTATTATTTTTCAAATGCATCTTTTTTCTACTTATTTATTTATTTATTTTCCTCCAGGGTTATCACTGGGGTTCAGTGCCAATGCTATAAATCCACGGCTCCTGGTGGCCATTCCCTACCCCCCCAATTTATTGGATAGGACAGAGAGAAATTGAGAAAAGAGAGGGAGATAGAGAGGAAGACAGAAAGATAGAAACCTGCAGACCTGCTTCGCCACGCTTGTGAAGTGTCCCCTCTGCAGGTAGAGAGGCAGGGACTAGAACTCGGATCCTTGCCTCGGTCCTTGTGCATCGTACTATGTGCATTTAACCGATGCGCCACCTCCTGGCCCCCTAAAAATGAATCTTCCAGCAGCATATTATACAAGATCACATTACACATGGACCAGAAACTCAGAGGTATATATCGGGGTGCTGGGAGAATTTATAAAGAGTATGGAACAGGAGACAAATATCAAGCCTTTGTTACCATCTGTAAAAGGAGTGAATGCTTACCTACCTTCTAAACTGAAGGGTAATTTGTAGGAAGCATTATTTAGTGCTCAAAAGTGGGTTTTTAAATAATTAAAAGAAATGCTAAACATAGGTAGATAATAAGCCTCATGTAAATATTTTACTATGGAATATTGCTGATATGACTTATATTCAGACTGTGTCCTGTCTGGGTATTTTATGTTTCTGTGCTCTGCTCTCCAGATCACTGATCAACGTTAAATGATGACTGATACTAATTGTACTGATAATTTTTCACAGGTTACAAAGAGAATGGCAATCTTAGAGATAAATGCTTTTGTTCTGAGTGAATTCTCTCTGAACTAATTTGTTGCTTACATGAGTAATTTGTTGAGATAGTTATGATAAAAGAGGTCACAGCTAGAAGTAATGGGATGCAGTGAAGCAGCAGAAAATTTGGAAGGAATATCGAGAAAATAGAAGGTTTCACATTTACGGACTGTGTGAAATATCTAGTGGGTTATTGGAAAAGTCATGTTGTATTTTTTTCTGTGATTTTCTTTTTTATATATTTAATTTTCTTTATTTTGGAGAGAGACAGAGAAACTGAAAGGGGAGAAGAGGTAGAAAGGGATTGAGATAAAGGGAGTGAGGGGTGGAAGGAGACAGAGAGACCTGTATCACTCATGAAGCTCCCCATCCCCTGCAGGTGGGAATAGGGACTTGAACCTGGGTCCTGTGTACTGTGGTATGTGCACTCTACCAGATGTGCCACCACTCAACCCCTTTTCTATGCAAAATTTCATTATGACTTTTCCAACAAACCAGTCTGTATATGTATGACTTTAGATAGAGACAGAGGCAGAACAAAAAAAAAAAAAAAAAAAGAAAATAGAGTGAAAGAAAACAGAGCAGTGACATTCCCTAAGATGTGGTGGGGCTGAGCTCTAGCCGGGGTTGTGCACATGGCAAAGTAGCACACTGTCTAGGTGAGCTATTCAACTAGCCCACTGTGTGAAATAATCTCTGGGGAAGTTCAAGTCCCAGTGGTGGCAGGTGGTCTGCCTAGCAGATTGCACACATTGTCATCCAAGGACCCTGGTGACAGATGCTTCACGAGCAGAGCAGAGCAGAGCAGAGAGGTGGAGTACTGCAGTCTCTCCTTATGTCTCTCACCCTCTACCTAGATCAGGGCGAGGAGTGACTTTTTCTTCCAAGGACCATTTGGATATTCATAATATCATTCATGAGCCACATGAAAGGATCAACTTAAATATTGGTACTTAATGTTATGGGAAAAAAAAACACACCTAGATTTCTTTCTTTCTAAACATTTAATTTTATTTAGGGCAGAGACGGGTTGCATTGGATCGACCTTCTTGTGGTGCATCCCGTGAGTACCCATTCCTTGGGGAAACTGACGATCCTTCCTAGCCGACTGAATCCACATGGATCCCAGTCACTTTCAAAGCCAGCAACAAGCAGCTCCTGACAGCTTTGCTGTTGACTGGCTACGGAAGAAGGGCAAATGCTAGAAGAAGAAGGGCAGAGACAAAGAGAAATTGAGAGGGGAGAGGGAGAGAGAGACACACACACATACACCTGCAGCATTGCTTCACCATTTATGAAGCTACCCCTCCCCAAAGTTGGGGACAAGGGAGTTGAACCTGAGTTGTTGTACATTGCAGCATGTATGCTCAACCAGATGTGCCACCACTCAGCCAAGATTTATTGTTTTCTAAGATGTATATTATTTATTACACATGTGAGATGGCTTCACAAGAGAGAGATAAAGTGAGAGAAGAAGCCAGCACTTCTCTGGTACATACAGAGATGGGGATCAAACTGGAAATTTCAGGCATGAGCCCCATGCTCCATCAGTTGAGGCATTTCTCCAATCACCTAGATTTGTTGAATTTTGTGTCCCACCTGTGGTTGCCTTGGCAACCTGTACAGTTCTTAAGCAAGATATTTCCCACCCTTAACCTTAAGGAAGAAAGAACAAGGATTACTGGGAGTGTTGGCGTCCCGTAAGACACTGAGCACAGACCATCACCCTATTGGCAAAAAGGAAGTCCTGGACATTGAAAATATCAGTCAAGCCCTTGAGTGATTAGGAGGCTATTTACTTAGCAAGTGCTATCAGTGCTTTTTAAACACCTTTTGTGAATATCACACTCATGCCTCTCCAGCCCCCCTCCCCTTTCTTTTGCGTACTGCTAAGTTATCTTATGGTAGCGCCAGGACTTGAACCCTCAATTTCTGTTGGATGGACCACCATAGCTCTTCCACTAAGCATTTTTTTAAATTTCTTTATTGGCGGATTAATGTTTTATAGGTGACAATAAATATAGTAGTTTGTACGTGCACAACATTTCCCAGTTTTCCACATACAAATACAACCCCAACTAGGTCCTCTGCCCTCATGTTCCAGGACGTGAACCCTCCCCGCCAACCCACCCCAGAGTCTTTTACTTTAGTTCGATACACCAACTCCAGTCCAAGTTCCACTAAGCGTATTTTTGCGATGTTAACCTGTACATCTTTTACAGATAAGAGCTTGATGTCTGTGAATAAACATTCTACAAGTATTTTCTAAAGTTGTCATCTTCTATATGATTATAAATGGTCTCATCTTCTACTTTGAGGGAAGGGATTTTTATTTATTTATTTATTTTCCCTTGCTTTCTTGGTTTTTTTTCCCCTTGTTTTTTTATTGTTGTTATAGTTACTATTGTTATTGATATCATCGTTGTTGAATAGGACAGAGAGAAATGGAGAGAGGAGGGGACGACAGAGAGGGGAGAGAGACATCTGCAGACCTGCTTCACCGCTTGTGAAGCAACTCCACTCAGGTGGGGAGCTGGGGGCTCAAACCGGGATTCTTATGGCGGTCCTTACGTTTAGCGTTACCTGAGCTTAACCTGCTGCGCTATCACCCGACTCATGGGAAGGGGTTTTTTATCTTTTAAAAATTTTATTATTTATTTATTTATTTATTTATTCCCTTTTGTTGCCCTTGTTTTATTGTTGCAGTTATTCTTGTTGTTGATGTCGTCAATGTTGGATAGGACAGAGAGAAATGGAGAGAGGAGGGGAAGACAGAGAGGGAGAGAGAAAGATACCTGCAGACCTGCTTCACCGCTGGTGAAGCGACTCCCATGCAGGTGGGGAGCTGGGGGCTGGAACCAGGATCCTTATGCCGATCTTTACACGCTTTGCGCCACCTGCACTTAACCCACTGCTACCGCCCAACTGCCGAAATTTTTTTTATCTTAAAGAACTATGTCAGTGCACTGGACTGCACAACTGAAGCTGGGAACTTGACCTCTGTAAAATCTGGTCAAGGTTCCTCTCCAGCTGAGTGTGACTCCACAAGTCACACAACACAAACTCCGTTCTACAAGTCACACAACACAAACTCTGCAGGCCCAAATAATAGCTTATGTGGGGTTTTTGTTTGTTTTCTGGGCATCAAGAGTTTTTGTAGTTCTCCAGGTGGTTCTAAAGTACAACCAAGGCTGAGAAGCAGGACTAGAAGGGCTGAGATTTACAGCCCACGTTTTACCCAAGAGTGACCTGCCTTTGCTTCCCCCACCTCTGGCATTGCCTCTGGATGTAACAGAGAGGGTGTTCGAGGTGAGGTTAGCAGCTCAGCCTGAATAGCCCCATAGTGCCCGCCCGCCCCAATGGACGAGCATCATTTCACTCATGCGGAGCCTGAATAGAACAGGAGAGGCAGTCTCTCATTCCCATTCCTTCCCTCCCTCCCTTCCTTTCTTCCTTCCTTCTTCTTTCCTTTCTTTCTTCCTTTCTTCCTTCCTTCTTCTTTCCTTTCTTTCTTTCTTTCTTTCTTCCTTTCTTTCTTCTCTTTCTTTCTTTCTTTCTTTCTTTCTTTCTTTCTTTCTTTCTTTCTTTCTTCCCACCACCAAATGTCTGTGTCCCTACTCCCAACCCCCTTTAGTGAAGCTGAAAATCTACCCTCCTCCTCCAAGCAAAGTTTTTTACTTTGGTGCAATAATCCAAACTCGATATTTCCCTTTCTGTTCATCCCCCTTTTCTGTGTCTCCTCCCCTCCTCTCCCTTCTCCTCCCCTCCTCTCCTCTCCTCTCCTCTCCCCCTCCTCTCCTCTTCCCTCCCCTCCCCTCTCTTCTTCTCCTCTCCTCTCCTTCCTCCCCTCTCTTCCTCTCCTCTCCTCTCCTCTCCTCTCCTCTCCTCTCTTTCCTCCCCTCTCTTCCTCTCCTCTCCTCTCCTCTCCTTCCTCCCCTCTCTTCCTCTCCTCTCCTCTCCTCTCCTCTCCTCTTCCCTCCCCTCCCCTCTCTTCCTCTCCTCTCCTTCCTCCCCTCTCCCCTCCCCCTCCCCTCCCCTCTTCCCTCCCCACTCCTCCCCTCTCCTCTCCTCTCCTCTGGTTGGTCCTTAGACTAGGATTTACACTGCTGGTTTTCCTGACTTTCAGACTAGATTACACCCCCAGGGTTTTTGGGTCTCCAGCTTAGAAACTCAGGTTAGGGGGACTTCCACAGTCAGTCTTGTGTGAGCCAATCCTTCATCATAAATTTATGTATGGAGACCTGATGTTAAAATTAGACAGGCATAGCAGTCAGATAGAGAGGAATTAAAATCCAATTAAAAACACAGTTGTGAGTACATAAATAAAATATTAAGAAATCAAATGCAGTGGTATTTAAGAAACACATGATGACCAAGTGGTTTTCATCTTATGAACAGAAAGATGGCTCAATATCAATCTACCTATTAATCTGATTTCTTTCATGAGCAAATGCCAGAGAGAGAGAAAGATCAGATTTAATCTTCAGTCACAACAAGTGATTATCAAAAGCATTCTTTGCAAAAAGAATAGAAAAGAATTTTAAATCTCAAAATAGACCCGGTGGTGAGACATTTAAAACCATTTCCACTATAATTGGTAAAAAGATGAGGATAACCACCATCACTGTCACTACTCAATATTTTATGGAAGTCCTAACTATCAGAATAAATCAGGAGAAATCAAGTAAATGATCTGGAAAACCCCAAGCCTTCTAAGAGAATTAAGAAGTGCCACTGGAAACAAGAGCATGCATAATTGATGGCATATACAGCTAACAGCTAGAACATGCAGTAAATAAACAATGCTCTTTGCAATTAGGAAATCATTTAAAAATACCTAACAAGAAATGTTAGAAATATACAAATAAGACTAAAATAAATTTGTAGAACTTGGAGACACAGAGACGGTTCAATGGTTAAAGCACAAGTTTTTCAAATCTGGCACCCTGTGCTTAATCCCCAGAACCATATATGGTTACAACACCACACCCTCACCCTCTCCCTAGGTCTCAGAAAATAAATACATACAATTTGCAGGATGTAAGTCAGTGCATATACATACCATGCATGGGGCATAGCCAATATTATGAAGGTGTCAACTCTACCTCATATTTATTTATTTATTTATTTATTTATTTTCCCTTTTGTTGCCCTTCATTGTTGTTGTAGTCATCACTGTTAGATAGGACAGAGAGAAATGGAGAGAGGAGGGGAAGACAGAGAGGAGGAGAGAAAGACAGAGACCTGCAGACCTGCTTCACCGCCTGTGAAGCGACTCCCCTGCAGGTGGGGAGCTGGGGGCTCGAACCGGGATCCTTTTGCCAGTGCTTGCGCTTCACGCCAGTTGCGCTTAACCCGCTGCACTACCACCCAACTCCCTCATATTTACTTTTTATTAGTGACTTACAAAATTATAAAATAACAGAAGTACAGTTCCACATTGTTCCCCCCACCACAGCTCTGTGTCCCTGTTCCCTCCATTGGAAACTGCAGTAGTTCTTCCAAGGCCACAGATAGGGTTTGACTATTATTTCTAGAACTGTCTGTCTATCTGTCTATCTATCTTATCATCTTGTCTATCTAGCTATCTATCTTATCATCTATCCATCTATCGCCTATTTATCTTTATTTTTGTCCATTTTCTATAGTCTTGCCTTTTCTTCCTTTCCCTTTCCTCCCTTCTTCCCTCTATACTCCTCCCTCCTTCCTTTCCTTCCTTCCTTTTGGTCTTTTTTTTTTTTTTTGCCTCCAGTATTATTGCTGAGGCTTGGTGCCAGCACTATGAACTCACTTATCCTGGCAGCCTTTTTTTTTTTCATTCCCTGGCACCATCATTAATCAGAACTGAGCAGTACTCTAGCTAATAATAATAACAACAACAACAACAACAATATAAGGAGGCAAGTCAAGTCAGAATTAAAATATGATAAGTTTGAGAAAAATATTTACAATACATTAAAGAGGCAAAAATGCCATTCACACTATGTAAAGGAAGGTCATTTAAAAAACATTCAAAATTGTTGCATTCATGGAAGAAGAAATAAAAATGGGACAACTAAAATGATTCCCAATGTCACAGATAATAAAAGAAATGAAAATTAAAGCCTTCAATTTCATTTTAACCATCCAACTGTCAAAATGGGGAAAATGCTTTCCTCAACTATTTAGTGAGAACACAGGAAAACACATTTAATAAGCTGCAGGTGAAAGTATTTTGATGCAGTCTTTCTAGAAAGAATTTGCCATTTTATAGAAATGATTGAAAGTTTCTGTCATTTGTCCCTGCATTGAATTGTATTTCTGAGAAATGGATGGATGGATAGATAGATAGATAGATAGAGGTATTATCAGCAGAACAGCCCTCTGGTTTCATGCTCTCTCTTCCTACATTCTTCTTCTTCTAGCGTTTGCCCTTCTTCCGTAGCCAGTCGACAGCATCAGGTTGAGCCTGATGTAAAGTTTCGAGACCTCCTTTGAATCTGGAGAGGTGGCAGTCGTTGACTATGTGGGTCATAGTCTGTCTGGAGCCGCAGGGACAGTTCGGGTCGTCTCTGGCTCCCCAGCAATGAAACATAGCGGCGCACCGGCCATGGCCTGTTCGATAGTGATTGAGGAGGGCCCAATCATAACGTGCTAGGTCAAAGTCGGGTTGACGCTTGCAGGGGTCTGTGATGAGGTGTTTGTTCTTTACCTCAGCTGACTGCCAGCTCTGTTTCCAAGAGTCTGGAACAGAGAAGTTCAGTGTAGGCGTAGGAGACCAGATTGGATGGCGAGACGTCAAGCATTGGACAGGGTGGGCGAAGATATCCGCGTATACTGGCAGGTCCGGTCGAGCATAGATGTGGGAAATGAACTTAGATGATGCTGCATCCCGACGAATATCTGGTGGGGCAATGTTGCTAAGAACTACATTAAATGATGATATCTAAGGAAAGTCACTCTTTCCTCTTTCTCTACTTCTCTGCCTCTCACACTGCTATTTCAGAAGCACTCAAATGGACTAAACAAAAATATGAGTAGATGGTTTACAGCTAGGATAGTAAAATGATTATACAACCTGCTCTCTATCCCTTTACTCCAGGTCTCAATCTCCCGTGCCTGCTAATATATTATAAAGACTGATACTATGACTATAAATAAATCTGCGAGACACTAGGGAATGGTGGGGACCATGGCAAATGGAAGTGCTGGTGCTCATTCTGAAGGATGCTGTCCCCACTTAGCTCTCGGCAGCTCTTCCCATGTAGGAATGTGGGTCCAGCTCGATGTATTTCTTTTGTATTTATTTATATTTATATATTGCCTCCAGCGTTATCACTGGGGCTTGCTACCTGCTATTCCTGGTGGCCATTTTCCCCCATTTTATTGAATAGGACAGAGATAAATTGAGAGGGGCAGGGGAGAGAACGATAGACACCTGCAGACCTGCTTCACCACTTCTGAAGCATCCCCAGAACCTGAATCCTTGCACTGGTTCTTGTACTTAGTATTAAATACATTTAACCAGGTGTGCCACTGCCCGTCCCCCCAATATGTTTTCTAGTATTTCTCCAAAAACTAGAAAATGATATTGAGGTTAAATCTTAATTTTTTTCTATTGAAGCTGCTTTATATTTATATAAAAACCACTCTGCATAGTTCACAAACCCAAGTCCCATGTCTTATCCAGTAGTTGTTTATGATCCCATCCTGCTCTTTTTCTGGAGTTAAGTAATTATAATTGAGCTCTAGTTAAATATTTAAAATAATTTTGTTGACAGCTATCTTGCAGTAATATAATCAATGATAGTCCACTGTAAGACTTTTAGCTCAGTAAAGCTGACATAAACTTAACAGGCCATCTATTTGTCTGGGAGTTAATCCATTGTGAAAAAGAGCAACAATCCATCTTTTGTGGAAAAACAATGATAAAATATGCTATATTCTTAGAAGCACTGCTGGAAAATGACACAGGGAATAATAAGCTAATGCATTAAAATAATAGCACATAGAGATAAAAAACAAATTAGAGAAAACATGGATCTAATGATAGAATGCCAGGCTTATTAAAAGCATATGAACATATAACATCCGGAATGCAATAAAATACCAAGTCTTTTTTTTGTTTGTTTTTACTGATTTCATCTCAAAATATTAGTTTTCTTTAAAGTAGGTTATAGCTTCCACAAGCGAGTGCAAATGCAGCAAATCTTGGCAGTTATAATATATCACACAGGTTGGATTTACCAGCTGGTAGAAGAGTTTTTCAGGGCCGAGTTTCAGGGAAATGATTGAAACTGGGGAGAACAGGAACCTCTCAGATGAAGCTGGAATTGACATTTACTGCATTTGAAAGACTGGGCAAAGTTTTCTGATGTTGAGGAAGATTTCTTGAAAATGAAAAGATTTACTTATTTGTTTTTATGAGAAGGAGCAAGAGCAGAGTAACCCTCAGCTCCAGTATATGTGGTGCTGGGGATCAAACCCAGAAACTCACACCCAAGTTCTATGCTCTTCTGCTGGCCATCTGGCCTGGAAGGAACTTCTTTTTTAAAAATTTTTTTTATATTTATTTATTTATTTTCCGTTTTGTTGCCCTTTTTTTTATTGTTGCTGTAGTTTTTATTGCTGTTGTTATTGATGTTGTCGTTGATAGATAAGACAAAGAGAAATGGAGAGAAAGATATATACCTGCAGACCTGCTTCACTGCCTGTGAAGCGACTCCCCTGCAGGTGGGGAGCCAGGGGCTCAAATTGGGATCCCTACGACGGTTCTTGCGCTTCACGCCATGTGCGCTTAACCCACTGCGCTACCACCTGACTCCCTGGAAGGAACTTCTTATATGATTCAGCAGACTATTGGGGAATAGTGAGCCAAGGGCTGGGTGGTGGCACATTGGGTTAATTGCCCATAGTACAAAGTGAAGTGCAAAAAGGCCAAAGATTCACAACAAGGATCCCAGTTTGAGCCCCCGGCTCCCCACCTGCAGGGGGTTGTTTCACAAGCAGTGAAGCAGGTCTGCAGGTATCTATCTTTCTCTCTCCCTCTCTGTCTTCTCCTCCCTGCTGGGGAGCCAGCCCCAGCAGGTTATTAGGGTAACCTGGAGGAGGAAGGGTGTCCGTGAAGAATGAAGAAGGAGAGACGAGTGAGTTGTTGCTGAATCAAGCTCAAGCAGACATCTCTGTCATACTTAAGCAGAACTTTATTTTTATTGTCTCATAAGGCTTAGATCATTAAAACAAAAATCACCAAGGTATAGATTACTAAAACAAAAATCACCAAGGCTTTAGTCACTACTACAAAAATCACCAGGGCTTTGATTATTAAAACAAAAATCACCAAGTAAGAACAGCACAGGTAGGGAACACCTCCTGCTTTATGGAACATTCACAATCCAGGGGCACTTTCCTCCCTAGAGATCACATCACAGTTTCTATGTCTTTTGTTATTCCTGTACCTGTGTGCTAGGCAGATGTCCTATTGATTAAGGTTAATATTCTACCTGTATGTTTATGCCATTCTCTTGCCCCTATGCATCAGAAGCCGTGGTTCATAGACAGTTCAAGCTTGTTATGTTTCTAGGGTCCTTAAACAATTGAGCAGCCCATTTTTCATAAAATCTGTTCCATTGTTTGATCAAGGAGTTTTGTTTTGTTCCTTACTGAGAAGGCACCAAGGTGGTGCTGACCTGGCCAGCCTCTCCATAAAGTTAAACTCTCTAACTGGAATCCATCTCTGTGTATGCTCACTATGTGACCTAGGTTTTTGTGTGCTATTCCTGCATAAGGAAGTGGGAGCATAGTGGTGGATGGTAGATTAAAAGGCCCATTGTATCTAACTTTCCATTAATTAATTATGCTATGTAAGGTGGCCCCTCCACTGTGGGAACCACCAATCTTTCTCTATATTTTAGTGGAAATACTAAAGGAAGTAGTGTAGATAAAGAGGAAAACATTTTTTTCCTATTGGAGCCTCCTGAAAAATTCTGCATTACTGATATTGCTTGTTCCATTATGATCAATTTTACAGAGTGCAGTGCAGATTTTGTCATTATTTTTGTTATTGATCAGGCTCTGAGCCTGGCCATAGGTAAATATTATTAAGACCACACAGAGATTAGTCATGGCAAAAGGTGAGATGGTTTCAGTTTGGCCTGGAGAGTCCAGCCGTGCTGAACTTCCTGCGAAGCTGGTACCGTGTCAAGCAGCTCACATGGTAGTGCCTGTGCCACCTCCCCTCTCAACTGCTCTCTGTTCTATCCAATAAAATGGGAAAAAAGTGGCCACCAGGAGCAGTGGAGTCATAGTGCCAGCACCAAGCCCCAGAAATAACCCTGGAGGCAAAATAAATAAATATTTTAAAAACTAAAGGAAATAGCGAGGCAGCTGATCGCCAGGCTGACAAGCATAATTGCCAAATAAGAAGAAGGGAGCCAATGCTATTCTTATTTGAGCAGTGCAGAGAACACACACCTGAGAACAGGAAGTGGTTGAGTTCTATGCCTTGAAACACTAATGGGTGGATGCAAGTGCTGTAATTCACAAGGTTCCGTATGATCACGTCCAGAAATGAAGCTGCACCATTTAAGTGACTGTGTAATTTCCCTGAGCTGCCTTACAGAGACACAAAGTTTGTATCTTGAAGCAGCATAAGTCTATTATCACACAGTTACAGAGGTCAGAAGTCTGAAACCAATGTGCTGGCAGGGCACGTTCTAGGGAAGCGTCCCTTGTTTGCCTCTGATCATTCCTGGGAATTCTGAATGTGTAGCTTTTCAGTCTCATTTCTGCTTCTATCTTAAAAGTAGCTGTCCCTCCCTTAATGTATTTTTGTTTTTTCAAATCTTTCTTTTCTCCAAAGGGCAGAAGCCATCTGACTCATCGTAACTTGATTGCATTGACAAGAACTCCATAATTCCAAATGTCCAAGGCTAGAAGCCTCAACAGTTTTGGGCGGAGAGCACAGTGCAACCCACAGCTGTGACAGCAACTTGCATTACCTGTAGAAAGGCACAAGAAAGTGAAATGTGAACTTGGTCTTCACTGAGCTTACATTATGTAAATATGCCTTACAGATACAAACACAAATGAAGTACATACATCCATCCACGAAATACAGAGATGCATCATTTTGGAGCTTCAAAGTAACCTAGTCAGAGTCCTCAGTTTCTATTCTGAGGGAGTGGTTGAAGTTCCTACCTTGTTTTTCCTTTGCTGTGTTCATCAAGGTATTCCCCAGCCCAAAATCAGAATATTATGAATCACATTGTTTTATTTATTCATACTTGAACTTTTGTGTATAAAAATCATAGTATAAAATTTGATTAAACGGTTTCCTCCAAGTCATCATTATTTCATTAAATCTCTCTTATTTATTATTTCTGTGCCTACTATAAACACCATACCTTTTAGTTCTTTATTGGGGGATTAATGGCTTACAGTCAATAGTAAAATACAATGGTTTGTACATGCATAACATTTCCCAGTTTTCCACTAACAATTCAACCCCCATTAGGTCCTCCACTGCCTTCATGTTTCAGGACCTAAACCCTCTCCCCTCCCTACCCCATAGTGTACACCAACTCCAGTCCAAGTTCTGCTTATGTTTTCCCTTATAATCTTGTTCTTCAACTTCTGCCTATGAGTGAGATTATCCCATATTCATCCTTTTGTTTCTGTCTTATCTCACTTAACATGATTCCTTCAAGCTCCATCCAAGATGGAACACCATACCCTTTTTAGTCTGTTTCTGTAATCTCTTTTTTTAATGGACTTGTCTATTCTCAAGTCAGAATTCATTTTCATTTCTGTGGTTTGGCAACATGTTACTATATAAAAATCTAGTCGTTCTAAGCACTCTATTATTCTGAAATATCTTGGTTTGTCTCAAGTAGTTCTTCAGATAGAAACTTAGTTTGTTTCACTTGTTAAATCCTAATGGGGTTTTGTCTGGAGTTATAGTTGGTTGTGAAAACCAAAAAAAGTATTTTATTTTTATGAAACTTGGACCTTATATGCTGCTCCGGTCTACTTTCTTTATTCTTTAAAAAACATTCTGTTTATTTCTTTTCTCTTCATTATTATTTTTTATTAATAGGACAGAGAGAAATTGAGAGGGGGTGTGGAGATAAAGAGGGAGAGAGAAAGAAAGACACCTGCAGCCCTGTGTCATCAGTTATGATGTTTGCCCCCTGTAGGTGGGGACTGGAGGCTTGAAACTGGAACCTTGTACATGACAATATGTGCATTCAACCACCAAGTGCACTACCACCAAGCCTGTTTGTTCATTGTTTAATTAAAGAGGGATATAGAGAGAAAGATACACACAGAGAGAAAGACCAGATTCCCTGCTCGGCTTTGGCTTATGGTGGTATTGGGAACTGAACCTGGGACCTCAGCCTCAAACATGTAAGCTTTTTTTTTGTTTGTTTTTTTGCATAACCATTATGCTGTCTCCCAGTCTTGATCTAATTTCTTTTCTTTCTTTCTTCCTTTTTTCTTTTCTTTTCTTTCTTTTTTCCTTTCTTTCTTTTTATTTATAAAAGGGAAGCATTGACAAAACCATAGGATAAGAGGGGTACAACTCCACACAATTCCTACCACTAGATCTCCATATCCCATCCCCTCCCTTGGTAGCTTTCCTATTCTTTAACCCTCTAGGAGTATGACCCAAGGTTATTGTAGGATGCAAAAGGTACTTTCTTTTCATTCAGATGAGAGAGAGAGAGAGAGAGAGAGAGAGAGAGAGAGAGATACCACAGTGCCAAACCTTTCTCCACAGTACCTCTCTCATGCTGCCAGGGTTGGAATCTGGGCCTCATGCCTGATGATACCACTGAGCTTTCTCTCTAGTCTATGGAATAGCAACTGCAGTGGCACCAGATGTGTGAGAACCAGAGCAGGTGATGAGCATCCTCACATGTGTGTGTGGGGGGGGCGGTGGTCTGGAGTGAGTGTCTTGTTCAAGCAGAGGGAAAAGTGAAGCCAAACTGAATGGTTGCCTGGTGCTGTGTGTCAAAGTCTTCAGTAAACTCTGGAGTGGACCTCCAAGGGAAGATAATCTGGTGAGCAGTGGGGGAGAGAGAAAAACAAAACTCACACCTGTGATATCACTGCCAAGGTCATTGTTAAAGACCCAACTCTGTCTTTCACTTACAATTGACCCCTTTTATCCAAACCCACTCCTCTTCCCTTCTGGCAGCCACTAATTGGCTGTATTGTCTGCAAGTGTGCTTTTGCTTTATTTAGACCATTCCTTTGTTTGTCTTCTTCCATTAATCTTTATTATTGGATCTAGAAGTACTTGGAGACACCCAGGGGATTACTGGGTTATAAATACTCCTTCCGGCTCTTGGTATGTACCAGTAAATCTATTTCTACTTGACTATCAAGGTCAACCAGATGAGCTTGGGCCATCAGTGTCTTCCACCTCTATTAGGTCCTCACGAGAACCCCCAGGTGGCCAGGAAGCTGACCCCCCTTTTAGCTCAGTTAATCATTGTGTTATAATAAGAAGTAACCTTCCATTGGGGGGTGTAACCTTTAAGCCAGTTCAAAAATTATGGTGATGAGAAGGAAGAATTTTTCAACCGAGTAATCAGGAACAATAGTGAGTGGGAACACTCACACTCCCCCTCTACCCTTGACTTCCACACCCTGATATTTTATTGATAGGAAAATCAGCATCATATTGATGCATACATGAGTTCTCAATGTATCTCCTCAACATTGTATAAGGTGTTGGGACCCAGAATAAGAGTGGAGTTGGTCAAATGAATCCTTTGTCTTATTAAAAAAATACATAAAGTAAGTCCCATGGTCCAAATGAGTATGTTAAAAATAAAAAGACATGTAGTCACCCCATGGGTGGTGATAGTAGCAAAAGGACTTGAAAGAGAAGGCAAATCAACAAATTAGCACACAGAGACTTTGTTGAGGCATACCTGAGGGACTAGACCCAAGCAGGTGAAGATATTCGATGGGCTCTGTGTGCAGAATGCCCACTCACAGCTCTGACAAGCAGCTGGTGTAAAGACACATATGCAGTTATATTTTTACCAGCTGCAAAAAAATATCTGAAACGCCTCAGCAGTGGGTCGTGGTTAGTAATAGTACCTTTCCTGAGTCCTTTCACTCCTCTGCTCTCAATCGCCTGACATCCCAGCTCCTGTCAACAACCACAAGCAGTGAGAAGAGGAAAGGTACAGATGATCTTGTATTTTTATGCTTATTTTAGGAAAAAAACAGGGTGAATACAAGGAACTTAATTTTGTTCAAAATCATTTAAAGGTTTATTTATTATATGAGAGAAACCAGCCAGAGAACTACTCAGTTCTGGCATATAGTGGAATTGAACTTGGGACTTCTAAGGCCTAAAGCATGAAAGTTCTGAGTTCTAATAAACTGAGCTATCTCTCTGGCCTCATTAAAAAAAAATAAGTGAATATATTATACTTATTTTTTTTATTAGTGTGGGTATGCATGTGCATGTATACAAGCAAGAGAGAGACAGAAAGAGAGAGAGAGACCAGAGCACAGCTCTGGTATCTGCAGTGTTGGGCATTGAACCTGGGGCCTCAGATTTGTCAACTTCCCACTCTCCCCCACTTGGCCACCTCCTTAGTCATGGTTGCTCACACTTGGAAGCCCTGCTGTTTTAAAGGCAACTCAGTGAGAATGGTGTTCCACAGTGATAATGACCTTTGTAACTCTTCATGCTCTACGTTTACTTCTTGTGAAAACATAGCAAATCCTCACTATATTTAGTAGAACTTTTGATTCCTCAAACTGAGCCTTGACTCGTGTTTCAGTGTGGCCGGTGCTATGGCAGTGCAGGAAGCTTCCACGCAGCAGTGAGGCCAGGCCCATTGCAAGACTCTTGGGCCCACCAAGGAAAAAAAAATCAATTAAATTAGCTCTACCAAAAAATTGTTTAAAATTTGTTTATGTTTTATTTATTGGATGATTAATGGTTTACAAAAATTGTTTAAAATTTAAAACACCAAGATTCTTTATAGATAGCTAATGTTTATTTTGATTAAATAAGAATACGAGACCTTTAAAGATGATGCCACATGGAAATGTATGTATTGAAGCATGGAAAGGTCTTAATTATCCCCATCCTTTCAGTGGTAGCCATTGGCACTCCTGGCTTTGAACTTTGTACACATCAGTCTGTGTCATAATCATTTATCAACATTTTCACTCAAATGAATACTAGTTTACAGTTCTATATTAAAAAAATACTCATATATTTGTCTATCCTTGATACATCATCTAGTGCTTTAGACAGTAATATAATATCCCGTGACTGCTTTGCATCAGGATTTATCTAATCGAAGCAATGGGAGTGGATATTTACTGGGTTAGCAGCAAAATCGTGATGTCTTTTTCTATGCAAAAGTGTGTTATGAGTTTTCCAACAGTATTTTCCAACAGATATTTCCCTCCTTGGATCCTGAACTTTTTACACAAGTTAGCAAAAATTAGAAGTGGCTTTATCTGATGGCTGCAACAGTTTGCATAAAAAGCAAAATTTGACGCCAGCCTGACCTCCCAAGGCCGATGACCTCACCAATGTGTCCTGGAACCCCACCTCCCCAGAGCCTTACCCCACTAGGGAAAGATAGAAATAGGCTGGGGGTCTGGATCCACCTGCCAACACCCATATGCAGTGGAGAAGCAATTACAGAAGCCAGACCTCCACCTTCTCACCCCCCCCCCCATAAAGATCTTTGGTCCATACTCCCAGAGGGGCAAAGTACAGGGAAATATCCAATGGAGGGGAGGAGATGGTGGGAATTGTATCTCTCTTAGAGTGCTGACCTAGTGTAATGGCTCTGCACATGAGTTCTGAGGCAGAAGAGCTTCAGGTTCAAACCCCGTTCTCACCAGAAACCAGAACTTCACCCCTCTCGGGGGGTTGGGGGGGGGAAGACCCTGGAGTCAGGGGAGATAGCATAATGTCTATGCAAACAGACTCTCATGCCTGAGGCTGCAAGGTCCCAGGTTCAATCCCCTGTACCACCATCTGCCAGAGCTGAGCAGTGCTCTGGTAAAAATAAATAAATAAATAAATAAATAAAAGAAAAGGAATTATACCTCTCTTATCCCACAATCCTGGAAATCTCTATTAAATCACTAATAAAAAATGGGTGAATATATATAAATATAGTCATAGAAATAGTAGTAACACATATCTTTGATGTTGGGGAAGTTAATGCAGTTTCCAATAAGGAGAATAGGGACACAGAACTTTCTCTGGTGGGAAAGGTGTGGAACTATACCCCTAATATCTTATAATTTTGTAAATCAATATTAAATAACTAATAAAAATTTAAAAAATTAGAAGGCTAGACTTGCTTATGGGTTAATCCAGCATCATTTCAAAATAAAGCAAGCAAACCAAAAACAGGCCTCTTTGTTTATTTTAGTTTGTCAAGGAGAGATTTGGAGTGCGTGATATTAAAATAAAGAGTTTGTATATAACTTCCCCTTAAATAAATATGTGGAAGAAAATGCTTCCTAAAAATTTACGTATCTATAAATATACATAAAACCTTTATTTTTCCCTTCAAAGTAAACAGAAATAATCAGCATAGTGACATTTTGACTGAACACACACACACACACACACACACACACACACACACCCCAGAGTCTGCAGTTGCTTAACGAGATGTTTATACTCTGTGTGCAATAACTTTAATGTTTTTTCAGTCACTGAACCATTGCATCATCAATTTTCATTTCCTTTTATTTGACTTTGAGGTGGACTGACTCCAAGTTGACTAAGTTGCACATTTAAAATAATTAAAAGTTTCATATTGTAAAAGAAAAATATACTCTTTCTTCCACCTTGGAGTGTGTCCTTTTCTCCACTCATTTATCACCATAACACTGAGAAAGAGTAAACCAAAGCAGTGTTTCGTGTCTAGCCTTCTTGCCTCAAACATCAAGAGAAAGCGCCTGCATGTGGGACCTATACTCTTGGCACAGGCACTGAAACAGCCTCAATGCTTTTGAATGTACACTGACAAATAATATCTGTACATGTGTAATATTTGAAGAGGAATATTTCACGCTGAAATTGTGGTTGTGTAAGAACAGGGAGAAGAGTTCTAACCATAAGGTGTGAGCATCTCGTCTGAAGAAAGGGTTGCTCACTGGTCTGAATGATGCCCTGTTAGTCTGTGGAGTCTCTTCTCTTGCAAGTTCTGCCTTCCCTGCCCCCTTCCCCTTCCTCTCCTGCTTCTCCTCTACCCTCCCCCTCCCCATCTTCACTAACTTCTCTTTTAGGTGCATTGCAATTGTATACGTGTCTCTATGCACAAGGCGCTAAGCACTGGTGAGGTCTTGTAGGAGAGAGGAAACTGAATTTGGATTTCTGCTGCTCTTTATGTAACATGGAGAAAAGAAGTGATTTGTGTGTGTGTGTTTACAGTTTATTTATTCATTAACAAGAGACAGAGAACCCAAGCATTACTCTGGCAGGAGCAATGTAGGGGGTCAAACTTGGGACCTCACACTTCCAAGTCCTAAGCTCTTCCACTAAGCCACTTCCTGAATCGGAAGTGACTGTGTTAAGCAATGCTCTCCCCCACATAATCCAGCAATACTATTATTCTTATTTTTATTTTTAAACTTTTATTATTTTCAGATAGAGACAGGAAGAGGGAGAACAGTCCTACAGGTGCCTTCAGTGCAGTAGGGATCACACTCAAACTTACTTCATCTGCATGGCAAAGTTGCACACTTCCAAAGTGAAATATCCTCCCTGTTGCTTTTAGAGCAGGAAAGGAACTTCCACTGTGCTCTGATTCTGTCAGATCGGATATCAGATGAAGATGCAAGGGCTGAAGCTAACTACATGGTATAAGTCGAAAGGTGTTGTAGTGGTAGTCCTCTGTATTTGGAATACTTAGGAATCTGAGCTAATTGTTATCAGTCCACAAAATCATTGGCCTATAAAAGAACTTGCTGGGGTGGGGGTGGGAGCCTTCCTGAGCAGTGAAGAGATACTGCAGATGTCTCTCTCTTTCCCTCTCTGCCCCCCCTTTCCTAGTCTAGGTCTTGCATCTCATATTGGTACATGGTAAAAAGCTGTTTCTGTATAGCTATCTGGTGACAGGATCTAAATTCTTTTTTTTTTCCTAAACATTTTCTAAAGTCAGCAAAAGTGACTATATATCTTGTTTTCATCCTATTAAATGTGTGATCATATAAAAATACAGCTTGAATCCCTGTGCTATGTCTCTCTTGCCTGACTCCCTCTCCCAGACCCCCTCACTACAAGATGGCCCAGTGACCCTTTTGAACGCTCCACACCCTGTAAATAACCTCCCTGAGGAAAATAACCTACAAATGTAGTCATGGAACACTTACTCCATCTCTTCTTTAGTTTAAATATCTCCTGAGTACTCCTAGAGACTTACTTTTAATTTGCTTTCCCCCCCCTTTTGTTGCCCTTGTTTTATTGTTGTTGTAGTTATTACTGTTGTTATTGATATCATCATTGTTGGATAGGACAGAGAGAAATGGAGATAGGAGGGGAAGACAGAGAGGGGGAGAGAAAGATAGACACCTGCAGACCTGCTTCACCACCTGTGAAGCGACGCCCCTGCAGGTGGGGAGCCAGGGCTCCAACCAGGATCCTTACTCCGGTCCTTGTGCTTGGTGCCATGTGCTCTTAACCCACTGTGCTACCACCCGATGCCCCTCCTAGAGACCTACTGTACAACTGAAAATCAGAGAGTGTGGTCCAGGGATCAGTGTTTTCTAATCTCTAAATTGAACAATACAGAGTCACATTTGGTTAACCACTGAACATGCTGCTATTATGAAAAAGAATGCAATTAATTTACATTGAAATCATCCCAAGAAAATTTAAGAGGTAGGAAAACTCTATTACAGGCAAGAATAGCTTTTCCAGTGATCTCAGTGATGATGCTCTTTTGGATATCATTGAACAAAGTCTAGACTAAGACATAGAACATTCCAGGGAAGTTCCAATGGAGTGTCTAAATCCAAGGACTAAATGGCATAGCTCTTACTGAAAATTTTAAACGTTTCCTCCCTACTTTAAGACACCTTGCTCTTTCCCTAAGCCCTTCTGCCTTGCTCAGGCTCCTTGTATCACTCAACTGTTCAGAAACAGATTATCTCACTTAAACTGGGGAAGCCGATGAGAAAAAAAGCTGGCTGGGGTTTCAGCACTGTAACTTAAGGAAAATTCCTTCTGCAAATTATACAGAATTCACAGCATGTTTGGCCACAGCTAATCCTATCCCTTTGGGTGCAGTGTGGTGCTGTACATAGGAACATTTTAAGAGCATTACCCAGATAGGCAATAAATGTGCTTTTAAGGGCTTATTGGTAGTATGCTGACTGAAAGCAGAAATTATAACAGTTTTAGTTGCCTTGTCCTCACTCATTCTTTCTAAAAACCCTTGTAGGTTTTTCAAGGTCTTTTGCCCCCTCTGTGACAGTTTGTAAGAGGACAGTATCAGAATTCAGCTTGTTTTGTGACGTTGAAATAGAGCAAAGTACAGAAAACAACTCCTGATATTTATTTGAAATTTCATGAAGACATACAAGCTATGGCTTGGGCCTGTCCACATTATAAAAGCAACCTTTGGCTGGGAATAACTCTGTTGAGGGTGGGAAAATGGAGATGAAACAAAATTAAGGAGTCAAAAGGGAATGAGAGGGAAAGCTCCATTATGAGCAAAGGAAGACAAGACCAGAGCTAGACTAGGGGTTTCTGGGAAGAGGGTATGGGAGCAGAAAGAGATTTTTCTATTACTTCTGGGAGTTGAGGAAAAGCAGTGTTTGAGATATTTATTTGTAGGAAACTTGTTGAAGTTAAACATGGAGGTGTTAAAGAATGGACATTAGGAGTTATAATCAAAATCCCTGACTATGACAACATTACAAGATCCTCTGTATTTGCAAAGCTGCCCGCAAATTATATTTATTTATTTTTGTGTAGACAGAGAGCAATTGAGAGGGAAAGGGAAGGGGGAAAGTGTGAGGAAGATTGAGATGTGGCACTGCTCCATGACTTGTGAAGCTTCCCCCACCCCTGCATGGACTAGGGATTTGAACCTGCGTCCTTGATTATTATAACATGTGCTCTACTAAGTGTGCCATGGCCCATTTCCCATACCCCACCCAAATTATTTTTTAAATTTCATTTCCTCCACAGAGACAGTGATAGGACCTCTAATTGTGAGTACTTCATAAATCCATTTTTTAAATAAATTTTATTTTATTTTTTTGCTTTTTTTCCCCTTTTGTTGCCCTTGTTGGTGTTTTTTTTATTGTTGTTTGTAGTTAATATTGTTGTTGTTACTGATGTTGTCATTGTTGGATAGAACAGAGAGAAATGGAGAGTGGAGGGGAAGACAGAGAGGGGGAGAGAAAGACAGACACCTGCAGACCTGCTTCACCACCTGTGAAGTGACCCCCCTGCAGGTGGGAAGCCGGGGGTTCTAACTGGGATCCTTATGCTGGTCCTTGTGCTTCGAGCCACATGCGCTTAACCTGCTTTGCTACCGCTCAACCCCCCACCATTTCTTTTTTTTTTTTTAAATATTTTTTAATTTATTTATTAATGAGAAGGATAGGAGGAGAGAGAGAAAGAACCAGACACCATTCTGGTACATGTGCTGCCGGGGACTGAACTCGAGACCTCATAGCTTGAGAGTTCAACATTTTATTCACTGCACACCTCCCAGACCACCTTCATAAATCCATTTCCAGACCAATATGGTCTAATCTGGGGAAATAGTCTCTTCTACTATTTTTGGAGGCTAAGGGAGCAGAAAGTATAGAGCAGGGGACAGCTGCTACCAAAAAAAATAATTTAAATTTTAAAAAAGCATGTAGCATGTAAAGAAGGACCTTTGGTGACCCCAGAAGGGCTCCTTAGAAAAAATCAGTTGAGAACTCCCTCAGGAGTTTGAGGCTGCCATCTTGGCCTGGGGAGACAGGAGACCTCCTGGAGCAAGGGGATTCTTCAGCAGCTGCAGTACTGATGCCAGAGTCAACATTCTGGGCTTGAAGAGTTTTTGAAAGATAAGGGGGGGGAAGGGGGAGGGGGAGCCAACAAATTGAGGATTTTGTCAGGCTACTGGAAGCTGCAGAGAAAGTGTGCTTCTTATGGAAGAAGACTGGTGTAAGTGCTGTTGCTCCATGCTCAGCCCGGGGTTGAAAGGAGTCCTGGACAGAAGACCACGACCTCTGTGCAGATTGCAGTAGATCCTTGGCCTGAAGACAGTCTTCAGGGCAGGTTTTCTCTGAACATCTTGCCTCTTCCACAGCCAGCTCAAACCATGCACTGGTGGGAGACTAGATAAATAAACTATGGAATATGCATACAGTGAAATATTAAACTGAACCATGAACAATCATGGTTGAACACAACATCCAACATGGAGGACTTTATGTGAAATCATGTGACTGTCTGGAACGTGCCTTATGAAGTTGAAAAGCACACACATCCAAATGGAACATTGTTTAAGGGAATCATATCCATGAGATGAGAGTACTTTTAGAATACCATGCAAGTACTTTTAGAATACCATGAGAGTACTTTTAGAATACCATGCAAGTCAGGATGGGAAGACAGCATGATAGTTATGCAAAAGACTTTTGTGACTGAGGCTCCGAGGTTTCAGGTTTCATTCTCAGCACCACAATAAGCCAGAGCTGAGCAGGAATCTGGTCAAAATATAGTAATAATACCATGCAAATCATCTATGCTGGAGAAAGGAAGGAGTGGGGCCAGGTGGCACACCTGGTTAAGCACACACATTATAGTATGCAAGGACTTGGGTTCAAGTCCCTGGTCACCACCTGCAGGAAAAAAGCTTCATGAGTGGTGGAGCAGGGCTGTAGGTATCTATCTACCTATATACTTATCTATCTATCTATTTATCTATCTATCTATCTATAAGCTATCTATCTCCTCTTCCCCTCTCAATTTCTCTCTGTCTCTATCCAATAATAAATAAATAAAAGTATTTTTAAAAAGAAATAGAGTAAGGAAGGGGTTCTTTGATTTCTCGTTGTTGTTAAAATTCGGAGGCTCCAGCTGGCTGGGCTAGCTTCACGGGCGGGTAACAGAGGACCAGAGACATACGGTTGGGCAGGGAAGCTGTATTTCTTTATTCAGAAACAACGATTCATAAACTAAACCAAACTAATCACCAAACAGAACTCTGCTGCCTCTTTCCCCCCGCGGAGGCACCAAGCACTCTCGAACTCTGCAACTCCGGAACTCTCTCGGGGTTCCTCGGGGCGGGGCCAAGCGGCCCGCGAAACTAGCAGGACTGATCCAATTTTCTTGGTGGGGGAGAACTAGAACAACCCAATGTAAAGCATACAACATCTCATGTTGGATAACATATAGAAATGAGGGAATAAAGCATGGTGGAATTGGGAAAGCTAGATGACAAAGCAGTGTCAGCTATGACATAGGCAGTTTGGGATAAGTATCCTAAATTCTTACTTGATAGGCAGGCAAAGATAATGATTGCTGTTGGAGCATTAAATCTTATCATATTAATATTTTCAAGGATAACTACTTGAAATAAAATATGTATCTTTCAAATAAGAGTAAGGAAGGAAAACTGAATGAAAAAAATCAAGTCAGAATGTCAAAAAAAATGAAAATTGAACTTCAATAAACTATGGATAGGATAAGAGAAATAAAGTAAGTTATAGCAAGAGTTGTGGTATGAAAAGCATATATTGATAGACTGTTTTTCAATACAGTTATATGCTGTTTGCAAAGCAGATGGCATTATTCTTCACCTAACTTACCTGTGCTGAACTATCATCATTATGTCCATCATCTTCTGAATAAGGTGCCTAGTACAATAGAAAATCCACAGATTTTTAGAGCCAAAAAAATGTCACACAAGTCAAACTTAATTTGTCTCCAAGGTTTTGGAGACTTTTAGAAGCATCTTTTATATTTCATCAGTCACTGTTCTGAGGTTGTGAGGAATTTTAGGTCAACCTGTGGTTCCTCGAGAAGTTTCTCTGTCTCTTTTGAAAAGTGACCATTCAGCTAAGTACTCGTACAAAGCTCATCACTACTGGGACATCATGCAACCTGGCAGGGGGTTTTGGGGCCAGCATGCCATTCTGGGGCCTTTTCTGAGGGTTAAATTCTTTCTTGCAGAGTGGAAGGGCTGACTCTGCTAAAATCTGATCCCACACTTTCCTGTCTATATAGTGACATTTAGTTATGTCAATTTCATACTGCCAGGGCCAATCTTATTATATAGGCTGGTTGGCAGCTGTGTAGGGTAGCAAAATATTAATGTCATTAAAGTTCTGTTGATTATATTGGCAGGGAGAAAATTCTATTTAAAAAAGACCACAGCAGCAGAGTGAAATCTGAATAAACTCTAGATCTATACTAGTCGATCTTTAAACACTAATGGAGAAGGAGCATATTTCCTTCTTGAAATATAGACAGGACTAGCTGTATGCCTCGGCAGATATGAAAACCAGAAAATGGCTTCCCGTTTCTCCAGAAATATTACCCTGCGGCCTTCTGCTCTGACTGACGTTCTCACAATAGGCAATTGTAATGAAAACTGTTTAAAGTCCATTTTTACCAAAGCAAAGCATGCATGACATTGAGTTTTTAAAAACTAAGATGTTTAATAAAACTCAGGACTTTGCTTGCCCAGGACCTTAGTTTTCTCAGAAGCATTCTTTTCACTTCTTTTAACAGCTTCTTCTGAAAATTACCTGTATGCTTTGAAGGAATACTCTCATTTTGAGTTTTTAATGTTACCTGTGACTTCCTGCTATAAAAGATGAGCAGTTAGAATTATTATGAGGGTGGTCCGGGAAGTGGCACAGTGGTAAAGCTTTGGACTCTAAGCATGAGGTCCTGAGTTTGATCCCTGGCAACACATGTGCCAGAGTGATGCCTGTTTCTTTCTCTCTCCTCCTTTCTCATAAATAAAATATTTAGAAAACAACAACAATAAAAGAAAAAGAATTATGAAGACACTCTACCTGTCAATTTCCTCCCTTCCTTTATCTTCCTCATATGTTTATATGGCATATTTTACTAAAATGATTAGCAAGTCAGAGTTTAGTAGTACCCCAATAAAAAAAACCACATTTATTAACAATTTTACATCTTTATGGCTACAAATGTATTTTTCACTACTGATTAAAATTTTGTCCTCTGATGGTATTTTCTTCTTTATGAAATTTACTGTTTACCTTGAGGTTGACGCCTTTCATTTCACTTGGTGATTTGCTTGTTTGCTTTTGGGCGCAGTGCCAGGCATCATGCATGTGCAATTCTACTGCTCCTGGGGCAGCTTGTTCACTCTGAGTTTTAGAGAGGAAGACAGAGAGACACTAAGGCACCACTCCACCATCCACGGAGCTTTTCCTGGAGCTGTGGCACCTTTATGTGGTGACCCGGCTCAAACTTAGGGACTTCAATGACAATGCATCTGCTCTACAGGCTGAGCCACCTATGGGATTCACTAGTTTACTTAACATTCCCATCAAAATTTCTTCTCAAACTCTTCATGATACTATACAGCCTGTGATGCTTACTGATGTGGCGGCACAAAGAGAATCTATCAATTGCAGTGTGTTTCCCATGGATGCATACCTTGGGAATCCTTCCTTCCTCTTTCAGTCTCAGTGGTGTGTGGGGATGCATGCATTGGATCGACCTTCTCGTGGTGCATCCCGTGAGTACCCATTCATTGGGGAAACTGACAATCCTTCCTAGCTGACTGAATCCACATGCATCCCAGTCACTTTCAAAGTCAGCAACAAGCAGCTCCTGACAGCTTTCAACCTGACGCTGTTGACTGGCTACGGAAGAAGGGCAAACGCTAAAAGAAGAAGTGGTGTGAGCTGGCCTTTCACCGAGAGGGAGGGCATCATGGGAGTTACCTCTGCTGCACTCCAGCATTAGCCATTTTCCCTCAGGTTGACAATCTGTCTTAGATGCTCCATCCTTAGATTTTTCTCTCTTGGTTTTCCATTGCTTTTTTTTTTTTTTTAATTTCATTTTATAATGCCATTTCTAGAGAAGTACTGCATAGGGTTGGCAAGAAATATTTTTTGAGATCTTGAATGTCTACAGATGTCCGAGTATCACCTCTGTCCTTTTAGTAGTTTCACTGGAGTTGAATTCTAAATTGGCTTCTAGCTTTCAGTATTGCTGAAAAAAAAAATCTAGTGGCATTCGGATTCTTTACTCTTTGACTGTAATAAGTCATTTTCCATGGAGGCTTTCACGAGTTGAACAAAAATCTGTGGTATTTTTAAAATCCAGATGACATGCCTTGCTTGGGTCTTATTCATTTTCTAGGGACGCCATTTCAAGCCTTGGACATAATTTTGCATTGAGGAAATATTCTCCACTCAGCTTTCTTTCTTTTCCTTTTCTGTATTGCCTTGTGACAATCTGAATATAGAATTTTGAAATAATTATGCGATTTCCAGAAATTCCCCCCCTATTTTACATCTCTTTATACCCAGCTCTATTTTCTGGGCAGTATTGCCCAATTTGTCTTCCAGCCATATGTACCCAACTCCTTTATTTTTCTCCATGTCCTTTATTTATCTTTCTTTCTTTAAAAGATTTTAATTATTTATTAATGAGAGAGATAGGAGGAGAGAGAAAGAACCAGACACTACTCTGGCACATGTGCTGCTGGGGATCGAACTCAGGACCTCATGCTTGAGAGTCCAAAGCTTTATCACTGTGCAACCTCCCAGACCACACTCTTTTATTTTTCTTTATGAACCAAATATAGTCTCTAAGTTTTTTGAGACTATTAAATGCAGATTTAACTTTTAAAGATTGTATGCTTTGCTTCATCCCCTCAGAATTCCATTGCCTTTTTGGACCTGGCTTTGCATTAAAAAGCTGTTCGGGGGGCCAGACAGTGGCACACTTGGTTTAGTGCACACATTACCATGTGCAAGGGCCTGGGTTCAATCCCCCCAGCCCCCACCTGCAAGTGTGTGTGTGTGTGGGGGGGGGACTTCACAAGCAGTCAAGTGGTGCTGCAGGTGTGTCTCTGTCTCTCTCCCTCTCTATCTACCCCTCCTCTCTCAATTTTTTCTGTCCTATCAAACATAAGAAAAATAAAATAAAAAAGAAAATATAAGAAAGAACAAAATAAATAAAAAGCTGTTTAGAACAAATATACACATATGTGCAGGGCCAGACACATCTGCTTAGAATTCATGAGAGTCTCACAGCAAAGGTCCAACTGTTTCCATGAGTATTATCAAATGTCAGTATATGCAAATCTCTCCCCTCGTCCTCCACTCAGTCTTTTTATAGCTCACGAGAATTTTCCAGTACCTAGCCTTGGGGAATGTGCCTGGTTTCTCCAATTCATGGAGCTGAGTCATGGAAACGTGGTCGGTGTCCTTGTATAGGTTTTTAAATTTACACATGGTGGCACAGACTTTGGCTTGTAGCTTTACAGATTTGACAAATGCTTATAACCATAAACCACCACCATCATAGAGAACAAAACAGTCCCATATCTTCTGCAAACTAAGAGCCAGCAACCACTGATCTCATTTTTGTAAGCTTTTTCTTTTTCTTTCCCAGAATATCTCTCTCTCTCTCACACACACACACATTTTAAAATTTACATTGTATGTCTAGTTAGTTTTATGTCACGTAATGCATTTGAGAATCATCCATACTATTACATATATCATGATGTTGTTCTTTTTTTTTTTTTTCTGATTATTCTTCTATCAGGTGTCTGTTGTCACAGATTGCTTATCCATCCATTCCTGTGATGAATGGAGTTCGGTTACAGCTTTTTTGGTGATTGCCAGTAAAACAACTATAAATGTTGGCTGATAGGACCCTTCTGCTTTTAAGAGTAGGTTTTCATATCATTGCCACCCACCCCAAGGAATGAGACATCCTAGGTATAGGGCAAATGTATACTTAACTTTGCAAGAAGCTGGCAAACTATTTTTCCAAGTGACTGTCATTTTGTATTCTCAGCAGCATTGGATGAAAGTTTCAATTGCTCTGTAACATCACTTGGACTGGTATTATTAGAATTTGTCATTCTAGAGAACTGGGTGGTGGTGTATCCAGTTGCACACACACATTACCACATGCAAAGACCTGTCACTCTCGAACTCTGTTGGGGTACCTTCCTGGGGTGGGGACACGCGGGCCCGCCAAACTAGCAGGACCAAACCACAAACCACTAGAGATGGGGGGGAAGGGGACCAAGCCACTATGAAGAATACCAACATATTCCCCCTTTTCTTTTTAACTAAATGACCACATTATCAGGAGTGTAGGGTGAACAGAAACCTATATCGTACAGGAGTAGTGGCTTCATAGTGCTGCCACCAACCCCTAGGGATAACCCTGAAAGCAAAAATATAAGATAAATATATCTTTAAAAGTCTTAAACTGGTCATGACATTGGACTTTTTTTTTTTTTTTTTTTAGAAAATCAATAAAAGCCCAAGATCCAAGCAAATCCAATGATTTCCCAATTATTTGGCTTCATTCAAGAGCAAAGCTTAAGAAATTTATAAGGACGCTAAGATACCCAGCCTCCCACAAGGTAAAATTCTTAACACCTGGCATCCAATCAAAAATTACCTGGCATGCAAAGAGACAGGAAAATATTATTCATAAAGAGGATAAAAACTGAATCCATCAAAATGGACCCAGGACTGAGACAGATGCTAGAATTATCAGAAAACAACATTAAGACAGTTATTATAACTGCATGCCAGATGTTCCAAAAAGCTGGAGGAAAGACAGACACACGATAAAAATTAAGAGCCCAAATTGTCCATCTAGAGATGGTAACTGAAATCCCAGCGATGGAAAATTTTACTGATAGACATGGTAGAAATAATTGAATAAATTGTTATTCAATTTCATGACAAAGTAATGGAAATGATGCAGAGTGAAAAACATACAGAAGAAGAGATCTACAAATGTAAAAAGAAGGAAGAGGATAGGAAAAGAGTTTATCACAGAGATGTGGGACCACTCTAAGAACTGATCCTATGTCAGCTTGAAGTATATGTAAGAGAGGTCAGACAGGTTGAGACAATTTATTTGAGACAAAATAGTAGAAAATATAATCATGGAATGTTTTCAAGTTTGATAAAAACTATATATTAAAAAATCCCAGAATTATCAATGAACCCCAAGCACAAAATACTATGAAGAAAACTATATATCAAGGAACATGATAATCAACTTCTCCAAGCCATGACAAAAAGTAAAATCTAAAGAAACTAGGGGTGGGGGAGGGAAGACATAGGAAGTCGTGAGGCACAAAATTTCAGCGGACCTTTCAACTGAAACAATGCAGGTGAGGAAGGAGCAATGTCTCCGAAGTATAGGAAGAAAAATTTGTCAAGTGATAATTCTACACTTAGTGAAAATAAATTTTTAATGTAAACAGGAAATAAAGGCATTTCCAAGTGAATAAAAACTGCAAGGATCCACCATCACCAGTGGAGAAATACTAAAACAAATATGAAAGGAAGTTTTTAAAAAATATTTATTTTATTTATTTATTCCCTTTGGTTGCCCTTGTTGTTTTATTATTGTAGTTATTATTATTGTCGTTGTTGGATAGGACAGAGAGAAATGGAGAGAGGGAAAGACAGAGGTGGAAGACAGAGAGGGGGAGAGAAAGATAGACACCTGCAGATCTGCTTCACCTCTTGTGAAGTGACCCTCCCTGCAGGTGGGGAGCCAGGGCTCGAACCGGGATCCTTATGCCCGTCCCTGTGCTTTGCGCCTCCCGCGCTTAACCCACTGCGCTACAGCCCGACTCCCAAGTAAGTTCTTTAGACAGATTGAAAAGACCAGATGGAAATTCAGACTTACACAGACGTATATAAGCGCTGTCATTAGTAAATATGTGTGTAAACAGACAAAGCCTTTTTCCTGTTTGTTTACTTAAATCTCTGAGAAGGAGAATTGACTTCTTAAGGTGAAAACAATAATGCATAATGGAACTTAACACAAATAAAAGTAAAATCTATAATAACAGAGCACAAAAGATGGTGTCTAAAATGGAAGTATATTATTGTGTGAGTCTTATATTTATTTTCCTCTTTTTCCCCCCATGTCAGGGTCTTGTGGATACCTGATAGCGCTCTTTATGGGCTGATTTTCATTCTTTTATTTTCAGACAAACAGGAAAGGAAGAAAGAGAAGGAGAGAGAGACATTGCAACACTTCCACTGTCCTTGGAGTTTCTCTGTGCTGTGATGCTTGCATGGAGTGTCAGGGTTTGAACCATGGGCTTCATGCATTGTACAGTACAGGCACATTTTACTGGTGAGTTAATTCATGGCCATCAAGGATAAACATCCATTTACAGTAAATCGCAGGGCATAATTTCACTTGAAGTTAAAATAAATTAAAGATGAATATATGTCCCCATTTCAATATGCACAGGAAAAGCATTTGAAAAAACCCAAAAACCTTTCCTGATTAATTCCTTTCTCAGTGTGATAGATGGCATATATGTGGCTGGTATTATACCTGCTGGTGAAGAGCTTAGTTCTTTCCTCCTAAACAAAAAAAAGAAGGCAAGGAGAGGGGGTGAGTAGCGGGACACCTGGTTAAGCGCACATGTTACAATGAGCAAGGGTCTAGGTTCAAGCATGGCTTCCCCTCTGCAGTGGGGCAGGACAGCGGTCAGGCTCATAAGCTGTGAAGCAAGTTCTGCATGTCTCTCTCTGTCTCTCCCTCTCTATCTCCCTCTCAATTGCTCTCTATTCTAATAATAAAAAAAGAAGGCAAGGATGTCCACTCTCATCACTTATATTCTCCATAATATATAGTTCTTAGCCAATGAAACCAGACAGAGAAAAAAAGAAAAGGAAAGGCATCAAAAATGTAAAAGAAGTATTTTTATTTATTTATTTATTTTGCTTTCAGGGTTATTGCTCGGGCTTGGTGCCTGCACTACAAATCCGCTACAAATCCTGTGGTCATTTTTTTTCCTTCAGTTTTTTGGACAGGACAGAGAGAAATTGAGAAGAAAGGGGAAGACAGAGAGGGAGAAAGGCAGAGACACCTGCAGATATGATTCAACACTTGTGAGGTGACCCCCACCCCCGCAGGTGGGGAGCAGTGCGGGGCGGGGGGGTGAAGTTCCAGCTTGGGACTATGTGCGTTTAACCTGGTGTGCCACTGCCCACCCCACCCCCATCTGTTTATTTATTAATGAAAGAGGCACAGAGAGAAAGGGACAGCAGAGCACTACTCATCTGTGATTTATGGTGGTGCTGGGGCCTGAACCTGGACTTCAGAGCCTCAAGCACATAAGTCTTTTGCAGAACTATTACACTGTTTCCTCAGCTGAAGTCATCAAGATTAGACAGGAAGAAATGAGGCTTTATGTTCACTCATAATTATCAGGGGGGAGATCTGATGGAAATATATAGAGGTTGCAGAATATAACATCAAGATATATTTTTTAAAAAGTCTTTTATTTAACGTTTGCAACGAACCATCAGAAACTGGAATGTAAAGATGGCATCATTTTTGGTTAGCACCAAAATATTTGGGGGTGAATCCGCAATGCAAAGTGTAAGCTCTGTACATCTGAACACCATAAAAACCACACTGAGAATAATTTCATGAGATCCACAGAAAAGTAGAGATAAATTGTGTTTATGGATTGGTAGGCTCAAAGTCCTCGTTGATTTTTCTCAACTTATTGAAGCAACATGCTATTTATTATAACCTGTAAGTTTCAGCCAGACATCATTAAAAACCAGCCTCTGAAGGTACTAATTAAATCCACCACTGCAAACCCATGCTGAAGCTGTCAGTGTTCTCTAAATAGACTGAGCCTACAGAAACAGCACAAACCCAATACAGAAAACAAGGGATGAGGAGATCGCTCACCTAGTAGTGCCAGTCACTGATTAGAACCCTGGCACCACATGAGAGGACTACAGCACTGGGAGAAGCTCCAAGGGTGGTAGAGCAATGCTGTGATACCTCTCTCTCAAAAAATTACAAATGAAAACAAGTTCAGGACTAACACCTGTAAGACAAATCCTGGAAGTAGCTCGAGGAGAAATGATAGCTGTGATCATCTCTGCCCTTGATGCTGGGTCTTATAAGTTTGCCTACAACTCAACTTGTCTTCCTTCTCACATTGTTCACTTCTTTTTATTTTTACTTTTTTTATTTCTTTATTGGGGGGGTTGATGTTTGACAGTGAATACAATAGTTTATACATGCATAACATTTCTCAGTTTTCCACATAACATTGTTCACTTCTGAGTGAAGTTTCCTGTGAGCATAACACACACCTGGTGCCAAGTTACCTGCCAACAAAGCAGAAAAGGAGGCTGAGCAAGTGAGATATCCACTTGCATAATCTTGGAAAGGTAGAATTTCCAAGTATTGAATCAGAACACTTTCCCAAATTAGAAGTCTGTTAGTACAAGCTGGACAGTCAGGATCACAACACATCTAGGCTACATTTAAGCCAAATACTAAAAATAACAACCATACAGTGACTGGATGCTATTGGAATTTTTACAAAATTTTTTTATATTTATTTATTTTCCTTTTTGTTGCCCTTGTTGTAGTTATTGATGTCATCATTGTTAGAGAGGACAGAGAGAAATGGAGAGAGGAAGGGAAGACAGAGGGGAGAGAGAAAGACACCTGCAGACCTGCTTCACCGCCTGTGAAGCAACTGGCTCCCCTGCAGGTGAAGAGCCAGGGGCTCGAACCGGGATTCTTACACCGGTTCTTGCGCTTCGCTCTTTGTGCGCTGAACCCACTGTGCTACCGCCTGACTCCTGCTATTGGAATTTAAAAAGAAACTTTATGGATGTCGGGCAGTGACACAACTGGTTACCATGTATAAGGACCCACTGGGTTCCAGCCCCTGGCCCCCACCTGCAGGGGGAAGCTTCATGAGCAGTGAAGCAGGGCTGCACTACTGTCTTTCTCTTTTTCTATCTAACCCTCCCCATCTTAATTTCTCTCTCTGTTCTAAGTAAAAAGAAAAAGAGAGAGAGAGAGAGAGAGAGAAAGGTCAGTGGGAGTGGTGGATTCCTAGTGCAAGCACTGAGGCCCAGCAAAAACCTTGGTGGCAAAAGAGAGAGAGAGAGAGAGAGAGAGAGAGAGAGAGAGAGAGGGAGAAAAGAGAGAGAGAGAGAGAGAAACTTTCTAAATGAGAAGTGTATGAATCTTTCTGTTCTTCTTCAAGACAGGAAAAACCTGTGGTTGAAATCTGTCTCCATCCCCTCAGGTTTCCTTAAAGAGTTCCAAAAATGTGTGCACAGGTGGCAATGAAGAGGCTGAAGTGCTCAAACACAAAATAGCCCGAGGGGTGCAGAGTCCTGATCAAGAGTCTAAGGAGGAGTGATCCTTCCCTCTCAGCAACACCTGTATTAATCTGCACCGCTCCCCAGAGCTCCAGAGGAAATGGAGATTAGCAGGCAGGCTTGGAGGACCACCTCCTTGGATGTCTTTTAAGACCAGTTAGTGCTTGGGTCTTAGAGTTTTTCCCTTACTTGGAGTAGTTGTTTTTAAAGACATTTCAGAAGTTCTCCCCTACCAGCTGCTACCCCCCCCCCCCCCCCCCCCCCCCGCCGCCCAAATCAGAGGTGAGAGTCACAATGAAGATTGTTGTTGTTATAATCAGGCATTACTGGCTGGCTTGGTGGGGGAGGGGTAAGCAAGTGAGTTTTAACAGAAGAGTGCTTTAAAAAATTTTTTTTCTTTTATCTGTGTTCTGGATTTCTGGTAGCACAGCTTTATATAGCCTTCTGCACATCAAGCCTAAAAATATGTCTCTAGGACACCAAATGAGTGGGGGTTAACACACACACAAATAGAACATATAATTTTAAAAATCTCTATTCCTTTTTTTTCCAATTTTGTTGCCCTTGTTGTTGTCATTAGTGTTGTTGTTGCCAATGATGTTGCTGTTGCTGGATAGGACAGAGAAAAATGGACAGAGGAGGGGAACACAGAAAGGGGGAGAGACAGACACCTGCAGACCTGCTTCACCGCCTGTAAAGCGCCCCTCCTCACCTGTGAGAAGCTGGGGACTCGGACCAGAATCCTTATGTCGGTCCTTACACTTGTGCCTTGTGCGCTTAACCCCGCCGGACCCCCTTTATTTCTTATTGGATAGAGACAGAGAGAAATTGAGAGGAGAGGGGGAAATTGAGATGGAAAGACACAGAGTCACCTGCAGCCCTGCTTCACCACTCATGAAGCTTTCCCCTTGCATGTGGGGACCAGGGGCTTGAGCCTAGGTCCTCGGGTACTGTAATGTGGGTGTTTAAACAGCTACACCACTGCCTAGCCCCTGGTATGGTGTTTATATTAAGTCCACCCACAAATACTACCACCTTACTTTATTCTACCACCTGAAAAGCATTTCTCTAAGCCCTTCAGGAGTTTAACTCCAGGCTGTATTTTCAGGACTAATCAAAACTGATTACTGTGCCTTTTCCTGGCTGCGTCCGTGCCTGTGGGGGGGGGTATAGTTTCCCTCCCACTCCACTCCCAGAGCAAAGTTTTCCAAGTTACTTTTCTGGAGGGAGTAAGCCTCACAGACCCCTAGGGTCAGCTATGCCCACTGTCATGTGCCCACTTTGCCTGGGACCTTCATGCCCTGCCTTCCTTGTGCACTGGAGTCTCTTGCTTGCTGGAGGTCCGTGTTTGCAGCTTATTGCTGCAAGAGAAGCCTCAGGGACTGGACCCCCAACTCTTCCATTAGTGCATGTCATCTCTCAAATCTCTGGCTTCTGGTCAGAAGCTCTTCGTCCTGAGGAAATCACATCTTTGTGGACACCTTAATTCCAGTCCAGGAATCACTGCTTTCCTAAAGATAACCTGGGGGGGTTTTGTTTTTAAATCCTGAACCCCAAATGAATTGCAAACCCATCTTGTCAACACATCTCTGGGATGTAAGCTTCAACTCAAACTGGACCCATCTCTCACCTCTACAAGTATTTCTCCTTTGAGTTATTAGTTTTTTCTCCTGTCAGCACTGAATATTACCTGTCTCCTGAAGGAGCTTTACTAAGATGCATAGCTTAAAACGTCAGAAGTACTATCTAGAGAAAGCGGCAGTCCCTGCACATTTCTCCTTGTGTCATTTTCATGGGTGTTCCTGGAGGGCATTTTGACTTGCTTTTCTCACTTACCCTCTTTCTTTTATTTAGACCACAAATCTGAGGGCCTGGTGGAGACAGTTCTTTCTTTGTTGCAAGTGAAAACTTACATACCTAATGATTGTTTTGGTGGGCTGGATAATGTTTCAAATGACACCATCCCTCAAAGTAAGCTCCTGGATTGTAAATATCAATGAGGTGCCAGCAGCGTCAGGATTGCTCAAGTAGGCATCTAGATCCTTGGCCAGGTCTCAGCTTCCTGGCCAGCCAGTGGCTCTCTCTGGAAACTGCCTTTGGTGCCTCAGTGACAAAGGGGCACTTTCTACACGGTGCTATTGACATATCCAATTAATTCAAAAGACTGAGGGTGGAGCTGGAGATGCAGGGATATTAGACTGTAGAAAGCTCCTTTCTGGTACATTCAAACAAAGAGCCCCCCATCCCCATCCCCCACCCAGCCTTGCAGTTCCCTGTCCCCCACCACTACCTCGGCAAAATCTAAGAAGACAGGGAGCTAGCTCTCCTGTTTAGGGCAGTAAAAGGAGGTGAGGGTTTCAGCTTTATGTTTCCTTTTCTTTTGCCTCCAGGGTTATCACTGGGGCTCGGTGCCTGCACTGTGAACTGCTCCTGGCGGCCATCTTTTTTCCATTGTTGCTGTTGCTGCTGTTGTTGGATAGGACAGAGAGAGAAATGGAGAGAGGAGGGGAAGATAGAGACGGAGAGAGAAAGAAAGACAACTTCAGACCTGCTTCACTGCTTGTGAGGCGACCCATCTACAGGTGGGAAGCTGGAGGCTCGAACCAGGGTCCTTGTGCAAGTCCTTGCTCTTTGCACAATGTTCACTTGACCTGGTGCACCACCACCTGGTCCCCTCGTCCTTTCATTTTTTTAATTTTAAATATTTCCTGTTTTTACATAATTTTATTAGCGACTTAATATTGATTTACAAAACTATGCAATGGCAGTGATATGATTCTGCACTGTTCCCACCACCAGAGTTCCACTGGAAACTTCAGTAGTTTTCCCAAGGTCACAGATAAGGGTTGACTGTTCTTTCTATAACTATCTATATTGATACATGTCTGCCCATTTTTTCCCCATGGTCCTGTCTTCTCTTCCATTCTAAGTCACACTATTACCTATTGTTACTTTCAAATGTCCTTCCTCTTCTCTCTCCAGGTCCTGATGGAATTGAAGTTCAGAGCTCTCTAGTCACCTTTCCCTATCACTTCTCCCCCTCTGGGAGTATGGATCAAAATTCTTTATGGGGTGTAGAAGGTTAGAGTTCTGTAATTGCTTCTCTGCTAGACATGGGTCGATCCATAGCCCCAGTCTGTCCCTAGTGGTGAGGTCATGTGCCCAGGAATTTTAGTTATCTTGGATACAGAGAGAAGTTGAGAGGGGAGGGGGAGATAGAAATGGAGGGGAACAGAGAGACCTGCAGCACTGTTTCACCACTCATGGAGCCCCCCCCGAAGGTGGGTATCAGGGGCTTGCACCTGTGTCTTTGTGCACTGTAATATGTGCACTCAACCAGGTGTGCCAGTGCCTGCACCCCCTTTTCAACGCTGTATTTTCAAATGCCATGAGGAACTCTTCTGCTTAATATTTTAGCTGCAGTGCTCACTTAACTAGTGCAACACGGCAAGTTGTTGCAGGAAGAGATCGGCAGTGCTGCCTAAGACAAACGAGCTTTCTATCAACCCCGCTGAGTTCTCCGCAACTGCTTTGCTCTTTCTTGCTTATGCTACAAAGTCCAGGCTAGTTTTCTGATTGCTGTTTAAGCAGACAATGAAAGCTTGGCTGGCTAGCCACTCCTGTCCCTGGTTAATTACCAATGGTTGGAGCTTTCTGAAACTCCCCACCCGCCAAGTCCTATGTTTCCCATAAAAGGTGAAGAGAAATCTCCAATTCTCCTGTCCTTTATGTGGAACAAATTACACATCCACATCATCTAGCGGCCTATCTCCTTCTGAGCACACACATCTTAACCATATTTAACGCTGCTTGGCTTTTTAGGATGAAAAGGCTGGGAAGATTACCTGGAATAGTTTTTAACATGAATACAACTCGAGCATCACCCTCACCATGACTGTATCTTAAGAGGGGGGTGGAGGGAAACTGCAGGTGCATCTCTCAGAATATATAGTAACTTATTTAGGGAAGACTGTATAATATAGTACCCATTATACCATTGGTTTCATGAGATAATTATGAAGCACTAAAGCAAATCAGCATATGGGACCAGTTGAATATGCTAACATTCTAATTTTATATCCAGGGTGATTATGGTTATTATTATTTATAGAGTGCAGTAAGTGTACATCATGTTTTATAAACCTGTAGGCAGAAAGAGCCTTGCCCAGAGGTGCCTGAGTTCTAATTGCCTGAATTATACAGTGTAAATGGAAACAGCTATTCTGTGCAAAAGTGGGAGGCCAGGCAGAAAATGGGGTTAAGGAAATAAATGGTCTGGAGGGCAAAAACAAGTGCTCTTTTAGGCTTAGGCTGCAGTTGCTCCATCAAGAGAATCCGAGCACTGTATCTACATCTACTTGCAAAAGACTTGGTACTGTCTTTAAAGATTTTCTGATTGGCACCCATAAATCCAGTCTCTCCTCCAACTCGCCCACGTTAGGTGTCTGGATCTCCAGATCTTAAAGCACAACTGACAGGGAGATCACAAGGCAAGAGGAAAAGAGATCAGGAACCAGATTGTTTACTTATGTGGGCAGGGGCCAGTTTGATAGGCATGGGGCTTTCTAAGTCTACTCTCTTGGCAAGGACATTTCTTTTTTCTTTTCTTTCTTTCTTTCTTTTTTTTTTTTTAATAAGCACCTTGTAGGGCATTTCTTGAAGGGATGGGGGAATATGACACTTTTGTAATCTGTAGCACTGTTTTTGCACACAAGAACATCTCTAGATGGAAACACATTAAAAAAAAAAAAAAGCAACCCTGAAATCTACTACTCAAATTTGACCTGAAAACAACCATAAACTATCCCTCTCCCATTGGTTATTAGGTCCTATTTATTTTTAAAGGTTTATTTATTTTATTTAATAGGACAGAGAGAAATTGAGAGCGTGGGAAGAGTTAGAGAGTGAGAGAGTCATCTGCAGTACCACTTCACCACCTGTGAAGCTTTCACCCCTCCTGCAACTGGGGACCGGGGTCTTGAACCTGGGGACCTTGTCCATGACAATATGTGCACTCTGCCAGGTGCACCACTGCCTGGCCCTGCTTATTAGGTCTTATAATGTGAGAAAAATACTTAGTGGTAGCAACATTTTCCGCTTAGGATGACTGTATTAATTCATGCCAAAACAAGTCCAGGGAATGACCTGCTATAAGTTATATTTTAAATATCTTTAGCACATTTTATATTTGAAAACCTATATAGTTATTATACATAAATACATGCATACGTAAAAATCTTATCATTATTCTTTAATATAATAATGCCACCTCAATCCGACTTCATTAGAAATGTGTTGTTAATCTGTAGTAACACTGCAGGAGTACTATCCATCAATATATTTGGTCAGTACTTTGCTATGATTATAATGTTTTTGAAATTTGAATTGATCCAATTTAGGACTACAACTTCTTAAAAGAAATTGGCCACTTGGATTTTTGTCTTTGGGGTTAACTCTGCCAGATAGATCAGAGGGCACTACAAAAGCAGTTCAAATATAAAGCTATTAATATATAATGAAACATAAAATATTCAGTGCAAATCCAAGTCCTGAGAAAAGTTGCAGGAAAATTCCAGTGTTTTAAATCAAATTTACTATGTCCCCAAAACAAGTGCTGACTTTTTTTTAATAACATTTCCTTAATATGAGCTATCTTAGACTCTGTTTAAATGTCTCTGGAGAAACATGTACAAAACTGGATAGGTTTATTGAAATAGGTTTGACTATAAATTACAAAGGGGTATCTATAAATATAGTAATATATGCTATCAGTACATCTAACATGTGTAGATATATTCACATACATATATGTTAAATGATTTTTAGATAGGTCTATGTGAAAGAACTAATTGTATTCTTATCCTAGCCTTACTAATTTTTGCAGAAAATGAGAAGCTGTATTAAGGAACTTGTTTTTGCTCAGGAGATTGCTTCTGGAAAGACAGAATTATGTTTACAGTTTTACCAACATGTATTTGCTAATGGTTTTGTTGTAGAGGCTTTAACTGCCATGAAGTATACGATAGAAAATCATTGCTATAATAAAATTATAATAAAATAAAAAGCTCCCCCTCCCCACCCCATATGCCCTACCTTGTAGCCTGAAGTCCTGAGAAGTTAGTACTGTTTTTGTGAGCATGTTGTGTGCCCTGTGGTAGCTGTGAAGTGTGTGTGTGTGTGTATATAATTTAGTTTTATACCTGGTCCCTGGGAAGTACCTGATAATTAATTGAACTGCCTGACATAAGGGGCTGGCATATGAGATCGTGGTCACATGAGTGTAGACTCGAAGCTGATGGGGCTCTGTTGGCATTTCCTGGACCCATGTGAACTCTTCTCAGATTGATCAAGTAAATCTGAAGGCAAAGTCTACTATGAGATGGGCTAACCATGGTTCTTCAAATGAATCCACCCAATTTAAATGCTAAGCTGCTTGTGAGCCTGGAGATGGCACAGTGGATAAAATGTTAGACTCTCAAGTATGAGGTTCTGAGATCCATCCCTGGTATCACATGCACCAGAGTGATGCTCAGGTTCCTGCACTCTCTCAGTCATAAACAGACCAATAAATTTCTTTTGAAATAAGATATGCTGAATTCTAAACAATGAGAAGATGTTTGTCATGTGTTTTAGATAATGCTTCTCATTTCTAAACCCCAAACTTTTCAAGCATGTAAATGTGTGTGTGTGTGTGTTAAAGATAGAGAGGCAGTGAGAAAGATACATATGCATGTTCTCTCTCTCTCTCAGAGATACATATGCATGTTATCTCTCTCTCAGACATACATATACAGATCTCTCTCTCTCAGAGATACATATGTTCTCTTGAGAGAGAGAAAGAGAGAGAGAGAGATGGGGGTGCCACTGCACTGAAGCTTCCTTCAGTGCAGTGAGGCTGTGCTTCTTAAATCCTGGGTCACACACATGGCAAAGCAGTGCACTATCCTTGGGAGTGGGAGTGGGGGTAGGAAAATAGTTCAGCATATTTCAGGGAACTAGCTCAGCATTAGAGCACAGGACTTATAAGTCTTGAGGTCCCAGAGGCTACAGGTTCACTTCTTGGCACTGTCCAGTGCCAGAGCTGAGCAGTACTCTGTTGTCTCTCTTTCTCTCAATCTCTCTTGCCTATAAATAAATAAATATATATATTTTAATTGGAAGCCATGGAAGGTGAGCTTAGGCTTGCCATATCAATTCTTCATCACCTCTTCCTTGTCAGCCAGCCAGGCTGTCACACCTTCTGATACAGTATCGCTAACTAGCTGCTGACATAGGATACTTGGAAGCAAATTGTGGCCCATCTTGGAATCTTCAGGGATGTACCCCAGCTGTCACTTGTTTTCAAATCTTTCCTCTGTCAACGACTTGCTTACTCCCACACCATTCATCTGAATTAACATTTTCAGGAACAGCGATTTCTCCCAAAGAACTGCTGTTTGTGAAGCTGGTATAACTAGGACCTAGTTATGCAATCCCTTCACGGTGACAAGGTGTTTTCAAGTTCAGACATCTCAAAATAGGAGGGTTGGAAGAACAACTGGCTTTCCATAAGTGAATTTACCTTGTTCAATATTCTCACTAGGGATACACTCTATTTACCTATTTTATTTATTCGATTGGGTAAATGAAATCCATAGTTGAGGTTTCTACAACAATGCCTGAATAGGTCAAATTACCATTTCTAAGTGTGGGAGTTCCCAAGATTACTAAATCCAAGGCAGTAGGCCACATTCCCTGACTGGCTTCTATTTCTTTCAACTTCTCACGGTGAAAATCACAGCAGAGTTGCCTGCTGCTTCATCCAGGGAGCCTCCTTTAAGTCCTTTAAGTAGTTGAAGCACAGTGTTTGTGCTCAGGGCAGCTTTCCCTCACCTCTGGCACTCTGTTTGCTTCCGACTTCCTGCTCCCTGATCTCCCTTCTGGTATGAAGCAAGCATTTTAACGCTTTATTGGAATCTGAGCTATCAGTGTTCTGGATTCAGCAATGAAAGAAGACGCTTGCAGTTAAACATCGCTGCCGCCCCACCGGGACACCTTGGCAGCCTGCCTGCTCTGGCGGTCGCCACAGTGAGCGCCTGACACCTCGCTGCTGCTGCTGCTGCTGCTGCTGACTAGGCTCCTGGTCGAGGGGCTCGCAATGCACTTCCCGCCCCACGGGGACCCAGGGCGGCAGCGGGCACCCCCACTCCGCTCCCCGGCTGTGCCAGTCTCCCGAGGGGGGGTGCGACAGGCCCACAGAGCCGCGCACTACACCTGGTCGCCTTTGAAGGGACAAACGCTCCAGGGATGATCTCTCTCCATGCCAGATCCCCTTAAAGACCCTTCCATTGGTGCCTCTTTAGAAAGTCTCTTCTATGCCTCCCTCCCCCAAAACTTCAATGAGTGAATAAAGTTTTTTTTGGGGGGGCAGGCAACCTGGATCCCTTTGGAGAGTAAGTTTCGTTTGAAGGGTAGCCTCGACTCAGGCTTTGGCCTTCCTGTGCCCAAAATCTGCGCCCCGAGTTCTCATCATCTTGGCCTCAGACCTAGCACCCAAGGGCGAGGAGAGGCGCCCCTGGGGTGCAGCCTGGCCTGACTTCTTTTGCGCGCTCTGGTCCAGCAGACCTGAGAGCTGCGTGCGGAAAGCCAACCTTGGGTCCCTGCAGCGCGTGCAGGGTGCTCCGAGCATGCGGGAGACACCCATCCCCCGTCCCCCAGGACCAGGCGAGGAGAGGAAGCCGAGTCCCCGAGAGAGCTCTGCACCCCCAGCCCGGCTCCTGCCCATGTGAGCCCGCAGACCCCCTCCCCTGCTCCGCCGGACCCTCCGGGGATGCTCAAACCGGCGTCCAGGGCCGCCCCCTAACTTTGGGGAGATCGCGGCTAACTCGGGCCCGCAGGCGCGGCGCCCACGGTGCCCACCGCGCCCACCCGCCGCGGCCTCCGGTCGCCGCCAGCCTCTGCGCCCCTAACCGGCAGCGGGCGGCCCCGGCTGTCGGCGCCACCCCTGGGAGCCCGGGGCCCGGCTGGTCACCGGAGCGGCCCCCGCGCGCGCACAAGGCCGGCCGTCACCCCGCGTCCCCGCGGCCCGCGCCCCACCTCGGCGGGCTGGAGGGGGTGCGGTGACGTCAGGACTGCAGTCCCGAGGAGGGCGCCGCGAGCGGGAGAGCGAGGGAGAGCGAGGGAGAACGAGAGAGAGCCAGAGAGAGCGAGAGAGAGAGAGAGCCAGAGAGAGCGAGAGAGAGCCAGAGAGAGCGAGAGAGAGTGAGAGAGAGCCAGAGAGAGCGAGAGAGAGCCAGAGAGAGCGAGAGAGAGCCAGAGAGAGCGAGAGAGAGCCAGAGAGAGCGAGAGAGAGCGAGAGAGAGAGAGCCAGAGAGAGCCAGAGAGAGCGAGAGAGAGAGAGCGGGAGCGGCGGGCTGCGCGCTCCCTGGCGGCACGCGGGAGGCGCCCCGGGGCCGCGCTCCTCCCCGCGCTCTGCACCGCCGCCCGCGCCCTGGCCGTCAGGTGAACTCAAAGTCGTTCCGCGAGGACAGACAGACCCAGAGGCCGCTGCGTCCTGGCGGCGCGGAGGCGAGACTCAGACCGACAGACGCGCCCCCGCGGCTGGGCGCCGCTTCCCCGCCCTGTGTTGCGGGCTGCTGGGCCGGCGGCTCCTGGGCCCAGGACCTCGGGCCGGCGCGGCGACCCCCCGGACCCCCGACCCCCGACCCCCGCCCGGATGCTGCGCTTCTCCTCGCGGGATGCGAGTCCAGGCGCGGGGGCGCCGCGGAGCAGCTGCCTCCGGAGAGCGAGCGAGTGAGCGAGGGGCGGCAGCCTCGGCCCGAAGTAAGTGCACCAGAAGTTTGCGGGCTCTCCCCGACCCGCCCCGAGCCAGGGCCGCGGGCTCCCTCTGCTCCTCCGAGGATGCATGCCTGGGACGGGCTGCGCGGGGCCGTTTCCCCGAGACCCGAACCTGGCAGGGAGCGGGGCCGGGGGGCAGGGACCCGGGGCATGAAGGCCCGGCTGGACCCTGGGGTGCGGTGTGCTAAGGGAAGAGACCCCCCCTCAGAATGGGGCCAGGGGAACCAAAGGAAGCCGACCCCAGGAAGCCCAGGAGGAGGGGGACTTGGGGGGGGTGCCGGCGGAGAGAGCCTTTCTTACCCCGGTGACCTTGGCGGGGAGCGCGGGGGTTCAGCCCAGGGCGCCGGCGGGGTGCAGTGGGTGCTGCGTGGTGGGGACGTGGCGCTCCCGAGGGGCGGCAGCGCGCGGGCAAGAGGAGCGGGGAGCGGAGCCGAGGCGGCGGGGTTGGTAGGTGTGTGTGTGTGTGTGTGTGTGTTTGCGTGTGTGCGTGTGTGTGTGTGTGTTTGCGTGTGTGCGTGTGTGTAGGTGGGGGAGAGGCGCCGGGGATGGGACTCGGGGGCCCGAGGCGGGAGCTGGGTTCCGTGGAGATGATGAGCCCAGACAGAGGCCGTGGTGGTGGCAGCAGGCAGCGCGCCCCCTCTTGCGGCCAGGTGGCTCCCGGGCGCCTTAGAGCCTTGGAGTTACCGGTCCTGGGGGCTGGGGGGCCGTTCTCGGGGCCGGGGGAGGGGGGCGTTCCCAGGGGCTAAGTGTGGGACCCCCGGATCTGAGGGGCAGGTCCCAGGGCGTAGGGGGACCTGCCCAGGGACTTGGGGGCCGGTTCTGGAGACTGGGTTCGGAACCTGGGGACTAGGGGTGGGGGTGGGGGGGACTTTCAGGGGACTGGGGCTGTCGTTCCCGGGGGCTGGAGGTGCCGTTCTCCGGGACTGAGGGGGCTGTTCCCAGGGACTCGGGGCGGGGATGGGGCCGGTCCCGGGGTTAGCGGGCTGGTGTCGGCGACTCCGTCGGCGGGAGCCCCTGCTCTGCCCGCGTCGCGCAGGGTCCCCAGTCTCCGCTGCTCGAGACTCCGCGCGTTCTGCTTCGCTCTTCTGCCGCCTCACCCGACTTCCCCAGGACTCTATTCCCGAGCTGGCCCAACTTGTTCTGGGGGAGAAAAGTTCGCGGCGGGTGGCCACGCTCCTCCGGGAGAAGCGCCCCGCAGAGGACGACCGAGGGCACTGCGGGTCGACGCCCCCCTCCATTCACCTGCCTAGCGGGTGCTGGCGGGGAATCTCAGGGTTACATAAAACGTGTAATTTTCTAAGGATCAGGATGAGACTGTCCCGGGAAAGCAGAGAAGGCATCTTCTTCCTGAGCAGGACGGTTTGTGCCGAGGCAGCCGGAATCCCACTCAACTTCTGATTGCATGGAGCCTATTTCAGGAGGAGGAAGAGGGAGGAAAGGAGGGGGGAGGGGTGGGGGAGAGAGATGGAGAGTTAATGTTCTCCATCTCTCTCTTTCCTCATGGAGATCCTCATGGGCCTTGTGCAAAATACAGACAAATTACCCGGTTCATTTGACTCAAAAGCATTCACTGATTTCCTAGAAAACACTAGAAGGCTCTTCCTGAGCTCAGGCATCCTGCTAGGCGCTGGAGTGTAGACTGCTTGGTGGTGGACTAACTGCTCTGGGTGGCAGCAGGCTGCAGGAGAGCAGGACTAAGGAAGGGGGATGATGGGGTGGGGGGCAAGGCCTGAAGCAGAGGGCTGGTGCTCCCTGGATTTCACAGGGGCTCGCTGCCCCTAGAGCCTGAAGCATGAGCCCAGTCACCTGCTGGGGTTCATCTTGCCTGGAGGCGGCGTCATTTGCATTCGTCTTTGGTGTCCAGGGGTCAGCACTGTGCCAGGTCCTCAGGTCTACTGCATGAGGGGATGAGTTAGTCATTCTGCAAGTCTTTTGAATGAAGGAAGGCATTGTGGAAAGAAGAGAGGAAGGGAAAATAAAGGAGGTGTGAGAGAGAAGACAAGAAAAGCACCCACAAACCTTTCAAAGTATGTGTTCTTTAGCGAACAAGACTTTAGTTTTCCATGTTCATGCAGTGAAAGTGTTCAGCTTCTAATTTAGTTCTGTACGAAATCCATGCAGCCTTTTAGGGCAGGTTCTTTATGGGCCTACCTTCTGGAGGTCTGAATGCCATGCTCGCTGGTAGGTTGATAACAAATGGTGGTAGAAATGAGTGTAGGGGAGTGGAACAGGTTGGTGAAAGTATACTGTCCCATCAAAAATAACTACGTCAAACATCTCATAGTATTATGCTATGCAGTGTGCACATTTCTTCCCCAGGACTGGAACCATATTTAATTTAAACTTGATTAAGATATTGATATAGAGTTAATATCTATGTATAGGATCAACCAGTGAGCATGAAGCATATAATTGCAAGACTCGCCTTGGTTTACTTAATTTAACCCAAACCACCATTGTACTCAGGTAGACATTGATAAATTCCAAGGTGAGTCCTAGGTGGTTCTTGACTATTAATTTTTTTTTAACCAAAAAGACTACGTGTCTTTAATTTTTCTTTTTAAAAATATATTTTTTATATATTATTGGTTAGAGACAGAAATTGAGAAGGAATGGAAAGATAGGGAGAGAGACAGAGAGACACTTGCAGGCCTGCTTCACCATTCATGAAGCTTTCCCCCTTCAGGTGAGCTTGAACCAGTGTCCGCTGTGCATTATAGTGTGTGTGGTTAACCAGGTGTGCCACCACCTGGCCCCCCAAACTACTTACTTTGCTTTTTTATAGTATTTTTAAAAGGTTTATTGTGATTAATAGTGGGTTATAAGATATTAAGATGACAGTGTATAGACCAAAGCTCTGTGTCCCCACCCTCCCACTTCCCAAAGATAACCATCATAGTTTTCACAAGTCTTAGAAATGTTTGCTTGCTTTTTATTTTTGCAAGTTCATGTGTATTCTTTTTAAAAATTTTATTAGTGACAATATTGAGTTACAAAAGTCTAAGGTAACAGGGATCTAATTCCGCACTGTTCCCACCACCAGAGTTCTGCATCCCCATTCTCTCCACTGGAAGCTCCAGCAGTTCTCCCAAGGCTGTAGATATGGGTTAACTATTATTTCTGTAACTATTTCTATTTGTATGTATCCCCCCCTTTCTCATAGTTCTGCCTTCTCTCCATTTCTAAGTCACACCTACACCTATTACTACTTCTGAATGTCCTTCCTTTTTTCTTTTTCTCTCTCTGGGTGCTGATGAAGTTGGAGTTTAGAGCCCTCTGGCCTCTTCACCTAGTCGTTCCCTCTCACTGGAAGTATGGGCCAAAATGTTTTTGGGGTGTAGATGGTGGGAGTTTTGGCTTCTGTAATTGCTTCTCTGCTAGACTATGGGCGTTGGCAGGTATCTCCATACCCCTAGCCCATTTCTATCTTTCCCTAGTGCAGAATTCCTTGCACACATTTGTTTGTATTTATCAATAGTAATGATGCTGGTGATGCAATGATGTGTGCCAAGAGTTTAGAGGTAGCAGTCCTGGATTCACTTTTTGGCCTTTCTCAGTGCTATTTGACTTGGATCCATTCTAGAATTTTTATGAATCTCATGTCTTATCTACTTGCAAAAAACAAGATTATTTTACATAAATGATTCATGTAAGTCTTCAAAGTCAGAATATCAATGTAGAGTACTAGTTTGTTTTTGATTTTGTATTCTGTGATTGCTATCATTTATTTAGTAAGCTGATACTGTTAGATAGTTTGTTGTTGATGAATTAAAAAGCTCTTATTTGCCATTCTTACATATTTTTGCAGATGTTTTAGGACAGTTTTAGAGTTCTAGGAAGAATATCATGACTGTGGACAGTGTATGGTGACTTGAAAGTTACATACTTTAGAAGTAAATGTAAATAAGTACACAAAAAAGTAGCTAAACTTTGGAATTCTTTAGCCTAACACTGAAATACTTTTTCTGTTGTGGGTATTTGAATTGAATTACCACCAGAACTGTACTGTTAGATCCAATGACTATTTGAATGAATCTTTCAGGTTTGACAAAGAATATATTCTAGGAGACAAAGACCTTAGGAAATGTATCAATAGTCAGGACACAGAAGTGCTGAGAGGATAGGATGGTGGGGTCAAAATGGCTGAGTGGGGAAGTGATCTAGCTTCGTCCGATTTTGCAGATGAGAAAACTGGGGCCTAGGAAGGTGAAGGGTCACATTTTCCCAGAATATCATTTCAATGCCCCCAAATGAGTCTTTTAAATGATCTGCTCAAGACTTGACAATCATGCCTCTACCAAGCCTAAACCCAAGAGCAATTTAATGCACCTGCTACAACTATATTTCCTCTCTCCTCCCCTTCTCTTGAGCCCATGCTAGCCCCCCTGTGTAGGATTCAGTGTGCATTATTGGAAATGGACTCCCCTGTGTCCTGATTTGCTCTATCCCCTCCCCCTTTCTGGTAACCATTCAATAAAGTCCGAAAGTTTGTTACTGTTGTTAGTTCATCTGTTTTTTTCTCTGTCACTTGTGGGTCAGATCATGTAGTATTTGTATTTCTGCATCTGAGTTATTTCACTAAGCATAATACCACCTAGGTCTCTTTGTATTGTTCCAAATGGTAGTGTCTTCTTCATGGCCAAATAGTATTCCTCTGTGTGTATACTCACCATTTGTTCTTTCTCCTTCATCAATGGATGGGAATGTAGGCTGTCCCCATTCTTGACTATTGATGCTGATACCGCTATAAATGGGGGAATGCATTTGATCTTTGAATGTCTGCTTTTGTATTTGGGGGGTAGGCAGATACCTAGCAGTGGAACAACTGGGTCATTGGAATTTCTCCTTTTATTTTTTGAGGGATTTCCATACAGCTTTACATAATAGCTGAGCCCCAACTTATACCCTTTCCAATGGTGTATAAGGGTTCCCTTCTCTCCACAGCCTCCCCAACACTTATCTCTAGATAACAGCTATAGACTTGGAATTCTCAGTGACACCCCCACCTTTGTAAAGATCTGAAATCTAAAACTGTGCTTACAATCAGTTGAAATGAATGAATGCTTATTTTTCTCTTTTAATTTCCTCTTCTCAAGAACACCTCTCTCGGGTCCTCCTTTTAAGATTATACCCTTTCTCCTTCCCCTTTTAGCTTCTGTAGCTCTAAGTCCCCTGTAATATATTCTGCTCACCAAAACAGTGTATGGAACATATTGGACCTTCAGTGGCTCAGTGATCATTTCTTGAGTAAATAAGAGGGAATGAGATAGTGCCTGTACAGCGAGGCCTGGATAAGATCAAATGGAAAGGTTTGCCAAGCTCTCAGCACAGTGCATGCTTAATTAGCTGCAGATAGCATTATTATCATCATGGGAGCCATTGCACTCTTCTGGCCTTCTTGTCCCTCTTTTGACTGGGACTGTGCACAGAAGCAGAACTCTTTCAGAATCCTCAGCTGTTATTTTTATAAATGACCTTGAAGGAGCCCCAGTGGCTGTTTGCATCTGTTGCTGGAAATAATTAAGGAAGAAATGCAGTTATCTCTCCTAAGATGTGGACTAATCCCACCCATGGAATGCCTCCCCGGCTGGCCCTCATCTTCTGGGGCTGGGGCTTCATGCTTTAAAGGATCAGCTTGGTGTCCTATCTACTAGTAGCAGAGGCAAGCTGATGCCACAGGGCGTCAAGAAAAGATCATAGTCAAACTGGGAAGCAGAGATGCTTCTGGAACATTATTTTCTCCCGGAGTCACCTTGTCAAGTCAGGACTAGGCGTTGGAACTTGAGAGGCAATGGAGGGAGACCTGAAAGGTCAGGTGATGACTCCCCAGCTTGTTTTCTCATTGCCTTTTTGTCTTTTGCTACAATCTTGCTTTTTGCTTCTCCTCACAGGACTGTTCTTGTGTGACCTCCAGACTTTACATTTACACTTTGACCAAGGAGGAGTTGTGAGGTCATACCAATTAATCAGTAGGTACCACAAGGGAAAAAAAAAACTAGATAAAAATAACCCCATAGAAAGCTACCCCAGTGCTGACAATAGCCTATAAAAAACAAATAAACAAAAACCCAAACTTTTAATGGCATAAAAATATATTGTCCTGGGGCTGACAGTGGCATACCTGGGTGAGTGGGTGTGCTACAGTTTGCAAGGGCCTGTGTTCAAGCCCCCAGTCCCCACCTGCAGGGGAAGTTTCTCTAGAAATGAAGCAGTATTGCAAGTGTCTCTCTTCCTCTCCATCTCTGTCTCCTCTTCCCTCTCAGTTTCTCTGTCCTCAAAGCAATATAGTCTGTCCCTGCTTAGAGGCACTGTTGGAGGAGCCTATGCCCTGCCAGGAAAGCTGAGCAGATAATATACCTAAATGGACATCAATTTTTCTATGCAAATTGCCACACTACACTCTACCACACTTAATTCTTATGTGTTTGGAGATTTCACAATAAGAAATTGACTAAACATTTTCAACACTAAGTATTCTTAATGGTTTTACCTTACAGGAAAATAATTACATTGTATCCATATTCCCCTCTTGAAATAGAAAGAGAGCTTTGCTTAGTGCTTGTAAGGTTACATTTCTGTTCCTAGTCCTCTCTGTGACCTTGTCCAATTTACATTAGTTTGGAGTTGGCTTTCTGGAGCCAGGAAAAGTTACCACAGCAGTAAAAATGGGGCAAACAACCTTGAAGAATTGCTATGAAAATCGGTTTCCTTAAAACCAGGATAGAGGGAAAGAAATGGTCCACAACAACTGGAAGTGAGGGTAAGGCATGGGAGAGGAACAAAGGATTGAGGCACACATGAACGGGGGTGGGGGAGAGGAAACGGGCTTTGTGTATGATGGGGGGGGGTGAATTGTAGCACAGAAACCCAAACTGTCATAATGAAGAGAGGTGACTTTTAGCTTCCCCAACTGTTGCTGTATATACCTTTTTTTTTTTTGCATTTTTAATTTGTTTCATAAGTAGATAGATAGATTTTTTTTCTCATAGAAACAATCTTACTTATAGAATATAGATGGTGAATTCACCTTCTTCACCTCATCTTGGATAGAGAAGATGAAAGGATGAAGAGAAGGATGAATGTGGGATGATCCAATCCCACTCATAGACAGAAGTTGAAAAATAAGAACAGAAGGCAAAACATGAAGCAGAGCTTGGACTGGAGTTGGTGTATTGCACCAAAGTAAAAGATTCTGGGGTGAGAGGGAATATTCAGGTCTTGGAGCATGATGACAGAGGAAGACCTCGGTGGGGGGAGGGGTTGGCTTATTATGTGGAAAACTGAGAAATGTTACACATGTACCAACTACTGTATTTTACTGTCAACTGTAAACCATTAATTCCCTCAATAAAGAAAAAAGACTACAGGTTCCCAGCCATCTTGGTAAAAAAAACTTACTCAGTTCATGGCTGAGCATTAAAAATGCTATTGCTGTTTGCTTTTTCATGTGAGCAAGTGAGTATTAAATTAATTAGTAAAATTCTGATTTCCATCCTGTCACATACTAAGAATTCAGGCTGGCATTTTTAAAATTTATTCATTTATTTATTTTTTCCCTTTCGTTGCCCTTGATTTTTTTTATTGTTGTAGTTACTATTGTTGTTCTTATTGATGTCGTTGTTGTTGGATAGGACAGAGAGAAATGGAGAGAGGAGGGGAAGACAGAGAGGGGGAGAGAAAGATAAGACACCTGCAGACCTGCTTCACTGTCTGTGAAGCGACTCCCCTGCAGGTGGGGAGCCAGGGGTTCGAACCGGGATCCTTATGCCGGTCCTTGTGCTCTGCGCCACATGCACTTAACCTGCTGCGCTGCTGCTCGACTCCCAGGTTGACATTTTTGCAAGTAATTAACTAGTTTTTCCTTTGGTGGATTACTCAACAGGACAGGAGATGGAAATTTCATATGTTGTGTGTGTTGCTTACCAACTTTAAAACAATTTTATAAAAGCACATAAGTTAATGAAGCATAAATAAATAAAAGATGTGTGACATTAAATGTGCCGACATCACTGAGAAAGCTCTTGAAAGGTTAAGTCTCAATGTCCTTGAGATTTATTACTTATTACATATTATTTTATTTATGCAATTGTATTATGCAGTAGATAGCATCTCTCTATATATTATTTCTGTTGTATCCATAAGTGTCAGTCATGGTTTTGGAGGGAATAGGGTATTTTCCTAGCCTCCCACTCTTGGGCCTCTGCTGGAAACCCTCTCTGTGCAGGACAAAGATGCTTAGCTTGTTGGAGACTTACGGAGAGTTAACCCCAGCTATCATAACCATGGTCCTTTGCTCACCAGATTCCCAGATTTTGGAGGCTGCTTCTCCTCCTCCTCCTCCTTCTCCTCCTTCTCCTCCTTCTCCTCCTTCTCCTCCTTCTTCTCCTCCTTCTCCTTCTTATTTTCTTTCTTTTAAAAAGTATTTCTTTCTTTACCATTGGATAGAGACAGAAAGAAAGAGAGGGAAGGGGGAGATAGAGGGAAAGAGACAGACACTGCAGCCCTGCTTCACCACTCATGAAGTTTCCCCCCTGCAGGTGGGTCCAGGGGCTTGAACCTGGGTCTTTGAGAGCACTTAACCAGGTGCACCACCATCTGGTCCCTTAAGACTTTGACTTCTATACCTCATTGTGGAAAAGATCAAATAATCATCCTTCCCTGGCATTCTGTTCTCCTTTCCTTCTTCCTGAAGTCGTCATGACTTCTCCATCCTGATGGTCTGAATAAACCCTTGTTTCTGGTTCTTCATGTGTCTTTAGTGCAAAACATGACCTGCTCTCCCTCTAATGGTGATCAGTATAGCTTCATTATCTCCCTATCCCCAGTTTTACTGAGATGCCCTCAACATGTTTATCAGAATATAAGTTTAACACATGCAATCTGTTGGTTTCATATACTTACGTGTTGCACATTGACTGTCACCATCCCTAGCGAACCCTGGCATCAAATCACACAGTGGGACTATTTCTTTATTGTGGTGAGGCCATTTAAGATCTACTCAGCAGCCCGTTGCCTTGGTTAATGCTTTGAGCGTATTCTCACTGCTTTAGTTTTGGCAGTAGAATGGAGACTCCAGTGGGTCACTCATGTCTAGAATGGCTGTCCCAATCGAGTAGGGGCAGTGGCAGGTGAAATCAAGACCCTGGAAGATCTTGAGGGCTCTTTTCTTTGGAGGACCACAGATATTTCCACTGGGCCCAGCAACCCACCCCTCCCCCACATTTCTAGCTTTGTATCATGGCACAACCTATAGATATAAGGGCTGGTGCACAACTTCATTCTTGCTCTGTGATTCCTGCAAAGTAGAGAGGTGAGAAGATTTTCAGAGGGGTTTCATCTAGAGGTACACTGGCTCTCTACAGGAGGATATAGAGCTGATTGATAGTGTTTACTGATTTCTCTGCTATAAATAATTCTACCGTAGCCAGTTTCAGTATGAAATCAGCTGGCTCACAAAACTCTTGAAAATTTAATCTACGCTCATCTGGACAATCTGTCTCCTACACGCTTTTCATTTTAACTGGAATAATGTTATCAAAGAATGAATTTAAGTTTCACTGTGTTTTATTTCCATCTCTTCCCTTGCCTTTTTCACTCAGTGAACTAGAGGGGAAAAAAGTTATAGACCCAGGAATCAGTAGATTTATTCCATAAGGAGTCTCATAATATGTAATTATTTTAGAGTTTGCAATTCATATTTTATTCGCTTTTCCCCCTTATCTTTTTAAACTAGCCATTTGAAAATGAATGATTAAGACTATCTTTGCTAAAAGTATGAAAGAAAAAAAACAGGCTGAGGGTCAGGTTGTGACTATGAATGCGGATGTTCTGACCGCTGGATCAGAGTGGGGTTTTGATAATGCAAATATCAGAGGACTGGCATAGTACAATATACATTATGAAGATATATGTTCTGTTTTAACTCTAATGTATAATTCATTTTCACATGCAGTACTATGCTGTAATCTTGTTTCTTACTATAGTAATATGCCATATATATATATATATCAGAGGACATAATCCAGTCTGACTGAGGCTGTCCTGAGCATGGGACCCAAGCTGGGGTCT